>NC_083318.1:85205469-85805580 GCF_963455315.2 Globicephala melas
CTCCAAAGAAGATATACAGATTGCCAACAAACACATGAAAGAATGCTCAACATCACTGATCATTAGAGAAATGCAAATCAAAACTACAATGAGATATCACCTCACACCAGTCAGAATGGCCATCATCAAAAAATCTACAATCAATAAATGCTGGAGAGGGTGTGGAAAAAAGGGAACCCTCTTGCATTGTTGGTGGGAATGTAAATTGACACAGCCACTATGGAGAACAGTATGGAGGTTCCTTAAAAAACTAATAATAGATCTACCATACGACCCAGCAATCCCACTACTGGGCATATACCCAGAGAAAACCCTAATTCAAAAAGAGTCATGTACCACAATGTTCATTGCAGCTCTATTTACAATAGCCAGGACATGGAAGCAACCTAAGTGTCCATCAACAGATGAATGGATAAAGAAGATGTGGCACATATATACAGTGGAATATTACTCAGCCATAAAAGGAAACGAAATTGAGTTATTTGTAGTGAGGTAGATAGACCTAGAGTCTGTCGTACAGAGTGAAATAACTCAGAAAGAGAAAAACAAATACCATACACTAACACATATATATGGAATCTAAAAAAAAATGGTTATGAAGAACCTAGGGGCAGGACAGGAATAAAGACACAGACGTTGAGAATGCACTTGAGGACATGGGGAGGGGGAAGGGTAAGCTGAGACGAAGTGAGAGAGTGGCGTGGACTTATATATACTACCAAATGTAAAATAACTAGCTAGTGGGAAGCAGCTGCATAGCACAGGGACATCAGCTTGGTGCTTTATGACCCCCTAGAGGGTGGGATAGGAAGGGTGGGAGGCAGACGCAAGACGGAGGAGATATGGGGATAGCTGATTCAATTTGTTATAAAGTAGAAACTAACGCACCATTGTAAAGCAATTATACTCCAATAAAGATGTTAAAAAAAAAAAAGACCCACCCCCAGATGGAAAATGAAGTTAATTCAGCTCCTGATATGGGGAACAGGAAGCAATGCTATGGGCCAAACATAATAATAGAGCTACGAAAGCAGACAGATAGCAGTGACTTGGATGATGAGAAAGCAACAATAGTAATTCACCCTCGAGCACTGGTCACATGCCAGGCAATACTAAGAATGTTCTTGTACAGCTTGTTTAATCCCCAGAATTACCTACTCTAATAAAGTTATTATCCTCACTTTGCAGATGAGGAAACCGCTTAGAGGTTATAGAATGGGTGGAGGGTCAGAAATGTAAGTGGCTGAACCGGGCAAAGAAGACAGGTCTGGTCTGCACTAAAGTGCCTACTCTCAACCATTCCTAACACAGAAGGACATGTGCCCATGAAAACATCAACTTTGGCAACAGCCTTCTGAGTCATCTTTCCCTGTGTTCCCACTGGACAGATAAGAACACTGAATTCCACAACTAGAGGGTGACTTGGCCAGGTGTACAGTGATGGTGGCCCATCCCCCACTATTTCCATCACCCCACAACAAGGTCAGCAGGTCAGAGGGAGTGTAAAACCCACTCATGAGTTCCCGTTGCACTTAGGGTAAAATCAGGCCTCAGAACTGAAAGCTACATAATTCCCTGTCCCTGTACTAAAAAATACTAAGTCTGGGCAGACTTTCCTGTCCATGTTTAAGCAATACTGAGCATCAGCAAAGATAACTTAGCTACTTGCTCTAAAAAAGACCCGCTACTGGAAGAGAAATCTGTGAACCAATTGAAACAGTCTAGGTATGAAGATGAATGGCAAGACTCACTTTAGGACCCTCTCTTTACTGTGTTCACAAATCCGAGGCATAAACAATTCCATGTCGTAGACTCTGCTTAATCCCAACTAATTCTCTGCCTGGTAAAACCAGCCTTAAAATCAGCAAGCCCAGGCCCTAAAATTCTATAAATAGTCTCCCCTGACCTTCACCTTCTGAGACATTGCTAAAACTCTGTCAAAGTTGTGTTCTCGTTTATTGCAGTAGATCTAGTAAACTTAGCTTTGCTTGAAAAAAAAAAAATTAAGAAAGAAAACTTGCCATTTGTGACAACATGGATGAACCTTGAGGGCATTATTCTAAGTGAAATAAACCAGACTCAGAAAGGCAAATACTGTAGGATCTCACCTGCATGTGGAATCTAAAAAAGCCAAACTCTTAGAAGCAGAGAGTAGATTGGTGCTTGCCAGGGGCTGGGGTAGTGGAAATGGGGAGATGTTGGTCAAAGGGTACAAACTTCCAGTTATAAGAGGATTAAGCTCTGGGAATCTAATGCACAGCATGGTGACTATAGTCAACAATACTGTATTGTATACTTGAAAGTTACTATGAGAGTAGATCTTAAATGTTCTCATCATAAGAACAACAACAAAATGGTAATTATGTGAGTTGAAGAATGTGTTAACTATCTTATTGTAGTAAATATTTCACAATATATACATGTATCAAATCACATTGTACACCTTAAATTTACACAATATGTCAATAAAGCTGGAAAAAAGATAATACGATAGAATATATTTTATTTATCCTTTTGCCAAGTAATTTATAATTTTTAAATATTTAGACTTATTGTATATGGGCCTCCATGTGTATTGTTGCTCTGGATCCCATCAATGTAATTAGGGTCATGCCTCATGAGTAGGGGGGAGATGGCCATGCCATTGTCACATGCACGTTTACAATTAACTATGGGATTTCTGCAACCTAGTCAAAGGGGTCATATCACTAGACTTGAAGCCCCAAAAGGCAAATATCGTATCTGTTTTACTCATTGCTATATACCAAGGGTTAGCAAAATATATCCCACAGGCCAAATCCAGCCTGCTGCCTGTTTTTGTACAGTCTATGAGCTAAAAGGTTTTTACATTTTTAAATGGTTAGGAAAAAATCAAAAGAATAATATTTCATGGCAACTAGAAATGACATGAAATTCAATTTTTAGTGTCTATAAATAAAGTTTATAAGCCACACTGATTTATTTATGTATCATGCATGGCTGCTATCATGGTATAATGGCAAAGTTGAGCAATTATAACCAGAGATCTTATGACTCACTGCCTAATATTTGTTCCCTGGCCCTTCACAGAAAAAGTTGCAGACTCCTACTACATACCCAGTACTTTTTAGAATATCTGGTACATAAGGTGTTCAATAAATGTTTGTTAAAAGGATAAATTAAAGGATGAATGAATGTCATCTAGTAACAATTCATCTGAATCACTGTCAGATGTCATAACTGTAGCCCCTTCTCAGAGGGAAGGGCTGCAATTCACATAGAATTAAATGTCATAACCACATGTTATAAGCGATATATATTTTGAAATAAAAATTTGATTGAAAAAGTTGTTTGGTGCACTTGGAAATACAGGAAGTGTCTCCAAGATGCCTCACAGTATAGTAAAACTTTGATAAATTTACCAAGGTCCAGGGCTCAGTGACTTCATGAAGGCTGAGGTTCAAACTTGGTTGATCCTAAAGGGAACCAGAGAGAACCATCTCTCTCAGGAACAGGATGCAGGAGGCAGGAGTCCCATTTGCTAATTTATCTCATAAAATACAACTTCTATTCCCCCCAGAATCCTATCACATTCTCCCTCTAAGGAAGACCTACCTGGAAGAACAAACTATGAATGTGGTATTAGCTGGTTCGATGGATTAGTGGCATCAGACTGGACTGCCTGTTGTACTTGTCTCCACAGAGTTGGAGGTGATTCCACATGACCCAAGCCTCCTTTTCTGTGGTCAATGCTCAGGTGAAGATCACCAGCCCTTGCTGATGGATATTCCCCTTGTCTGTGCTTCCACAGCTGACCTACCTCCCCTTATGTGTGGCATATTCTTCATTACATACATGTGCTCATTCCATCACACTACAATCAATTCTAGGAGGCCTGGGACTCATTTTGACTTAAGTTGACTTTGTTTATTTCTACTATAATTTATTATATATGCGTTGGTTTTATAAATTAACATGAGGTAGGAAATATTATTTTCCAAGTTCCAACAGAGGAATGAGAGACAGAAAAAACTCTCTACACTCTACTGTCAAATAGGTATGTAAAACACACACATGCAGTAAGTGTGTATTTTCTACATATGACACATTTACCACATGTATACGCATAGAACAAAAACTTGCGAATTTTAATTGCTCTAATATACATCTAAAAGAATATTCGTTGCATTTGGCACTGAGGTTCTCAAGTGATTAATACTGGATTTATATAAAGTTGCAACAACTAACTTTCAAAAGGAAAACATATTAAAGCTACCATAAATGGTGTGCTAACAATTATAAAAAGCCATAAATGGTTTTATAAGTAGCAAATTGCAATTAGAACACTAAATGATGATAAACTCATTGTGGGAGAAGACAAGGCATTTAAGCAATTACTTAAGTGCAGTGATGAGCTAAGTGTAGCTCCATATTTAAAGGCAGCCCACATGAAAAATAATTTTAAATAACTTCAGCTAAAATTTTCCCAGTGCTTTCTACATACCACACAAATTATGTGCATTGCCTTTTATTTAATTTCACAGCTCTATGATATAACTACCATTTTCTTTATTTTTCCTGGTAAGAAAACTGAGGCAGTATTGTGAAAAGATTATACTTCAAGTGCTTGATTCAGACTATTTCAGTTTAAATTATGGCTCCACCACTTATAACTGTGTCATCTTAAGTAAGTGATTATCCTCTCTGTACTCTAAGTTTCTCATTGGTAAAATGAGATAATATTTGTAACTGCCTCAGAATGTTGTCGTTAAAGATAAAATTAGATAAAAAGATAAAATGGTGAAATAGTTAGTAGAACATCTGGCACATAACACCTCCTTGAGAGATGTTTGATATTATTAGAAAAGTTAGATAATATCATGAGATCACAAAACCTGCAAGTTACAGGAACAAGACTAGGACCTGGTCCATTTCATTCAAAACCCATGTTCTTAACCTCTAAACTCTAAGGCATTTGTTTACTGAACAACTGGCGAGGTTACATTAAATGATTCTAAGACCCCTGAAAGTCTATTCCTCTCTTCAAAGATCTCAAGATCGTTTTCAGGTTTTTTCCCCACCTCCTCCCCCTGCCAAATAAATGTGTGTTAGAGAAGAAGTGACAAGGACATTCGTTTTCTATGGGTAGAGCAGACACTGCAAAAGGTAACCCGGCTTGAGGTGCCTGACTGCATCCTGCCCTAGAGAGTGATTGGCCTTGCAGCTAAGGGGGCCTTCACGGCAGGCGATTATCAGAGGGTACCAATGCAGGTAGAGCTGGAGCTGAAGGGGAGCTGCCACAGTGACGGTCAGGAGTCAAGAGAGGACCACACACATCACTAGTTGATTGAAAAACATTTTGCCCCTTTTTTGTAATTTTTCTCCCCACCTCCACACCAACCCCCAGCACTCTCCCAACCCCACACACCACCGAAGGGGCAAAGTGACACACTGAGCTGGGGGAGGGGGCAGTGGAAGGCAGCAAAACAGATCAAGCTCCCTGCCTCAACGCGTATGCCACCAGAGGTCAGGGTAGGGCTGGGAGAGGGAAACGTGAGTCAGACGAGAGAGTGGATTTCTAAATTAGTCTGGACTGGATACTTTTATACCTTAGAGTAGCTGGAAAGTTATGGAGCGGGAAAGGGAGAATCAACCATCCAGGGGAAGGCACTAACTAAAGAAAAGCAAAACTGTTTCATGCTCGTACTCCATCAAATTCAGGCAGTTTCATTAACTGATGGGATAATTATATAGTTTTATAAAATTATCAGTGTGCTTATTTGCTTAACGTTCATATCTCTCACTAGACTACAAGTTCCACGGGGGCAGGGGTTAGTCCCCCAGTAGCAGCCCCGCACTGACACACAGTACGCCTCTCATCAATATCTGTTGAAGAAATAAATGAATCTACAGACGTTAACTCTCCCGAATTTTCATTTTAAAATTCTTGATAACTCAGAATATCCCCCCAAAATGTGCTTTGTTGCGTTCACATATGAAAGATACCCTAATGATCAGATTCATCACTTAGAAAATTAGACTTTGAGGCATGAAAAAATTTTTGAAAAAAAAAGAGAGAGAGAGAAAAAGGAGAGAGAACCTTCTGCCGGAGGATTCCTTTCCTCTGGGAATGTTATTTTAAGTATAAGTTTGCTATTCCTTGGAAGAAGAGGACTGTGGAAAAATAGCATAGATCAATCTGATGGGGAAAAAAGCCTCCAATAAGTAGCTGTTGCTTGTTCCAGAGAAAAGGCAGATGGGGTGGGAGGTGGAGGAAGTTACTTTTTCCTGTACTTTCCTCTTCTCATTATATATTCCTCTTCTCCCTTTCCTCTCTCAAGGTGATTTCATCCCAGAATGATCGAAGTCCCTGAAATTTCAAGAACAGGCAGGCCTTCTTTTACAAGCAACAGTAAAAAATTTTGAGCAGCTAAGCATGTTACTAGGGAATTAATGATAAATCTCTACAGATTGATATTCCGCTGAGATAAAAGGAAAGAGAAAATATTAAAAAACCGATGCTTTCGGCGAATGAAAAACTAATGGAGTGTTTATCTCTCCCAGGAGGGAGGGACGCAGCACTTGCTTTTATTCCCAAGACTGAAGCCTGCCACGTGGGCTAAAGGACAGGGTGCTGGTCTCCAGCATGTGATGCTAGGAGAGCAGTAAGGCTGACCTAACCAAATAGCACATGCCGAGGAAAGAGGCCAACAGGCTTAGGTTAGAATGCCAGGTAAACCACTCATTAGCTGTATGACCTCAGCCAAGTAACTTAGTGTCCTTGAGCCTTAGTCTTTGCAAGAGAAAATGGGGATAATAATACCACTTCCTTATGTGAGGAGAACGAAACAGGAGCTTCTGCATACTGGCTAGGATCTAGTAAGTACTCAGGAAATTCTTAATTCTTTTCCCATGATGTACATTTTTCTACTTAATTTAATTTTCATCCAAAAGAGCCTCTTTACTCCACACAAACTACCTACTAACTCACATACCACTCTATTTTAATAACAATTCAAGGTCTATAACCTCAGGATATCTTTCTTATCCAACTTTATCATATCAGGTTCGATAGACATCAGTTCCTTAAAAGTGTTGATCATGGTTCTTTGGATTTCATCTCCTTCTACCAACCCTCAATCCCCACTGCCATTAGTCACCAGTAGATTATAAGAGCTGTGAAGCCTATATTTCTATATTTTTCTCACCATTGTACCCCACTATCCAACACAGAATTGAACACTTTGTAGGTACTCAGTAGATATCTGTTACCTGAATGAATGGATGTAAGATATATTCATCAAGACAAGCTAACTGTGGTATCAAACACCCTCAACATCCCAGTGTCTTAGGCCAATAAATATGTATTTTTCATATATCCACAGTTGAATGTGGGTCAGCATGGTACTGTGCTCTGAAGATACTGGGATCTTTTCATCTAGCATTTTTACTTCCTCCAGGGCCTCCAAATCTGCCTCTGAATCTTCTATATCCAACCAGTAATTAAAGAAAGAGGAATCCAATAAGAATTTCCAAGAAGATTACAGGGACCAGGTCCAGGAGTGATATTCATCATGTTCCCTCACATTCTATTGGCCAGAACTCAGGCATATGGGTCCATCTCCCTGTAGAGAAAGCTAGAAAATGTAATAAAACTGTGTTCCCAGAAGGAAGAGGGGGACTCTAGCCAGTTTCTCTCACTTAACAAGTCAGTCCATATCTGTTGAGTGACTAAGTGACCAGCATTAAGAACTGGGAAAGGGGCTTCCCTGGTGGCGCAGTGGTTGAGAGTCCGCCTGCGGGTGCAGGACGTGGGTTCATGCCCCGGTCTGGGAAGATCCCACATGCCGCGGAGCGGCTGGGCCCATGAGCCATGGCTGCTGAGCCTGCACGTCCAGAGCCTGTGCTCCGCAACGGGAGAGGCCACAACAGTGAGAGGCCCACGTACCAAAAAAACTGGGAAGACAGTTGTCATCCAGCAATAACAGCCAAGGTTTGGGAACAAGATTCTAAGAAGGAGGGAAGCTGGGGAGGAAAGGAAACAAACAGGGTAGAAGAAACCAAAATCCAAAATAAGGCACCAGAACTAAAAATCAAGGCAAAAGTTCTACAACTCCAAAGACAACCGTCAACATCATAGTTTAATATATAAAATATCAACATCAAACCAATGGCAGCAAAGTTAGCTGTCCAAGTTATACCTGCTTCAAGTCCATCATATTCCAGAAACTGAAGCAGGCTAGGTTTCATGTGAGATCAATGTGCCTCAGTGTGCAGAATTAGGAATTCAGAAGCAGGGACTGTCAGTAATACAAACAACCAAAGCCATAAAAGCTGCTATTGACTGTCTACAAGCCTACTCACTAGCTATGATTGGGAAACTTATGGATCCTCCAGAACCTTAAGCTCCTGGATTCCTTATTCCCTGCAGACCAAGGGACAGATTCTAGAAAGATCATGCTTTTCTGGAAGGAAAAGGCCTTATCTTAATCAGTTTGAGTTGCTATAACAAGATATCATAGACTATGTGGCTTAAACAACAAATATCTCTTTCTCACAGTTCTGGAGGCTGGAAGTGTGAGATCAGGGTGCCAGCATGGCTGGGTTCTGGTGCAAACACTCTTCCTGGTTACAGAAGGCCATTTTCTTGCTGTGTCCTCCCTCACATGGTGGAGAGTAGAGAGAAGCAATCTCTCTCATGTCTCTTCCTATAAGGGCACTAATCCCAACATCACGGCTCCACCCTCATAACCTGATTACCTCCCACAGCCCCACCTTCAAATACAATCACATTGAGGGTTAGGCTTCAATAAATAAATTCTGAGGGGGACACAAACATTCAGCCCATAGCAGGCCTTATCCTGGAAGACAGGTGACAGATGCCCTGCATTTACTCAGGAGGCAGGGGCCTGCATCTCCAGCTGTCACCTTGATGAGGCCCCCTTGTCTGAACAAGAACAGGTCCAGCACTTCCTATGCAATTGCCCTGCAGCCCTGCCCTTGACAGGACAAGGAGAAGATCACTCTCCTTTCTCACTTTCAGTTTCCCTTTTCAGCACATTTCCCCCCTGCCAAGCACAGTAATTAGTGGGCTTAATTGTAACTTTGTTTTGATTAAGTAGCCTCAAAGCTGACTTGGCAGTTATTGAGACAGTGGAGAGGGTTCTGGATTTATTCAGATCCCTCCACTCTCTGGGATTCCTCTCTCTGTCAGAAGCAAAACTTCAAGTTCGAAACTGTCTATGTTAAAAAATGCTTTATGTGTCTAATTAACTATTTGTCACTTTGAGGTAAGTACAAAGATAAAATCTCACCATCTTGTGTTAAGGGGATGGATGTGTATCTTTATAGTGCCATGGACCAGGAAACTCAAGAATCAATTTCTAGAATTGGGAACAATGACAAAATTGTCTAATATATTAATTTGTGCTGTGACACATTACTCATGATTTAACCTTCCAAATGGATTCTCAAAATCTTACAGCAGCCCCAATGAAGTTTTCTTAGGTCTCTACATCCAGAAATCAATGTGAAAACTGATGCTCGTAGTATTTAGCCCAGCAGAGCGGAGTGAAGAGTCACAAGTAGATTTGTGGGAAGAGAGTCCAACCAAAAGATTGAAAACCTGAATTCAGACCTTATTCCTGCCACTAACTGGCTGATTAGGACTCTCAGACATCCAACTGAAATGAGCTTAAGTGAAATAGGGAATATTTTAGCTCATATAACTGTAAAGTCCAGGGATTGGTCCTTAGACCCAGCTAAATCAAGGAGGTCGAATCATGTTGCCAAAGCTCTGTGTCTCTTCTGTACTTAGCCTCTCTTTACTTTCTATAGTGGCTCTATTCTGCAGACAATGTGTTTGATGTAGCTAGGGAGACAGCCAATGGCAGCTTCACTTGGACCAAGCCTTACAACTCTCAGTCCCATTAGAAGAGAGTGCTTCTCTCTTTGAACATCCATTAGCAAATCTTTACATTAGTCTCTATCTCATTTGGGTCATGGGCCCACCCCTGAACCGATCACTGTAGCAAAGGGATAAAATAATCAGAGTCCTGCAGGCTGTGTCTTATACCCCTTTCCTATGGTAAGACAGAGGGAGGGAAGGGGATCAAAACACAGTGATAGAATTTTCATAACCACATGCAATGGGGAAATGTGGTCCAAGAAATGAAAGATCAGATGCTATTATCAGATGCAAAGGAAGGATAGGATGGACAGACAAAAACACCATTAATTTGCACCATCACTTATTTAAACCAATAACTTATTCTATCTGAAAAATAGGCAAAGGAATGTCTCTATTCACTTGACATGGAAGTGTAAAGATAAAGCAGCAAAAAATGGCTCAAAAAAAGAACTTTAGGGAGAAAATATTTGTTAGATGCTTTAAAAAAAATAAATTACACCACTTGTACACTTTCATTGATAATATAAATTTGCATCAACGCTTTGGAAAACAATTTGGCATTGTCTTGTAAAACTGAATATTCATAAACCCTACAACCCAGGAATTACACTTCTAAGTGGCAGAGACAGAGGTGATCACAAACATTCCATCTGCTCCCCTGTGGTTCTCACCCTTCCTATCTCTCATTAGGTTTGGTCATATGGCTACTTCAGGTAAAGGAAATGTGTCCACTGTATCCCTCTTCCCCTCCTAGGAGGCGATGGAGTCTCAAGTTCTCGAAGACACAGCTAATGATGCTGTAGCCTCAGTTAGCCTCGGTCCCTGAGACTCCCCCACCAAGAAATCAACCTGTGTTGTATGAAACCATCTATGTCTAGGGGTTAATTTTTTATCACAGCATAATCTGCTTATCCTGTCTGATGCAATCCTCAAAAGAAACATTCTCACATGTACAGGATGATCATAGCAGTTACAGTTCATAACAGTAAAAATGTTTATGCAACTCAAATGCCTGCTGACAAATATGATGGATTAAAAAAAACACAGTGTATTTACACAGTAAAATACTACACAGCAGTAAAATACATTGCTACAAGCAACATTGTGCATAAATTTTAACAACATAATGTTAAGTGAAAAAAGCAACTCCTAGGAGACTACGTATTCAGTTTGGTGCCCTCTCATTTGAGTTTAAAAATAAGCAAATAAAAATATATTATCTAGGCATATAGATAATTGTTTTTAAGCAAGAATATGATCACAAAAATCAGTATGGTGCTTACCTGGAGACAGGAGATGGGAGAGGGAAGAATGCACAGGTAAATATGGTTATTGATAACTGCAGTGGACTGAACATTTGTGTCCCTCCCCCCCCAAAATTCATATTGGTTTGGTTTGGTTTGACTCTAGGAGGATGAAGATGGTATCTGAAGAATGAGACTCAGAGCCACAGAATCTTGTCAAGGGAACTAATTCCTCCAACTTTCAGTTTGCAAACTTGACTCCTCTCTATAGAAGGTGCAGCCATTGGCAAGATTGGGAAGCTGTTGGAATCTGTCTTTGGCTAATCCATCTCCTAAACTTATGCCCCTTTTCCTTATACTGACCCTCTCAACCTCTTACTTTAAGATGCCCTTTATTTTCATATTCTCCCCAGTCTCTCATCTGCGAAAACATGGTTTTAACAACAAGCCTGAACTCTTTTTCTCTGTAATGTATTCCTCTCCTCTCCACTCTCTAAACACTCTCCCAGGGCAATCTCAACAAAAATAGCTTCAACAGTCCCTATATGCTGATATATTCCAAATTTACACAATTCTCTCCTGAACAACAGAATGGTAACTTGGCTCATTTGTCATCACCATTTGGTGTCTGAAAGACACCTTTAAGTCAAAACATGCAATATTCATCTTTAACTTTCCCCCCAAATTTTTTCTTCCTTATCCTCTTTAGTTAATGCTACCACTAGTCACCCAGTTTCCAGAATCATGGATCTGTGGTTAATCCTAGACAATTTCCTATCTTTAGATGCCTCAGACAATGTTGTTACCTTTCTCATGGGACACCAGCAGCAGTGGCCAGGGCAAAAATGAATGTCTAGAGAAGACATGTGGATTTTAAGACTATTCTTAAAGACATGTGAATCACCCCCAGGAGTCCCCACAAACAGCCAGGAGGGATTTTAAGGAGACCAGGTTCTACGTTATCAGGGAGAGCTATGAACCAGAGGAATTTAAGTTACTTAATTTTACCCATAGGCTGGTAAGACCTAGAAATATTCAAATTACATCATTTGATGTCTGTTTCTTCCACTACATTGTAAATCTCTAGAAATTATGGATTGTGTTTTATTAATCTTCAATTTTTCAGTGCCTTTCATGGTACACAAAATATTGTAGATACTTGACACTATTTACTATTTAAATGAATAAATCAGTATAACTTGTAACTTTGTCAGAGCTATTTACATTTGTGTGACTGAGGAAATGTGGTGGCCTGATGAGCCTTCCCCTGTGTCTCAGATCACAGAAGGAGCCCATACATCAGATCCATCCCAATGAGAGCAGCTTTCAGAGCAGGGCTTCCTGATTGCTTGTCAGCAAGTCATCTTGCCTTGTACTTAACCTGTTTTCTAGCTCCACGAAAATAAGAAAAAAACAGCATGAAAAGGAAGGGGAGAGGTGAGAGTTCAGGAAAAAATCACTCACTATGTTTTGGAAACATTTGCCTCAGAGCATTTGGCAGTGCGATTCATAACGATTTTGTCTTTTTTTTTTTTTTGAAGCATCAACAAATAATATCATAAAAAGAAGCATAATACTTTCACAGAATGTAAATGAAGTAAAATAAAGAGGATGTTATTTCTGCTAGCATCAATATTCATTGGTCTGGTTAAACTTTATAGAAATCATGATGAATGGATGCCTGCTTATGGTCAGGGGAGCGTGGTGTATTTTTTGTAAGCTATCCACTGGAAACTGATTATTTTCCCTCTTCTATAATTTTAGTGTTGTTTTTTAAAGCATGTTCATTTATTTACCTTGTGGGATTCCACAATTTTGTCAGGTCATTTCCTTTGTTATAAGAACCAATGTCAGATGTTCATTGTGGTGACACTTGTAAAGCCACCCAGTGGAACACAATGAGGCCTGCAGTCAATAAATAAATAATGTTGACCTGAAAAGAATAGTGAAAGCACAACTTCTCCCCACGAGTCACTACTGACTGTTAACAGCTCTACAAATGCCATGAAAAGAACACTGTGCCCATGGCAACCCAGCAGTTGAACTCCGATGGTAAGGTGTTTTGGTTTTTTTTCGATCTTAGAAGAGGGGCGCATGTGTGTTCACACACCTCCCATAGTTCATAATAACTTCTAAATCTGGCATTTCCTGATAATGCAACAAGCTTATAAAACAGCTTTCATCCAAGACCTTAAAAGGGCCTAAAATCAAGCAAGTATTATCAGCATTTGAAAAATAAGAAAACCCCCAAAGAGTATGCAATTTGCCCA
This sequence comes from Globicephala melas, assembly GCF_963455315.2. Taxonomy (NCBI): domain Eukaryota; kingdom Metazoa; phylum Chordata; class Mammalia; order Artiodactyla; family Delphinidae; genus Globicephala; species Globicephala melas. The sequence continues at coordinate 85,218,873 of NC_083318.1, forward strand.
AGGTCAGACAGAAACCTACTAAAGCAAAAATACAGCTCAAGGTAACCAACTCCCTGTCTGTTGTTCTAATTAGACAATCCTCTCTTGGGTTGGGCTTGAAGCTCTGCCTTAGGTTCTCAAAAACCTCCGAGGGATCACTAAGTCCAGGGAATGTTCCCCAAGGGCAGCTGTGGTTAATTGAACATCTTGCAACTTGCAAGTTTGTTATTAGTCTCATTAATTAGTTTAAAGCATTTCTCACAAAACAAATTCTCAAAACACATGAAAATTAAGGAGTCCCCTCCCCTTGTTTTATAATCTCATTAAGATGTTAAAAAATTATAATTGAAATGAGTGTATGACACCTTTACATACAACTCAATAGAAAATAAAGCCACCAGTTGTATTGAGTTAGGGTAACTGCAAAGAGGCTATCCACAAATACTCCCTTCATGATGCAGAGAGTGTTCTGAACTAAGTAGCACAAAGTTAATAGGAGTAAATTGCTTAAAACAGGCAAAGCACTCAAAAATACTAAGTGATAATGTCTAAGACATTTTTCCTTTCATCTCTGTGCTGCTGCATTTGATATTCCCTAAATCGTGACCATCTTTCTCAGCTCTCCGTCAACACGTTAACTCCCAAAAGACACAACTTACGTATCACCTCTTTCCTGACTGCTTGTCTGCCCTCTCCATATTCTGTCTCATGCCCCCAGACAAAATATAGCCCTCCTCTCTGCTCCCATGACCCTCTTGGCTTCTCTTCCTGTGCTTAAATGGGCTCTCTTGTGCACTAGACTGAGCTCCAAGAAAGCAGGAAAAGTGTTTCCATTTGTAAAGGTGGGAGAGAAGCCAGGGATTATTTCTCATCTCCTGTGATCTAGCTTGAGACACAGAAAAGTTTAGGAAAATTGTCCAAAACTGGAAAAAGGGATTTCAGCTTCAACGTGTAAAGAGCTTAGAAGTTGTCATTCTTATTACCCTTACAGCAAGGAGAAAGCTAAACAAACCGAAAATCAATGACTTTTCTTGAACCCATCAGAGAGCTGAGGTTGCAGGAAAAACTGCCAATCCAAAATCTGGAGAGACAGGTTAATCCAGAGAGTAGAGCTAAGATCTGCTTACCTGAAGTAGAAGCCGCCAGAGCCATAAGCTGGAGGGAGCAGTTAAAGGGCAATTTTGATGAATTGTTGGAGGCTGAGTGTGGACTAGTGTGGTTGTGATAAACTCCTGGGAGCTGCAGTCTTAAAGGACCCTCACACTTCTGTGGGTTTTATCTCTGGGAACCTGCCAGGTTCTCATGGTGAAGAGCCAAGAAAAGACCCTCTTTGGCTTTGGCAGGGACAAGAGGAAAGTAACTGTAACCGTTGTGAAATACCCAGAGTATTCTCTGTAACAAAGCCCTAATTTCTAGGGAAAAAGACTTTTCCAGAGCCTATCCCACCTGGGGATGGGCTTTTCCCTGACTCCAACCCCTTCCAGCCTTATATCACATAATGAGTAAAAGTAAAACTGAAAAACACTTCTGACAATGATAGCCAAGGCCCACGAAAAGACTAAAATTTAACTTTAAGATTGTAAAACACTTTCCTTGCCTGTACCTTACCACCCCACCGACACAGCTTCAGTAAAACGGCAATAGATTACAGCTGAAAAGGCTCTGAGATGAAAACTCTGTGTAAGGAGTTCTTAGGGAAGACCAAAGACAACAGGGGATTGTTAAGACAAGGACATTTAAGGAATCTGAAGACTCTGACACATAGAGCTACAGCTGTAATTCCTCCCTCCTAGGCTAACTTGCCCCTCCTCCCTAAGCAATCTGTGATCTGCTTTCTTTTTTTATTTTAAAGATTTAATTTTATTTATTTTTGGCTGTGTTGGGTCTCCGTTGCTGCACGCAGGCTTTCTCTAGTTGTGGTGAGCAGGGGCTACTCTTCGTTGTGGTGTGCAGCCTTCTCATTGCAGTGGCTTCTCTTGTTGCAGAGCATGGGCTCTAGGTGCACGGGCTTCAGTAGTTATGGCTCACCAGCTCTAGAGCGCAGTCTCAGTAGTCATGACTTAGTTACTCCGTTGCATGTGGGTTCTTCCCGGACCAGGGATTGAACCCGTGTCCCCTGCATTGGCAGGTGGATTCTTATCCACTGCACCACCAGGTAAGTCCCTGTGATCTGCCTTCAATCACTATAGATTAGTTTGCTTTTTCTGTAACTTCATGTAAATGGATTCATACAGTATATTCTTTTATTCCTGGCTTCTTTCACTCAGCATAATTATTTTGAGAATTATCCACATTGTAGTATGTATCAACAGTTGATTCCTCTTTATTGTGATCATGGATTCCATTTGTGGATATTCCACAATTTGTTTATCTATTAACCTATTATTTGGCTATTTGGGTTGTTTCCAGCTTAGAGCTATTACAAATAAAGCAGCTGTGAACATTCATGTAAAAGTCTTTTTGAACGTATACATTTTCATTTCTCTTATTTAAATACTTAGTAGTAAAATAGATGGATTATACTGTATGTATGTGTTTATTTAAGAAACTGACAAAATGTTTTACAAACTATTTATACCACTTTTCATTCTTGTAAGCAACGTATGAAAGTTGATTTCATCCGCATCCTCAGCAACATTTGGTTTTGTCAGTGTTTTTAATTTTAGCCATTTTAATAGGTGTATAGTGGTATCTCATGGTTTTAATTTGCATTTCCCTAATGACTAATAATGTTAAGCATCTTTTCTTGTGCTTTATTTACCACCATATATCTTCCTTACTGATGTATTTGTTCAACTCCTCTGCCTATTTTACAAATGATATTTTTGTTTTCTAATTGCATTCTAATAGAGTTCTTTACATATTCTTGATACAAGTCCTTTATCAGACATATGATTTGCAAATATTTTCTCTCCGTCTGTGGCTTGTCTTTCATTCTTTTAAAAGTGTCTTTCAAAGAGAAGTTTTAACTTTGATAAAGTCCAATTGATCAGTTTTGCCTTTTCTGAACCATGCTTTTGGTGTCATATTTAAGAAATTTTTGCCCAATTCAAGGTCATGAAAGTTTTCTCCTAAGTTTTTCTCCTAGGAGTTTTATAGTTGTAGATTTTGCATTTGGTTTTATGATCCATTTTAAGTTAACTTTTGTATATGATACAAAGTATGGTTTGAAGTTCTTTTTTTGGTTTGTTTATTTTTTTGGTTTTTTTGGCACATGCCTATCCTTTTATGCCAGCACCACTTGTTGAAAAGGCTATCCTTTCTCCACTAAATTGTCTTTACACCTTTGTCAAAAATCAATTGTCCAGGGGCCTCCCTGGTGGCGCAGTGGTTGAGAGTCCACCTGCCGATGCGGGGGACACGGGTTTGTGCCCCGGTCTGGGAGGATCCCACATGCCGCAGAGCGGCTGGGCCCGTGAGCCATGGCCGCTGAGCCTGCACGTCCGGAGCCTGTGCTCCGCAACGGGAGAAGCCACAACAGTGAGAGGCCCATGTACCGCAAAAAAAAAAAAAAATCAATTGTCTATATATGTGTGCCATACGTGTGCGGGTTTGTTTCTGGACTTGCTATTCTATTCCGCTGATCTATTTGTCTGTCTTTGCACCAGTACCATACTCTCTTGATTACTTAGCTTTACAGAAAGTCCTGAAATCAGGTAATGTTAGTCCTTCAACTTTGTTTTCCTTACTTTTTTTTTTTTTAATTAATTAATTTATTTATTTTTGGCTGCGTTTGGGTCTTCGTTGCTGCACGCCGGCTTTCTCTAGTTGCGGCGAGCGGGGGCTACTCTTCTTTGCGGTGCACAGGCTTCTCATTGCAGTGGCTTCTCTTGTTGCAGAGCACAGGCCCTAGGCACACGGGCTTCAGTAGTTGTGGCACGTGGGCTCAGTAGTTGTGGCTCGCGGGCTCTAGAGCACAGGCTCAGTAGTTGTGGCACACGGGATTAGTTGCTCCGCGGCATGTGGGATCTTCCTGGACCAGGGCTCGAACCTGTGTCCCCTGCATTGGCAGGCAGATTCTTAACCACTGCGCCACCTGGGAAGCCCTGTTTTCCTTTTTAAAGTTTGATATACAACTTTGGCTATTCTAGGTCCTTTTCCTTTCCATATGAATTTAAAAATCAGATCATCAATGTCTATCCCATAAAAAAATAAAATCTTGCTGAACTTTTATTGGGATTTCATTAAATCTGTAGATCAATTTTGGAAAAATTTACATCCTAAAAATAGTGAGTCTTTCAACCCATAAAAATAGTATATTTATTGAGGTCTTTAATTTCCTTAATTTGCAGATCTCAGTGTACAGATATCACATATCTTTTAATATATTTATTCCTAGGTATCTTATATTTTTGATGGTATTATAAATAGTATTGCTTACTTAATTTCAATTTCTAATTGTGGTCAAAGTATATAGGAATACAACTGATATTTTATCTTGCATATGAGGTAAAGTTACCTAATAGTTCTACATTTTGGGGTTTTTTAGCTTTCATTAAATTTTTTACTCTCAGAAAAAATGAGAGCTTTACTTCTTTTTTGCCATTAGGATGCTTTTCTCCCCCTTGCTTTATTGCATTGGCTAGAACCTCTACTATAAGGTTGAACAGAAGTGATAAGAGCACATTCCTTGTCTTTTTGCTGATCTTGCAGAGAAAAACTTCACTGTTATATTTGATGTTAGATGTAAGTTTTTTGGTAGCACCCTTTATCAGATTAAGGAAATTTTATTTATTCCTATTTTAGTGAGTAGCAGAGATGTTAAATTTTATCAAATAATTTTTCTTCATCTATTGAGATAATCATATGGATTTACTTTTCAAATTTGTTAATATGGTAATTTAATTGATTGATTTGGGGATGTTAAACCAACTTTGCATACTAGGATAAACTCACTTGATCATGCATATGTTTATGCTACATTTTTTGGATTTAGCTTGTTTTTGTTTAGAATTTTTGCATCTATGTTAATGAGGGATATTAGCCTATAGTTTTCTTTTCTTGTAATGTCCTTATCTTGTTTTGGTACATAGTTATGATGACCTCATAGAATGAGTTAGGAAGTACTATCTTCTTTTCAATTTTCTGTGTGAGCTTGTGTAAAATTAGTACTATTTCTTCCTTAGATGTTTTGTAGAATGCATCCATAGAAAAGTAGACAAATAAAAATAAAAATTACTCCAACTCTGTCACCCAGAGACAATCACTGTGCCTATGCCTGTGTAATATTTTGAGATTACACACTATACTATGTTAAAATAATGGAAAATTACAAGTTATCTAAATGTGCAACCATAGAGAAATGATTCCATGAATGTGGTTCATCTATACAATGGAATATTATGCAGTCAATAAAAATATTGTTTAAAGTATTTTCAATTATATCTAAGTTTAGTTAATGGGATGGGATGGTGGGCTTTTGATTGTTTTAGGGGACTTGTTTTTGTTTTGCTATTGTTGATTTGTTTGTTTTTGTTTAATAAAACCATAGTGATACAATCTAGTAAAATAGCCTTTTAAGGATACAACAGTGGTCTGCCTCCCCAGGATTGAGAATTCAATTTACCTTTGGATTAAATTTGCAGTTTTTTATGTTGAACATGACCTTTAGTTTCATAAATGTAAAGAAAGTATTCACTGAATAGACTTGAAGAAAATTGTGACACTGTGACATTACCTGCATTCAGCTGTTTTTTACTTAGAATATATATATTTTTTTGGTGGCTATGATTGAACCACAGCTGTCTCTATCTCTTTATTGTGTTTATACAAGGAGGAAAGGAAAAGATTTATCTCTGTATAGCTTCATCTTATCTCTCTATGTATAACTCAGGTGTTGCAAATTGCTAGCTGCTTTTGTCAGGATGTGTATTGAGCAGTTTCTTATGAGCGTTGTAGGATAAGAACCACAGGACTGCAGAAAAGACATGTATGAATTTTTGGGTTTTTTTGTGGTACGCGGGCCCCCCACTGCCGCGGCTTCTCCCATCGCGGAGCACAGGCTCTGGACACGCAGGCCCAGCAGCCACGGCCCACAGGCCCAGCCGCCCCGCGGCATGTGGGATCCTCCCGGACCAGGGCACGAACTCGCGTACCCCGCACCGGCAGGCAGACTCCCAACCTCTGCGCCACCAAGGAAGCCCTATGAATAATATTTGATGCAAGAAAAACAGAAAGTAAAACTAAGCTGGACTTTGGATGTCCTTTATGTAGTATTACTTAAGATTAAATCACCCCAGACTAGCTGATGTTTGATATTCTGTTCTAATGTAATTTTCCTACAGTAGTTTTCACACTGTTGTGGATGGGAATAGAGTCTCCTCTGGATGAAGTAGATATTCCCTCTCTAGTCATTCTGGGGAAATGCCACTTAGGATGGAAAGTAAGAATTAGGAACTTAGCTCAGACTGAGACAAGTACCTGAACTTGAAGACACAGACGTTCTCGAAGTTGATGCCTGTCCAATGGAACACAGAGTGGGAGGCAGGGAGCGAGCCTCCTGCAGGACCTGAGGGTACACAAGCTTCCAGAGTAGCCTTAGTCAGCAGCCACTGTACATTAGCCCCTGTGTTAGACTAATTATTCCATGATATTATTATTAGTTCATGATATTCAGCAAAATCTTGCTCCAGGAGGCAGCTGGGTTTACACTGTGAGAAAGGAAGGGAAAGTCCTGGGAGTGAAAAACAGAAGGAAGAGTGGTACCTGCCTCTTAGAGGCCTGAGCTGAGGGAGCATCAGCAGAAACTAACAGAAGAAAGGAGTGCCCAGAAGAGCACAGAGGCCGTGACATGCTGGGTACAGGTTACTGGAGGGGAAGATGAGGAGCCTGTTACCAAACGTAAGTGGAAAAGTAATGGGGAAATCCTTAGAGTGTTGGTGACTTGAAGAGAAGGAAACAAAGTGTGAGATCATTTGTTGGGGAGAACAGAAAAGAGAATTTAGTTGGGTAACATAGCTGTGTTTAAATCCTGGCTCTGCCACATACTAGCTGAGTGACCTATACACATATATTGATAGGGTTCTAGGGCAAGTAGTTTAGCCTCTCTGTCCCTTAGTTTCCTCATCTCTAAAGTGGGTATAGTAGTAACACTACCATAAATGGATTGTTCTGAGGAGGACGTGCATTAACACACATAAAGGGCTCACCGTAGCATTTATCTATGGAAATATATTCATGAGGTATTCAATGAAAAATGTCACAAAATACTATGTTTATTTTAATTACATTGTCAATATATGTAGATACATAAAGAGAAATTATAGAAAACTATACTCCAATATTTCTGGATTAGGAGATTACAGGCCCTTTTAATCTTTTCCTTTTCACATCTCTACTTCTGAAATTAGCTATAGTTAACTTTTATAATTAAAGAAAAATTTTTTAAATATATAATAAAAGAGCAGTATAAAAATTCTGGAAAGTTGACTGATAAAAATCAGATTCTTCAATATGCCCCAAGAAATTAACTTTAAGTGTAAAATGCCCTAAGAACTCACAGAGGAGGAGTCTCCATTTGCTTGTTTACCAGTATGATGTTTAAAAGTTATAGTGCCTGCTGTTACCCAGCTATCCCTTTTAAAATGATTCCATCCTTGTCAGCAAAGGAGTCTATGCTAGAATCACTCTCAGTGAATAGGCAGGGAATGGACAGGTCTTTAAAAATGGTCACCTGGTGACACAAAAGCAGCTGTATGTTAACCTCACCTTGAAACACTGGATAACACTGACCACTTAGTATTGGACAAAAAATAGAGGTACTCTTTATACGCTAACTGCCTAAATTTTCACAACAATCACATGGAAGGTACTACTATTGCCAAAATGTTCAGTAGGGCCCAGGAAGGTTAAATAACTTGCCTAAATCACACAGCCAGGAAAGGATCAAACCAGTATCCAAATAAAAGCCTGGGCATATGGAAGCAGGCACCCCAGCTGCTCTCAGACTTTCACCTATAGGAACTCAGAAGCACGTGTGCACACACGCTCTACATGGGAATTGAAAGAATCCTCGGCACACATTATAACCCATTATGCCCAAGGTTTTTCCAGCACTGACCTGCAGATTTCAGAATTCTATATTAGCTAACAATTTTGAAGCTAAATGGCAGAAGAAATACTGTCAATAAAAACAATGAAACACAAGAACAACAATCACCTTCCGATGCAAAACATCTAAAACGATATATTATAAGTTTAGGAACTAAGTATTACAGCATACCTATTTTTCTTGTCCTTAAAAACAAGACAACAGGCCCAAAATGGAGTCACTTCTGCTAGGCCCCATGTCACCAAACTGAGACTTAGTTTCAGCTTTGGCCTTCCCAGAAACAGAATCTTAAACCAGTCAGTCAAGAATCACATAATCAGCACCAGTAGGTAATCTGCCTGATAGACCCCTACCATCCCCTAAAGGAAAGTGACTTTGCCGTAACCAACCTTCTTTTTTGTTTAGTGTAACTTCCTCATTCCCACTCACTTCTGACTGTAAAAGTCCTTCATTTTGTACAGCTCCTGGAAGCTCCTTTCTCTCTGCTACATGGGATACTGCCCGATTCATGAATCATTACATAAAGCCAATAAGATCTTTAAAACGTACTCAGCTGAATTTTGTTTTTTAGCATTGTCATTATAGAATGTAGATGCCATTCATTCATTTACTCATTTATTCCACAAATATTTCCAGAATGCTGTTATATTCAGCATTGTGTGGTAAGCATTGAGAGTAGTCTCAGTGGTTCACCTGGAAGTGATTTATTTAGTATTTCAAACTCCTCGGATCACCACCCACTGAGATTCGGCGTTAACAGAAAGAGAACCACACCTGCATGCACAAGCATCCTTCTGCAGGTATGTTCACATAGCCATGGGTTCTCTCCTGTGCCCTAAACAAGGTATGGATTCTGTAGTTTACCTTGTTAACATTCATTAAAAGTTTATATCCATCTCTAGGAATTATGATGAAAGCAATTACACATATATTGATAGGGTTCTAGACATGTTACCCCCAAAATATGGCACCTTGGCATATTGAGTATTTTAAGTGGAAGGAGTTTCAGAAAACAGCAGAAGCAAGAAGGTCATGTTGACCTTCCCCCAACAGCCTTCTCCCCTGAAACAGGTCATATAACCCTCACATGGGAGGTGCCATCCCTATACTCAGAGGAAAAGAGCATCCTTATCTCCAAAGACAAAGGGACACCAAGAAGAAACCGAAGAAACAGACCTTGCCAAGTTTCCCCCAGTTCGCTGCACTTGCCCCGTACTCTGACCCATCGCTTGTCTATAGGAGGGCCTGCTTTTCACAAACCTTGCATAAACACTCAGGTGTGTTTCTTAGGGTCTTCATTTACTTAACAAAGGCTCCCAAGCCACATAAACCTTATGTAAATCTGTACACTTTTCTCCTGTTAATCTGTCTTTGTTGGTTTAATTTTCAGACCCAGCCAGGGAGCCTAAGAAGAACCAGAAAAACTTTTTCCTCCCCTACAATATACAAATGAAGGGGATTGCATGGAAAGACACTGATATCCAGCTGGTATCTGTGTAACTGAGGGCCCATTTATCTCCAATGATTTTTTTCAAAAAGGTCTGTGAAAATTACCATGCTCCGTGAATGGTAAATCCAAGTCCGATTTTACACATTGAGGGCACTTTGTTTTGAGGGTGATGGTGTCTTTCTCTGTCTTCAAATGCAGGGGAAACTCCCTTTGAGCACAGCCTGCATCCTTTATTGTGGAGGGCCCACTTTGTAATGGTGTCATTATCTTGCTGAGGCCCAAGAGAAAGTGTTCCTTCTTTGCTGCATTAAAGTGCCTGCTCCTTTTGACTCAGTTATTAAAATGAGGGAGCAAATAGCTCTTAGTTCTAATTTTCCTTATCAGCCTCCACAGGGCCCATTTCAGGCTGTCTGTGGAGTGTTAGAATGCAATTGTGTGCTTGAATAAAAAGGAGAAACTGAATTAGAGCCTCTTAAGACCATTATATTGTCTTATTTAGTGACACTGTTTGCCTCACCATTACTAAGCAATGAGCTAAATGTTCTTTCTGAGTAATAATAATGATACCACATTTAAATAGCACTTTCCTCTTTGCAAAGCACTTTCACATGTTGTCTCTTTTGATCCACGCAACAACGCTGGAGCAGATCAGGCCGGTGTTCTAATCATCAATTTACAAAGGAGGGGACTGAACTGGGGTTAAGTTATAGCAGTTGAGCCCAGAATTGGAGCAGAGCTCCTTTGTTGGGTGCCACAGATGGCCTCCCCAGCTCATCAGAAACTCAACACTGAGCCTCCCTGACACCTCTGGGTAGAAGCCCCCGGCCCTAACTTAAATGATTAGTCCTTGAGAGGACAGAAACGAGGCAAATCAGAAACACTTCACACTAGTGGGCAAAACATATTTGTTATTAATCCATACATTATGGAGGACAAGCCATTTTTAAGGGGCTTAAGTTTTTGAACAGCTACTTTAACTATGTGTATTTATGTGAATATTTTCATAATCTGTTTAGATATTCTGTCATATATCAAGAAAGGTCCACATTTTATAGAACATTTCAATGTTGTCACAAATGATCTTTGATTGCAAATGACTCTAGCAGGTACATATGTTTCTTTTAGAAATAAACATGATCCTGAAAATATTTGTGCAAACCAATTTTATGACAAACTAAACTTTATGAGGAGTTTTTCTTATTTTACACAGTTCCTCTAAGATGTTATTTTATGACGCAAATAATTTCTACTTGACTAACTTCACTGATCAATTTGTATTGTAAGTATAAGGTTATTTTCAAGCAGAATGTACATATATGACATTTAGATATTTCAGCTATTTCATTTAAATCAGCTATAGCATTTGCTGAGCGCCTCTTGTGTGCCAGGACTCTCTAGAGATTGGAAATTCAAAGACTAAAATACAAATCCTTGTGCTCAGGTTGTCCACAACCCTAGGTGGAAAGAAACTAACTAGGAAGATATTCCCCATTTGATGGTTTGCAAATCCCCAGCAATTTCTAAAAATATTTATGTCATTACCAAAAATGGGTTGCATCATTACCAAAGATAGCATCTTATCTAGAAAGCAAAGCTTTGACAAAGATCGAGATGGTAATATTTAGGTTGGGGGTTGAAAGGCCAAGGCAGAGAGTAAGAGGGGAAGGGAAGGGAAGCAAGGGAAGATGTGATATGATTGATAGAGTCACGCACCACCATGTGGCTCTCCCTTCACAGGGAGCCAGCAAGTTGTCCAGCAGGTGTTAAGAGATCAATTGAAGCATATTTATGATTTTAAGAGTTTATCTGAGCAAAAATTGACTCAAATTGGGCAGCACCAAACTGGAAGTGGTTAGGAGTGTCCCATTGATAAGAGCTAGAGGAAAGACTTTTACAGAGAAGAAGTGGAAGCAAAACAAGGAAATTATTTCCTTGGCTATGTCACAAGCAGTTGTATTATTTGGGAAAATTTAGTTCGTTGTTTGTGATTGGTTGTCCTTAGGTTTTGATTTCTTAACCTGGAGGCATTGCAGGCTAAGGTTCTGGGTCGCTTACATGGGCTGCTAAGGTATCAGTCTAATGGCCTCCTTGTTCAATTAATTTAACACAAGCATGTTTATTCTATATGGGAACTTCTCTAGAAAGGCTATAAGAAGGAGCTAATCCTAAGAGTGGTTCCTGGAAGAGAGAAAGGAAAGAGAGTTTATGTGCCAGGCTCCCATTTTTTTATTGATCAAGGTTCACCCCCATGGAAATCTAGATTGTGCAAATCAGTCCCTTTTGTTCACTAAGGAAACCAGTTACCACTCCCAGGGGCTGGTATTGCATTCACATTCAAGCATGGAGGGAATACCTGGTGAGGTGAGGGTGAGGGAGCCACTGAAAGAAAGGGGAGAAGAGAGGAAGGGAGGGAGGGAGGGATGGAGGAAGGAAGGAAGGAAGGAAAGGAGAGACAGACTTTGAGAATCATATTTACCTTTGATCCCAATTTAGCATCCCTTCTCATTTCTACGTTTCAGACTCAATACATAAAATAATTACATGAATTTCCCCCCAGAACATGCTAGTTGGAGATTATAGGTGAGACTGCTTTTTTATATGGTCTTAAAGAATCATGTTTCTCTCCTCAGAACACTTTCCAGTTTATGGTCATTAGCATTATTTATTAATATCTGTAGCTTCCACTAAATAGTAAGTTTTTTATAACAAGGATCATATCTGATTTTTATTTCCATTATACCTCCAGTAGCTGGCACTTAGTGGGAGCTCAGCAAATGAATGAATAAGTGAATGGAAGTGAATGGATGAGATGAGTGCTCCAGATTTAATCACTGAGTTGTAGGCACTCAGATGCACCTTGGCTAGCGCCTCTGGTGATACTGTTATACAGGTGTGAAATGTATTTATCCTTTGTCATATTTTTTGAATCGTCTGTTTCAATAGTGTATAAACATTAAATGATCTTGCTTTTTTCCCTTTGTGTGCTAAGTCCTCCTCTCCTTCTTTTCTGTTTCTAGCTCTTGGCATTTTCTAACGAGGGAAGGAACTCAAGGAAAATGGTCTCTTTTTTTTTTTTATTTTGGCGGTACGCGGGCCTCTCACTGCCGTGGCCTCTCCTGAGCACAGGCTCCGGACTCGCAGGCCCAGCGTCCATGGCTCACGGCCGCTCCGCGGCATGCGGGATCCTCCCAAACCGGGCACGAACCCGCGTCACCCGCATCTGCAGGCGGACCCCCAACCACTGCGCCACCAGGGAAGCCCACGAAAATGGTATCTTTTTATCTGGGGCTGCTGCTGTGGTCTCTGTAAGACATGGATGCCCTCTGGTGGCAGCTGTCTAAATGCTGGCTCTCGTGGGGAGTGAATGTGTGCGTGCTTTTTTATTTATTTTTGGTCAGTTGGGTGTGGGGGTTGTTTTGCCAAGGCCAGCTACTCTGCAGAGTTCCCTGAGTGGGAGGTCTGCTCCAGCTCAACTTCCCCAACACCCCCTTGGCTCCCACTTCTGGTGGTCCGCCCCTGAGGCTCTTGCTTCTGCAGTCCCCTCTCCCGGCAACCAGACCTTTAGGCAGACTAGGGGAAAGTACTGGCAAGACGGCTCAGGCCAAGCTACCTCTAGTGTATCCACTTGTCAAGGAGGATTTCTTCACACTGTTACGGTGGTGTGAAGGGCTCAGGGATTCCTCTCCACGACAAGAAAGGGAAGGGAAGGAAGAGAAGAGGGAGAGGAAGAGAGAGAGGGGACGGGAGGGGAGGGGAGGGCAGGAAAGGAGAGGACAGAAGTTAAGAGAAGGTATAAAACTGGATAAAATTATCAAAAGCAACCATTCCAGGGAACTAGACATCCTCACTCGAAGCTATCAATCTTTCCTAATCCTCTCCTCCATCTGATTTTCTGGCCTTTGTCCTTTGCATTCAAATCACTGCCAGGTGATTAGATGCCTAAAACTAATCTAATTCCTGTGTTGGCGGTATTGATAAGTACTAATGCTGTAATGGTGTAGGCTATCCAGATAACACATTTGCAATTTACTGGGTTCTTCAAAGCCTTATCTGTAAGAAAGAGGGGAAAATGATCATTTTGAGCACTATTGCAAATCATTGAGGGAGATATTTTAGATGAGAACGAAAATGATTCTTTCAGTTCTTCCTAAATTGTATCATTTATCTAAGTTGCTGCCTCCTCTCCCTAAAAACCTTGCAATCTGTATTTGTAAAGTTAACGAGAATTTTAATAATTTTATAAGATTTTTCTGACACATTTTGAAGTAATTGCAGACCTCCTGATGTCCCGTAAAACCAGGGGTTGACATTCTCTGCACTAAATAATTAGGTAGTTTGTGGAAAGCTTATACATTAAGGTACTTCCAAAATGAGACCAAATACCAAAATTCTTCCTCCAGAGCCGTGGTTCTAAACCTTAAATTATTCTGATCTGCTTTCACGGGAGATTGCAGGTTCAGGGCGCCACCTGCTGGTATAATATGTAAACTCATGCACCTTTCCTTGATAGCTAATACAGGTCTCCCTCGTATTTTGAAAGTTCGCTTTTCAGAGAAAGACAAATATCATATATCACTTGTATGTAGAATCTTAAAAATTGATACAAATGAACTTATTTACAAAACAGAAATAGACTCACAGACATAGAAAACAAATTTATGGGTACCAAAGGGGAAGGGGGAGAGGGATAAATTGGGAATTTGGGATTAACAGATACTACTATATATAAAATAGATAAACAACAAGGACATACTGTATAGCAGAGGGAACTATATTCAATATGTTGTAATAACATATAATGGAAAAGAAGCTGAAAAGAATATAGATATATATATATATAACTGAATCACTTTGCTGTACACCTGAAACATTGTAAGTCAACTATAGTTCAATTTTTTTAAATATCCCAAAAAAAGGAAAAAAGAAAGTTTGCTTTATACCACTCCACCTTTATGAAAGACCTACATTTGTACCTGTTGCTATTGGAAAGAAATCTGAAGAGGATTTTCACTTTCACAAAAGAAGGTAAAAAGCAAAAATAGCATTCAGTGTTTGTTTTGAAGTGAGCACTTATAGAGGCAGCTCACACCTCTAGCTGGGAGAGCGGTACCTCCAAGTTCCCTCCTGGGAACTACACGCAGCATCCCAGCATCAAGCCACCATAGCTTTGAACTGTATCTGTGAGCATCTGTGCTTTATCTGGGCTTATTTTGTGTGTCTGTTAGCAAGATGTGTGCTAAGGTAACTGCTGCTTCACTTTATGCCATTTCACCTTAGAAAGGTTTCACAGGAATGCTCTACTTTTCAATAGCAGGGAAACCTGTCCTCTGGTCAGATTTCTATTACCAAAAATCAAAACAATAAAATTTAATTTCAGAACGAAAGTAATTAACATACATAAAAATGTGTTCATCCTTTTCCTGAGATTATTCAAAATCTTCTAAGGAAAAAAAAAATCACTGTATACAGAGCTAGAAAACCTGGCTCTACCAACTTCTAGCCAGGGGACCATGTATGAGTTTTTAATGTCACTGAGCCTCAGCTTTCTAATCCATAAAATTTGGGTTACAAAAACTGTTTTGGATGAATTCCTCCTCCCGTTGCCAGACCCCCAGGTTGGGAAACCTGATGTGGGGCTCGGAGCCTTCACTGCAGTGGGTGGACTTCTGTGGTATGAGTGTTCTCCAGTTTGTGAGTCACCCACCCAGCAGTTATGGGATTTGATTTTGTTGTGATTGTGCCCCTCCTACCGTCTCATTGTGGCTTCTCCTTTGTCTTTGGATGTGGGGTATCTTTTTTGATGGAGAAACTGAAGCACAAAGAAATTAAGTAATCTGCTCAGGGTCACATAGCTAGAGATCTACAGAGCCAGATATCAAACCCAGGCAGGCTGACTGCAGACCTGGTGCTTTTAACCACGACACAAGCTGCATCTGCTCTGGGAGGCTGAGGAAATGGAACTCAGAAGGAAGGAGGAAATGCAAGAACCAGTGCTGTCTCTTCTATAGACACTTACCCTGAAGATGCCTCACCTGGTGATTTCTATAATCTATGGCGCGAAGCTCCCAGCAGCCTGATGACATGATGGGCAGGGAGATACTCAATCAGGGCCAGGAGGCTTCCAGCCTAGAAGGACACTTTGCCAGAGTATATATACCTGGACCGAGAAAGGAAAACTGCCTCTCACCTGGGAATTGGTCGTCTCTTCTTCCTCAGCAAGGTCAAGGAGTTAAGGAGGCAAAGGTGGAAAAGAAAGGAGCCCTGAGACAAGCCTGCCTTGCAGCTCCCAGAGTGGCCAGCTGGGACAACTGTTCAGCCTCGCGTGAACCATTCCCTCAACTAGCCTGTCCTACGCTGCCTTCTCTTCTCCACACTACAGACTGTTCACCATCTCAGGCCCTGCAGCATGGCTTGCAGGATTTTAGTTCCCCAACCAGAGATTGAACCCAAGCCCTCGACAGTGAAAGCGCAGAGTCCTAACCACTGGACAACCAGGGAATTCCCGATTTCAGTCTTAAAAGCCAGAGGATCCAGTGAAGCCATGCCCAGATTCCTGACCCACAGAAATTACGACAAAATAAATGTTTGTTGTTTTAAGCCACTAAGTTCTGAAGTAATTTGCTATGCAGCAGCAGAAAACAGATACATTCAAGAGGGTTCCAGAGTCGGGCAACATGGAGCTGAGGCCCCAGCCTGTCCAACCTGGGCAGGTATTATGGGACAGATTCTTAGAAATGGAATTGCTCATTTAAATGGTATGACAGGGACTTCCCTGGTGGCGCAGTCCACCAGGGAAGAATCTGCCTGCCAGTGCAGGGGACACGGGTTTGATCCCTAGTCCGGGAAGATCCCACATGCCACGGAGCAACTACGCCTGTGCGCCATGACTACTGAGCCTGCACTCTAGAGCCCACGAGCCACAACTACTGAGCCCACGTGCCACAACTACTGAAACCTGCACGTCTAGAGCCCGTGCTCTGCAACAAGAGAAGCTGCCACAATAAGAAGCCCATGCACCACAACGAAGAGTAGCCCCCACTCACCGCAACTAGAGAAAGCCTGCATGCAGCAACAAATAAATAATTACATTTATTTTTTAAAAAAACTGTTCTGGATAAAATAAGATACCACAGCATGCTGCGGAAAGAAGAAAACATGCTGAGAGTTGAGGAGTGAATGCAGAATGAGGAATTTACTCACATTGATCCCAAGTCCTGCAAGATGAGATTTGCAGTTTAGTGGAAAAATAAAAGAAGAAGGCACTGGTAAGAGAATAAAAGACATCATACAATGGATATACCCTGATGGGAAAAAAAACCTAAAACCTAGACTTGGGGAAAAAAATGAAAAGGCAAGGGCTTCCCTGGTGGCGCAGTGGTTGAGAGTCCGCCTGCCGATGCGGGGGACATGGGTTTATGCCCCGGTCCGGGAGAATCCCACATGCCGCAGAGCGGCTGGGCCCGTGAGCCATGGCCGCTGAGCCTGCGCGTCCGGAGCCTGTGCTCCGCAACGGGAGAGGCCACAACAGTTAGAGGCCCGTGTACCGCAAAAAAAAAAAAGAAAGAAAAAAAAAAGAAAAGGCAAGAAACTAGAGATCATAATGAAGTGAGAGAAAAGGTAAACTGTAAATAGGGAAGTGAGAGGTCCTGAAGGATAGATGATGGTTAGTGATTCATCCCAGAGCATTCCAGAGGATGACAATGTCACAAATGTGGATAGAGGTAAATGTCACAAGATTACAGGTACCAGAAGGCTGGGTGTTGGCTATATTGTCCAATGGATGTTGATGGCAACAGGAAGACAAGATCATCAGCAGGAGTCAAAGTCCTTACAAAATAAAAGGGTGAGACCAATACAAGAAGGAGGAATAGAAAATAATACAGGCAAATTGCATCGGTGCCAAAGCAGGTGGGATTTTTGCTTGAGAATGGCAATTTCCACAATCAATCTCTCACTCCATGTCTCCCTCTCTGTCTCTTTCCATATATATATATATATATATATATACACACATATATATATATACTGTCAAAAAGTCTTCCTACAGTTTTAAGCTTTAATAATTCCGAAATTATAAATGCTACCAACTTCCAAAACACATCATTTGAGGGTTTAACTATTTAAATTGTATTCACTCTTTTTTTTTTGGCGGTACGCTGGCCTCTCACTGTTGTGGCCTCTCCCATTGCGGAGCACAGTATCCGGACACGCAGGCTCAGCGGCCATGGCTCACGGGCCCAGCCGCTCCACGGCATGTGGGATCTTCCCGGACCGGGGCACGAACCCACGTCCCCTGCATCGGCAGGCGGACTCTCAACAACTGCGCCACCAGGGAAGCCTTGTATTCACTCTTATTAAGTTTTATGGCTTTTAAATATAAATTTCTCATTTCAATTTGCAGTTACAGTCAACATTTGCCAGCTTCAATCAGAGGGACTGAATATATTTATTCAGCCAAGTTAAGACCATCCGACCTACTAAGATTCACTAGTGCCCCCAATAATGGCGGGGGCGACTTTGATTCCTACTTCATTGAAAAAATAATTGATACAGGAAGGCTGAGTCTCCTTTCCTTCTCAGTATGACTGAGTTCATTCAGCAACACATATTCACACTTTCACACATATACAAGTATGTACAGAGGCCAATTCAAGAGCCTTGACTGAACATGGGAAAGCTTCCAAGTTTGTTCCTGGAGGTGCACAAAACAGCTGGTCAACAATTAAGATGCGGCACCATTTCAATTTCAAAATATAAGGTTGTACTTCCGGGAAAATACTGTTAAATGTCCCAGGTAATAGCTTGGATTCCCTGGCTTTTAACTTGTCCTTTCTCCCTTGTAAAAAGAAGTCAATTATGTTAAAAACATATTTTAAGAAAACTGTAGTCAATTTTACTATATATATGGTTTATGTTATATATTAGATTGTGTCAGTATACTGTTTATTATCTATTATGCTATGTATGAAACAAATTTTCTTATAGAAGTACAAAAACTGAGGCTATGCTATTTTTAGCTTGTGTTCAGGGGTGGGAGAGTAGAATAGCTAAAAGCAAGGACTCTGGACTCAGATTACCTGGGTTCAAAATGTGATTCTACTACTTATGAACGAGGTAATCTTTGGCTAGTTAACCACTTTGAGCCTCAGTTTCTTCTACTATAAAATGAGGATGGTAATAACACTCCTCATCTCATGGGTTCATGGGAAGGATTTAAAGAGATAACATAAGGAAAGTCATAGCAATACTTCAGAATGTTGTCTTTTATTGTATAATTAGCTCAACATTCTTTCCGTCACCCCTCCCCGCTTCCATCCTCCTTCTCCTTTAAGCCTAATAACCTGGCTTGGCTAAACAATAATTTGAAGTGGGAAGTTAAACCTAACTTACTCTTGAATCTTCTTTTTCCAAATTCACTCAAGGAAAGGGTATTTCCTTTCCCCTAATCTCCTCTCCCTATATATGAATTTGGGGCCAGAATGTAAGACAATTAACTTCATTTGAATTTCAGGGAGATCTTAGCATATTTGAGCTCTGTGTCTACTCACTGTCATCAACTTTAAATGTTAGATTCTAACATTCTAACGTCAGATTCTTTTTAAACCAAAAGAAATGTGGATTTATTCTTGGCAAGCCAAATCCTCATTCCTTGGTGTTCCCAACACAAATGAAATGGAGACTTTTTCAAAGGTTAAAATATTTTTGGAAACAGTAACCATTATGCCTCGTTTTAACTAATTAACCCTTCCATTGAATTAATGACAGAGTTAATTAGCTCAAACGGTTATATCATTTAGTTTGGAGAAAGAAAAAAGCTTCAGTGATTAGAATCATTCTTTTGCCATCTAGTGGTTTCATTCTCACACTGCAATGTGTTAAATAGATTTCTATAAAAGCTAGATACATTGTTCATCTATATAATTATTGTATCTCCGCATGGTATTTAAAGCTGCCATTTAAAACTACTGGATGATTGATTGCATTTGGTCCTTTTTCTCAACATGCAAGATACTCAAATGTTAAGCCTCGATATCCTTCTAAAGGGGAGAATGTTTTCGTATATAGTTGGTAATAAATGAGACAAGGTGATGTGAGGAACAGCTGAGTTCACAAAGGAAGGCTGAAACATACACAGTTCTACGGCCTTCTTACTAATAAGCTACACTCTCTGCAAGTGCATCATTCCTAGTTTTTATCAGGACAACTAAGGATATCCTTGAAATACACAATCAACACAAATTAGACTAACTTGCAAAGTATTGTTGTTATGTTATTGCTGTTGTTTTTGTTAACTTTCCATTCTCACATCGGGATGGCCACTTCCTTCACCTCCGTCACTTCATTCTACCTGCTGACAAGGAGAAAGCCTGGAATTTACCCTCCTCTGCAGAGAACTCTGCATTAACTAGGAAGACACAGCCTCAGGTATCAGTGGAAGGTCAAGAAAAACATTAAGTTCTCTAATTCCTGGTCACTTTTTTTACCACCACAGGCTTAAAACATCATCTTATTTACATAGCACATATAAAACAAAATTCTCCTGTTTCTAAGACTCCAGAGATAAGCTTTGTAGCTAAAATAGAACCCACAGCTAAAACTAGCAAGTCTATAATTTCCAACTAAAACTCAAAATGAACATTGGACTACAGGCACATCCATCCTTAAATAACGCCTTGCTTTGACTCAGCGATAACATTATAAATGAATTCACTAGAAAAGACTTCCTAACCTGGATTAGTTAGCTACTAAACTAAATGGTTAGCTGAGTGATCTGTGTAAATTAGCTGCATAACAAACCACGCTGCAAGTTAGTGGCTCAAAACAAGAATTCTGCAGGTCAATAATTTGGGTCAGGCTCAGCTGGGTGATTTTTCTGGTCTTCATGGGGTTCACATATGCATATGTGGTTATTTGCTGGGCTGGCTAGAAGGTGGCTGGTCCAGGATGGCCTAAGCTGGGACACCTTGTCTCTACTACTCATGAACTCTTGCCCTCCAGCAGGCTAGCCCAGGCTTATTCTCATGTGTCTGGGCAGGCTTCCAAGGCCTGTTAAGCCCGAAACTTGGAACTCACCTGTGAAGCATATGAGGACTCTTGAGACCTAAGCCCAGATTTTGTGCAATGTCATTTCTGCTTCATTCTGTTGGCCAAAGCAAGTCACAAGTCCAGCAGACTCACGTTGCAAAGGACATATAAACAAGAAGGCAAGGAGGATTGTGGCTTTTTTTTTTTTTGCAATCTGCCATTTTTAAACCCAGCATATATAATTACACCACCCTTATTTGAATACTTTCATATTTGTTCCCATCCAGTTTAGAACCATGATGTAATGTAGCAGATTCCCAATGTTACCAAGACACTAATTATATTTCCATATATAATTAGGAAACTATTATAGGAAACTATTCAAGTCATTTTTACAAATTTTGTACACAATACCTATTTTAACCTGACCATATTGTATATTAACTCCATAGGTTGTAACTGGGAATTGATAATTAACTTCAATGCCACACATAAAATGTTAATGTGTTTCAGTGGGAAAGTAGGGAACTAGAAATCGAATAAAATAGTTGCGTTTTGGTTCCACCTATGACCCCCTAAGATTGTGTCTTCATGACAAAACCTAAGGACCGTGTAATTATCTGAATTCATAAACTCCACTAAATCAAAATTTTAAAAACTAATGAAGAGAGGAGAGGTAGAGATGGTGATGGAGAGGAAGAAGGCAAATGATTTTCTTGAAATATTCTTATTGGGAGGTAGCATGATAGAACAGAAAGAGCACTGGCTAGAGAAATAGAAAAGCTGGGTTCTGTTACCAGCTCTACCACTTATTTGTTGGTGACCTTGGGAAAGAATTTAATATCTGTAGGGCAGTGTTTCCTCATTTGTGTAAATTAAGGCAATGGATCTCAAAAATCCCTGCCAACTGTTTTAAATAAAAGAAAAAAAAAGTGTGCTGAATGTGGAGGGTCCTGAGTTCATTATATAATTACTATGCCTAATTCCCATCTTTCCCCACCCTCCTACTCTCTCCACTCCCCACACATCCTGGAAAAAATTTTCCAAAAATATGTATGTATAAGAATGGCTTCAATCCAGTTGGGCTAAGACTAGTTGCAATGTAAATGGGAGAATTCAATATGTTAACACTGGTAGTGAGTGAAACTTGTTTATGGTCAGGTTACAGAACAGACGGGTCAAGGCTGCCAACAGCAACAGTGTGACTGGGGGTGGAGAATGACGGTGACATGAAGGAAATAGAGGGTCTTCTCAGAAAATAGATGATCCAACAGAGAGTAAAAATCAAAGAAGGTGGATAAGACTTCTAGTTAAACTCCTTGAATAGCTAGATAACCTCCTTGAATAGGGATTGGTGATTAGAAAAGTTTTGAAAGCCAATTGTAAGAATAGGAAAACAGAGTATATCTCCAGGGAGCTGAACAGGGCTGTGTGCCAGAAAAGAGGTGATTCAGAGAGATTTCTAGGAATGACGTTCCAGGAAAGAACCAATACTCAATTCAACTCAGTAAATTCAACAAGGGTGTGTTAAGAGCCTACTTTATGCCAAGCAATATTCTTGCAGTAAAAGAAAATTTTAAACACGTATCCTTATCCTCATGGAGCATTTTAGTAAGGACAGACCATAAGCAATACAAATTTTAAAATATACATATGAATTAGAAAAGTGCTAAGTGCTATGGGGATAAATAAAGCAGGAAAAGGCTTCTAGGGTGGGATTGGGTAGGTTGCAATTTTCAACAGGGCAGTAAGGACTGGAAGGTTTCAAGGAGAAGGTGGTATTTGAACAAAGACTAGAGGGGGTTGGGGGTTCCTATGGGTGAACATCTAGGGAAAGGTGCTCAAAGTGAAAGAGGAGGGAAGGGGGCAGGGCATAACCTTTGAAAGAATTACATAGCCCGAGGACATAAATGGATTAGAACCAAATGGATCCAAGATGGCAGACAAGTCAACTTCCATTGTAACACATCAGCAAGCTAAATGACACACCCACAGGTGCCATGACAGTTCCGAGGCCGACCATAAGGATCAAAAATTGGGCGATGGCCCAATTCCTGGAAATCCCCACCCCTTCCTGGAATAGCTGGAATCCTCCTCCCACTCATTAGTCTATGAAATTACCCACCCCTATAAAAACTGACAACCCCATACCCTGGTGCCTTTCTCACCTTCTGAGATGGCACACACTCTGTCTGTGGAATGTGTTTCTCTCTAGATAAATCCACTTCTTACCTATCACTTTGTCTCTCACTGAATTCTTTCTGTGATGAGACATCAAGAACCTGAGTTTCATTAAGTCCCGAAACCAGGTGTGTGATCTCAGTTGGAAGACCGTGAGTTTTGGCTGGGTTTGAGTCCCAGCCACATGGGTTCAAGTCCCAGTTAGGGTTCTGGCCAGGTTCGAGTCCTGGCCCTGTGGGTTCAAGTCCCAATCTGGGTTTAGGCTGGGTTCAAGTCCCTACACGTGGGTTCAATTCCCAATCTGAGGTGCACGGTTTCAAAAGCAGACATGCCCCATGTATTCTAGGTCGTACAAAGAGGCCAGAGTAGCTGGAATGGGGTGAGCAGAGGGGAGAGATAGAGGAGATAAAGCAAAGAGCTGGTGTGGGGGAATGTTGGAAGGTCACTGCAAGGACATAAACTTTAAAGTCTAAGGAGCACCTGGGAAGCCAGGGGATGGTTTGAGCAGAAGTTTGACTTGATTGCCATAGGGCTTTGGGCTCAGTCTGGCCTGGTTGGTTACATAAACTTATTTGTATATAAGAAGGGCAAACATAAAACAGAACTGAGATCTCCAAATCAGTTCATTCTTCATTCAATTAACAAATAACTATTGACTGATCAAACATAAGCCTAAACTCGAGGGACACAACTGTGAGTATAACGCAGACATACTATAAGAACTAAGATTTAGTGGGAGATGGAAATAAGAAAAGAGTCACACCTCAGATGTAACTTTCTTTATTCTTCTGTAAGTAAACCTAACTTGCTCATGGGCCTCCATTTCCATGCAACAGGAAAAAAAAAAAAAGTTATTTATTCACTTGTACATTAAAAAACAAAAAACAGTTTTTCAATTTAGTTCAGTCTCTTTGGTTCTCCTTGGTTTGGGATCTTCCCCTCTCAGCGGGGTAAGCTTAAGTAACAGGAGAGAGGCAGCTCTTCCCATGTCAATCTGTTGTGTCCCAGAACCTCACCTTGGTCCTGCCTGTGAGCATCTCTCTTTCAGCCTTTTTCATCTGCAGTGTCTGAGTGCTGGCTGTTCTCTCATCCCTGTCAACATCAGTGGTCCCCCCACCACTGATGACTTGGTTTTGCCCTGGCCCTCATGAATGGTGCTGGTTCTCTGTGACTTTCCCATGACTTCCAACTGGACCCCATCTTTGGACTATTTACCTGCAAGCAAGTTAGTCCCAAACTTTCAGCCACATTCCACATATCCGTAAAGGACATACAAACACATCTGCATTTACTTCATTCTACTCACAGGCTTCAGGGAATCAAGGAGGGTACACTCGAACAATCACTTCATATTGGAGAGAAGCACTGCAAGACATCTCCACCCAGCCTCTCTGTGGAAAGCCAAGCACAAAGTCACTCTGCTCTGCAATCCCCCAAACCTTTCTGGCTTATCTCTTTTACCAAACCAAGGTGCAAACCCTAAGGTGGGGCAGGGAGTAGGCCCTACACCTGTTTCCATTCTTCAACTCTCCTCTCTCTCCCCAGCCCAAGCTGCTACTCCAGCTGAGATAAGGGCACTTATCTCCCTCTGTGAGATCAATGCCCTGATACAGTCTGCATTCTCTCTACTCAATACCTTGGTCTCAGTATCCCTTTACACTTTTAAAAAAACTGAGGTCCCCAAAGAGTTTTACATGGGTTGTATATATTAATATTTGATGTATTATAAATTAAAACAATTTAAAAATATTCATTTCCATAGGCAAAACATTCTCTGACATAAATTGTAGCAATATTTTCTTAGATCAGTCTCCCAAGGCAAAAGAAATAAAAGGAAAATAACAAATTGGACGTAATCAAACTTAAAAGCTTTTGCACAGCAAAGGAAAACCATTAGCAAAACAAAAAGACAACCTACAGAATGGGAGAAAATATTTGCAAACCATGCAACCGACAAGGGCTTAATTTCCAAAATATGCAAACAGCTCATATAGCTCAATATCAAAAAAACAGACAATCCAACCAAAAAATGGGCAGAAGACCTAAATAGATATTTCTCCAAAGAAGACATACAGATGGCCAACAGGCACATGAAAAGATGCTCAAGATCACTAGTTATTAGAGAAATGCAAATAAAAATCACAATGAGGTATCACCTCACACTGGTCAGAATGGTTATCATCAAAAAGTCTACAAATAATGAATGCTGGAGAGGGTGGGGAGAAAAATGAACCCTCCTACACTGTTGGTGGGAATATAAATTGGTGCAGCCACTATGGAGAACAATATGGAGGTTTCTTAATAAATTAAAAACAGAGCTACCACATGATCCAGCAATTCTACTCCTGGGCATACATCTGGAAAAGACAAAAACTCTAATGTGAAAACATACATGTACCACAAGATTCACAGCAGCACTACTTACAATAGCCAAGACATGGAAACAACCTAAGTGTCCATCAACAGATGAATGTACAAAGATGTGGTATATATATACAATGGAATATTACTCAGCCATTAAAAAAAATGAAATTTTGCCATCTGCAACAACATGGATGGACCTAGAGATTGTCATACTAAGTGAAGTAAGTCAGACAAAGAAAGACAATATTATATGATATCACTTACTTAGGAGTATGGGATTAACAGATATGCACTACCATACATAAAATAGACAAGCAACAAGGATTTACTGTATAACACAGGGAACAATATTCAATATACTGGAAAATAATCTGAAAAAAAATATATAAGTGAATCATTTTTCTGTACACCTGAAACTAACACAATATTGTAAATCAACTATACTTCAATTGAAAGAAAGACAAAAATAAATAAAAAATTTATTTCCAAATTATTTTTAAACTAACAATACACCCATTACACATTAACATAACATACATAACATATTTCATAAAGAAAAAAACGTAAATGGACAAATTCTTAGAAATGCACAACCTTCTGAGACTGAACCAGGAAGAAATAGAAAATATGAACAGACCAATCACAAGCACTGAAATTGAAACTGGGATTAAAAATCTTCCAACAAACAAAAGCCCAGGACCAGATGGCTTCACAGGCGAATTCTATCAAACATTTAGAGAACAGCTAACACCTATCCTTCTCAAACTCTTCCAAAATAGAGCAAAGGGAGGAACACTCCCAAACTCATTCTACAAGGCCACCATCACCCTGATACCAAAACCAGCCAAAGATGTCACAAAGAAAGAAAACTACAGACCAATATCACTGATGAACATAGATGCAAAAATCCTCAACAAAATACTAGCAAACAGAATCCAACAGCACATTAAAAGGATCATACACCATGATCAAGTGGGGTTTACCCCAGGAATGCAAGGATTCTTCAATATATGCAAATCAAACAATGTGATACACCATATTAACAAATTGGAGGGGAAAAACCATATGATCATCTCAATAGATGCAGAGAAAGCTTTTGAGAAATTTGAACACCCATTTATGATAAAAACCCTCCAGAAGTAGGCATACAGGGAACTTTCCTCAACATAATAAAGGCCATATATGACAAACCCACAGCCAACATCGTCCTCAATGGTGAAAAACTGAAAGCATTTCCACTAAGATCAGGAACAAGACAAGGTTGCCCACTCTCAGCACTATTATTCAACATAGTTTTGGATGTCCTAGCCAGAGCAATCAGAGAAGAAAAAGAAATAAAAGGAATCCAAATTGGAAAAGAAGAAGTAAAACTGCCACTGTTTGCAGATGACATGATGCTATACATAGAGAATCCTAAAGATGCCACCAGAAAACTACTAGAGCTAATCAATGAATCTGGTAAAGTAGCAGGATACAAAATTAATGCACAGAAATCTCTTGCATTCCTATACACTAATTATGAAAAATCTGAAAGTGAAATTAAGAAAACACTCCCATTTACCATTGTAATAAAAAGAATAAAATATCTAGGAATAACCCTACCTAAGGAGACAAAAGACCTATATGCAGAAAATTATAAGACACTGATGAAAGAAATTAAAGACGATGGAGAGATATTAAAATAGATGGAGAGATATACCATGTTCTAGGATTGGAAGAATCAACATTGTGAAAGTGGCTCTACTACCCAAAGCAATCTACAGATTCAGTGCAATCCCTATCAAACTACCACTGGCATTTTTCACAAAACTAGAACAAAATATTTCACAATTTGTATAGAAACACAAAAGACCTGATAGCCAAAGCAATCTTGAGAAAGAAAAACGGAGCTGGAGGAATCAGGCTCCCTGACTTCAGACTATACTACAAAGCTACAGTAATCAAGACAGTATGGTACTGGCACAAAAACAGAAATATAGATCAATGGAACAGGATAGAAAGCTCAGCAATAAACCCATGCACATATGGTCACCTTATCTTTGATAATGGAGGCAAGAATATACAGTGGAGGAAAGACAGCCTTTTCAATAAGTGGTGCTGGGAAAACTGGACAGCTACATGTAAAAGAATGAAATTAGAACACTCCCTAACACCATACCCAAAAATAAACTCAAAATGGATTAAAGGCCTAAATGTAAGGCCAGACACTGTAAAACTCTTAGAGGAAAACATAGGCAGAACACTCTATGAAATAAATCACAGCAAGTTCCTTTTTGATCCACCTCTTAGAGAAATGGAAATAAAAACAAAAATAAACAAATGGGACCTAATGAAACTTAAAAGCTTTTGCACAGCAAAGGAAACCATAAACAAGATCAAAAGACAACACTCAGAATGGGAGAAAATATTTGCAAATGAAGCAACTGACAAAGGATTAATCTCCAAAATTTACAATTAGCTCATGCAGCTCAATATCAGAAAAACAAACAACCCAGTCCAAAAAAGGGCAGAAGACCTAAATAGACGTTTCTCCAAAGAAGATATACAGATTGCCAACAAACACATGAAAGAATGCTCAACATCACTGATCATTAGAGAAATGCAAATCAAAACTACAATGAGATATCACCTCACACCGGTCAGAATGGCCATCATCACAAAATCTACAAACAGGGCTTTCCTGGTGTTGCAGTGGTTGAGAGTCCGCCTGCCGATGCAGGGGACACGGGTTCGTGCGCCGGTCCGGGAAGATCCTACTTGCTGCGGAGCAGCTGGGCCTGTGAGCCATGGCCACTGAGCCTGTGCTCTGCAATGGGAGAGGCCACAACAGTGAGAGGCCCGCGTACCACAAAAAAAAAAAAAAAAAAAAAAATCTACAAACAATAAATGCTGGAGAGGGTGTGGAGGAAAGGGAACCCTCTTGCACTGTTGGTGGGAATGTTAATTGATACAGCCACTATGGAGAACAGTATAAAGGTCCCTTATAAAACTAAAAATAGAACTACCATATGACCCAGCAATCCCACTACTGGGCATATACCCTGAGAAAACCATAATTCAAAAAGAGTCATGTACCAAAATATTCATTGCAGCTCTATTTACAATAGCCAGGACATGGAAGCAACCTAAGTGTCCATCGACAGATGAATGGATAAAGAAGATGTGGCACATATATACAATGGAATATTACTCAGCCATAAAAAGAAATGAAATTGAGTTATTTGTAGTGAGGTGGATGGACCTAGAGTCTGGCATACAGAGTGAAGTAAGTCAGAAAGAGAACAACAAGTACCATATGCTAACACACATATATGGAATCTAAAAAAAAAAAAAAAAAATGGTCCTGAAGAACCTAGGGGCAAGATGGGAATAAAGACACAGACCTACTAGAGAATGGACTTGAGGATACAGAGATGGGCAAGGGTAAGCTGGGATGAAGTGAGAGAGTGGCATGGACTTATATACACTACCAAATGTAAAATAGATAGCTAGTGGGAAGCAGCCGCATAGCACAGGGAGATCAGCTCGGTGCTCTGTGACCACCTAGAGGGGTGGGATAAGGAGGGTGGGGGGAGGGAGACATGGGAGGGAAGAGATATAGGGACATATGTATATGTATAACTGATTCACTTTATTATAAAGCAGAAACTAACACATCATTGTAAAGCAATTATACTCCAATAAAGACGTTAAAAAAAAAACTAAATTTTTCAAAACAAAATAATATTGGTAAAAGGAGCAGCATTGTTTCACATTTTGCAAATCTCTTTCATATCTCCTGAATAGATTTTTTAGCTCAGGCTGCTATAACAAAAATATTATAGAAAGGATGACTTAAACACCAGGAATTTATTCCTCATGTTTCTGGAAGCTGGGATGCCCAAGATTAAAGCACCAGTAAATTTGGGGTCTAGTGACCTAGTGTTGGTTTGCAGATGGATCCCTACCTGTTGTGTCCTCACATGGTAGGTGGCGGGAGAGAGAGAGAGAGAGAACACTCCTGTCTCTTCTTTTAAGGGCACTAATCTCATCGTGAGGGCTGCACCTTCATAACCTAATTACCTCCCCAAAACTCCATCTTTGGAATTTAGGGTTTCAACATATGAATTTGCGGGGGACACAGCATGCAGTACCTCAGTGTGACTCCATTTGGAGATAGAGTCTTTAAAAAGGTAATAAAGTTAAAATGAGGTCACTAAGGTAGGCTCTAATCCAATATAACTGGTATCCTCATAAAAAGAAAAAATTTGGACACAGATACACACAGAGGTAAAGACCACATGAAGACACAAGGAGAAGACAGCCATCTACAAGCCAAGAAATCAACCCTGCCAACACATTGATCTTGGACTTTTAGAACCATGAGAAAATAAATTTATCTTGTTTAGGTCACCCAGTCTTGGTACTTGGTTACGACAGACCTAGCAAACTAATACATTTATCATTCACTTCTTGTACGTCACAGTGAAATCTGATCATATTCAGAATTTTCCCTTTCCTTTGTTTTTTATAAATTTATTTTTACATTTGTTTTTATTTTTGGCTGCATTGGGTCTTCGTTGCTGCATGCGGGCTTTCTCTGATTGCCATGAGCAGGGGCTACTCTTTGTTGCAGTGTGCGGGCTTCTTATTGCGGTGGCTTCTCTTTGTTGGGAAGCATGGGCTCTAGGTGCGTGGGCTTCAGTAATTGTGGCATGCGGGCTCAGTAGTTGTACCTTGTGGGCTCTAGAGAGCAGGCTCAGTAGTTGTGGTGCACGGGCTTAGTTGCTCCACGGCATATGGGATCTTCCCAGACCAGGGATCGAACCCGTGTCCCCTGCACTGGCAGGTGGATTCTTAACCACTGTGCCACCAGGGAAGTCATCTTTTTCCTTAAGATCAAGAAAAAGCGTATCATTGTCCACCAACTACTTTCTGTGAATAAGCATTGTGTGGATTATAATGTAAACACAATCTGCTGGTACTTCATTGAGCCCAATTTCATTTCCAAAACAAAGGGAAATTTGCTGTAAAGAAAAATATAAACCTCTGCCTTTCAGGATATAAAACACTAGCTTTGAGTTTTTTTCCCCCTCAGTCTTTGTTCACTAAGATTAAAAAAATTCTTAGGTCTAATCTCATGCAGGGTCACCCTATTACATTACTTCGAGGGTTCAGAGAAAGGAGAGTTCACATCTGGCCAGGGAATTGGGAGTTTTAGGCGTGGCGTTCAAATCAGGCCCCTAAAGGTGAGAAAGACAGGAAGGAATTAACAGGCAGTGTACTCTAGCTCAAAATATAAGATTAAGAAACTCAATGAAGGGACTTCCCTGGTGGTACAGTGGTTAAGAATCCACCTCCCAAGGTAGGGGACATGGGTTCGATTTAGGGTTTCAACATATGAATTTGCGGGAGGTTCCCACATGCCATGGAGCAGCTAGCCCATGCACCACAGCTGCTGAGCCTGCACTCTAGAGGCCCCGAGCACAACTACGGAGCCCGCGTGCCTAGAGCCTGTGCTCCACAAGAGAAGCCACCGCATTCAGAAGCCGGCACACCGCAACGAATAGTAGCCCCTGCTCTCTGCAACTAGAGAAAGTCCACACGTAGCAACAAAGACCCAACGCAGCCGAAAATAAATAAATTAAATAAATAAATTTTTTTTTAAAAAAGAATATCAATGAAATCTGGAAAGTTTAGTGTCTAAACCAATGAACATTTCATTAAAGCATGTATATGTGTAGGGAGGTGGTGAGTAAAGGCTTAAAAAAAGTATTCTAGAAACCAGTCACTGAAGATTATTATAGAGCTAAAGAATTTGGATATTAGACCAAAAGGCAAGTACATTTCCACAACCCACTTGGGTCATTTGTTAAAAATACAGTTTCCTGAGCCCTATTCACAAATAAATAAATCAGAATCTCTGCCAAATAAGCCTCCAGAATGCACACTTGCAGCTAGCTCCCCATGTATTGTTTGCCACACTAAAATTTGAGAACCACTGCATAAGTGGTTGGAAACTATTAAATGGTCCTGAAAATTTTTGAGCAAGGGAATCACCAAATTATGTCTATACTTTAGGATGACTAATCTAATGACAAAAGGTGGTATACATATAATAAAGGAAACATTATAGACAAGGCAGGAGATAGGTTTAGGAGGCTGAATCAAGAAACAATGAAGGCTGGGATTAGGGTGGATATAAAGGGCTCTATCTTGTCATATAAAACACAGGACAAAAGTAGAAATCTAGGATTTTATAACAATAATATCTAAGAGGATGAAAGAAAGGACACATCTAGGAAGACTAAGGTTGTAAGCCTAAGTAGCTTAGGTACTTAGAGGTGAGGTAGTCATAAGGAAAATCTTGCTGGGCATTTAACAATGGATTCAGACTGGGACATGTTGAGTTTGAGATCCTGGTAGGACATCCAGAGCAAGATATTCAACAGTTGGTCTGAACTATAGACTGGAGTCCAAGAGTGAAGTAAGAGCTCAAAACACAGATTCAATATTTTTCTGGATAGAGATGATGGTTGAAGCAATGTGGGTGGGTAACACTTGGCTGTTGTCTAGCCAACACAGGCCCTAGGGGAAAGTCACACAGAATCAGTGAACTTAATGAGAATATAGAAGTTAGAAATTGAAATTGTATTACTAATGATATCGTTTCTTGCATTCTTAAGTTTATGATAGTTTATATTATGATCTGTAACTAAAATTACACCCCTGGGCCTTTTATATAGATTTATTTTAAAACTAAAAACAAACAGCCCTTAAAATGTAATTATAATGAATACCATAATTTTCAGTGTAGAATCAAGTAGCATAACAGCCAAAGAAATGTGTGACTTGAGGCATATTGATCCTTACTATCCCCAGTATCTTCTGTGTTCATCTTTGCAATTTTTTTTTTCAGGAGTACATTCTCAGTTTTCTTCATATGATGTCCATTGCTCATAAACTTTTTGAGTGTTTTCATCTTGACAGTCTATCTTACCTTCACTTGATTGTGTGGCTGGATATAGATTTTAAGTTCAAAAATCCTTTTATCTCAGACTTGGAAGGAATTCCCTTTGTCTTACACTTCCCAGTATTGCTGATGAACTGTCTGAAGCTGATTCTTGTTCTTTTGTAAGGATCTTTTTTTTATTTCTCTCTGAAAGCTTTTAGGATTTCCTTTTTATCCTTAAGAGTTCAGAAAGTGTTATCAAAATGTTCCTAGATGTTATCTTTAAAAATTTCTTTCTCCTTGGCTCTTAGAGGATTCTTTCAATCTGAAGACTCTTCAGCTCAAGAAAATTGTCTTTATTGTTGTTTTTCTCCTTTCCACTGGTCTGTTCCTTCCTTACTGAATTTCTATTAATGCTGTACTTTCTGAATCTATCTACTATGTCCCTTAACTTGTCAATCATATTTCTCATCTCTTTATTTTATTATTTATCTCTATCT
This sequence comes from Globicephala melas, assembly GCF_963455315.2. Lineage (NCBI taxonomy): Eukaryota > Metazoa > Chordata > Mammalia > Artiodactyla > Delphinidae > Globicephala > Globicephala melas. The sequence continues at coordinate 85,251,353 of NC_083318.1, forward strand.
TTCAAATTGCCAATTGCTTTTTCAACCATGTCCTTTCTAGTATTTATCACATCTACTGAATGTTTAAATTTCTAGTAACTGTCTTATCCTCTGATTGCTTCTTTTTTTTTTCTTTCACTGATAGCCATGCTTTTGTTTTATGGATTGAATTTCTTCTTTTGTACTTCTAAAGACACTAACTGGATTTTTTTTTTTTTTACTTTTAAAAATATTTTCTTCTCTTATCTGAATTGTTTCTGTCTCTTCCAGGATGGTTGTTGTGTTAGTTCACCCTGATCTATCTTTTTCAGGCTATATTTTTTTCCTCCTCGTACAGGTTTCTTCTGCAGTTTGGTTCTTCTATCTCCCTAAAAATCCTTTCATTTGAAGATGAGGGTGGGTTTCACATAAGGGCATGGCATTTGTCAATAGGCAGGCTTCTCTGTAGGGTGGATACCCTGGGAACCAACCAACAGGGAGACAGGGCTGCCATTTGACAAAATAAGTACATAAAGTATTCTAGCATTTTATACCCATGGATGCAGCTGCCTGTCCTTTAAACTTTCCTCTGTATCTATTTTTGAGGACCCGAGCTCTGTTCTACTTCTTTCTCAGGGTACAATACCCAAACCAGGAACCTGTTCAAGAATTTGCTCCATAATATTGATATACTGTACCTGGCATTTAATAGAAACAATGAAATTACCTTGCTGATTATTATTACTATGACAATTTTTAGAGTATAGATTTACAGAAAAATGAAGTGGAAAGTACAGAGATTCCCATATGCCCCCTTCCCTCCTAATACACCAGCATTTCCTCTATTATTAACATTTTGCATTAGTGTGGTATTTTTGTTACCATTGATGAACCATTACCTTGCTTTTCTTTCTTTTTTTATAAATTTATTTATTTTATTTATTTATTTTTGGCTGTGTTGGGTCTTCACTGCTGCATGCGGGCTTTCTCTAGTTGTGGTGAGCGGGGACTACTCTTCGTTGCAGTGCGTGGGCTTCTCATTGCAGTGGCTTCTCATTGCAGAGCACGGGCTCTAGGCACACGGGCTTCAGTAGCTGCGGCACGCGGGCTCAGTAGTTGTGGCTCACGGGCTCTAGAGCACAGGCTCAGTAGTTGCGGCGCACGGGCTTAGTTGCCCCGCAGCATGTAGGATCTTCCTGGACCAGGGATCAAACCTGTGTCCCCTGAATTGGCAGGCGGATTCTCAACCACTGCACCACCAGGAAAGCCCCAACCTTGCATTTTTTTATTGAGGTATAATTGACATGTAACAATATATTAGTTTCAGGTGTACAATATAATGATTTGATATTTGTATATATTGCAAAATGATCTCCACGATAAGTCTGGTAAACATCTCTGTCACCATACATAGTTACAATTTTCTTTTCTTGTGTTGAGAACTTTAAGATTTACTCTCTTAGAAACTTTCAAATGTACAATACAGTATTATTAACTATAGTCACCATTCTGCACATTAGCTCCCCAGGACTTATTTATTTCATAACTGGAAGTTTTTACCTTTTGACCCCCTTCACCCATTTCACCCACCCCCACACCCCCCACCTCTGGCAACTACCAATCTATTCTCTGTATCTATGGGCTTTGTTTTTGTTTTAGATTTGTTTTTGATTCCACATATTAATTATTCCCTGCTTTGCATATAGGCATCATGTCTTCTCTGATTCAGACCTTTCAATACATAATGATTATGTATATTATAATATATACATAGAGATTATATCTATATTATATATTATGTATATTAGATTATATATTATATAGATACATACATTCTTTAAAAATTATAGATAATATATATACTGAATTTATTTTGCTTTATTATAAATGTAAATTTAGCATAAAATAATATTGATATTATAACAATGATTAATAATGTGTCCTTGAGCTTACACATTCTAATGTCCTTTCTGCTCACAATAAAAGTTAGTAAATCATTAAGTCCTTTGGATCCAGGAGCCTGATAAGTACCAACTTAAGCCAAGAGAATGGGTCTAATAGGTCAAATCAAAGATAATTTTACTGAGAAAGTAGCTGTTGTGCACTTACTAGATGCCTAGGCATAAGATGGACATTATTGGAAGATACAAAGAATTGTAAAGAATCATCCTTATTTTGGCACATGTATGGGTTATTTTCCTAATCAAATGTAAGCTTCTTATAGGAGGTTACTGGGTCTTATATATCATTTGTATTTCACAGTTCTAAGCATTAGGCAATAAACCACTAAGCACCTGTTTGTACACAGTTTTCCATTAGAAATGGCATATTCTACCAGTCCTTAGAATGGCTTTCCTTAGTTGTGAATCAACTGCAAATAATCACAAAACATTTGAAATTTAAACTAATTAGAACTACTAATTAGGAAAGAAAGTAAACTGAAAGAACATTTGGATTGCACTTTATAATGTGCAAAATTCAAATCAAAGTAAGTAGAAAAAAAGAATCTGTTACTTTTTTGACATTGTCTTGGCAATGACTTCTTGGATATGACACCAAAAGCATACATAATAAAAGCAAAAATAAACAAGCTGGACTACCTCAAACTAAAAATCTTCTGCATAGCAAACAAAACAATCAACAGAATGAAAAGGTAATCTACAGAATGGGAGAAAATATTTTCAAACCATATGCCTGATAAGAGGTTAAGATTCAAAATATATAAAGAACTCATACAACTCAATAGCAAAAAAAAGGGCAAAGGACTTGAGAAGACAAATGGCCAACAAGTATATGAAGATGCTCAATGTCACTAATCATCAGGAAAATACAAATCAAAATCACAATGAACTAGCACCTCTCACCTCTTAGAATGGCTGTTATCAAAAAACAAAAGACAAGTGTTGACAACAACGTGGAGAAATTGGAACCCTTCTACACTATTGGTAGGAATGTAAGATGGTGCAGCTGCTATGGAAAACGATGTAAACTCTCCTCTCATCCAAATTAACCTGGAGTGTCCTATCAACTTATGATGGTTTAACTTAAGAAGCAAGGCACTGCAACACCTGATAAGTCATAGGTATTTTAAAGAGGCTCAGATTAATGAATTTATCTAATCTATTGTTATGTGGCAGAAAAAAATGCTGAGGAAAATAATAAATGTAAAAGGCTGTAAAGGATGTAAAAGACAGAGCCAAAGGAGAATATATTTCGCATGGGTTGCCAATAGTAAAGGCAACATTGAGACAAAGGGTTGAGAAAATAAAGGGAAAAATAAGGGCAAGTTGTTTTTACATTGCGAACTAGGGAATGGTTTTATAAAACAGCATTTGGCAGTTTTACAAAGTAAGCATAGTTATACCATACAACCCTGGCATCACATTCCTAGGTATTTGACCAACTGAGTTGAAAATATGTTCACACAAAACCTGCACACAAATGTTTATATTAGCTTTATTCATAATTGCCAAAAATTGGCAGCAACCAAATGCCCTTCAGTATGTGAATGGATAAACAAACATGGATGCATCCATACAATGGAGTTTTGTTTACAAGTAAAAAAAAAATGTATCTATCAAGCCACCAAAAGGCATGTAGGAATCTTAAATGCCTATTTCTAAGTGAAATGAGCCAGTCTAAAAAGGTTACATACTATATGATTCCAACTACATGACATTCTGAAAAAAGCAAAACTATAGAGAACATAAAAATATCATTTTTTGGCAGGGGTTCAGGCAAAGGAGGAGGTGGTTAAATAGGCAAAACACAGGGAATTTTTAGGAAAGTGAGGCTATTCTGCATGATATTGTAATGGTAGGTACATGACACTACACATTTATAAAAACCTATAGGAATTCACGGTACAAATAGTTAAATTATACGTATGCAAACTTTTACAGAACTATTTAGGTCAGAGTATCTCCGGATGGAATGCAGAATGTTACAAAACAATCTAACTATATTAGAAATGCATCAAACAATCTCACTGAAGGGGGTGAGAGAGATATGGGTGCTGACCCAAGAATGAGTGGAGTCTATAAGACTAAAGGCAAAAGAAACGGTATATAAGCAGTGTACGCTAGCTGATTGTTTCCTATGAGGATATAAATTAACAACTCTGAAAATGCTATACGTGTTTACTGGAACTGAACAATTGGTGACAGCCAGGCTCTTCATTGTCCTAATGAGAGCTTATAGATAAACAAAGGGAGAAGGCTAGAATGATCCATGTGGTAATGGATTAGAGTTGGAGACATCAGTATGAACTCCTGTTTAGCTTAATACAATACAAATGGTTATGTATAGAAATATTTGTAGACATGTGTATGTACACAGGTTAGTATACATACATATATTATACTGCTCTATAAGCTGAGAGGGCTTATAAGGAACAACATCTGGTAGTAATGAGTACCTCTAGCACCCAGATTTTGTCTTCTACTACCATTCTCTAATAAGAGGAACCAGGGTTCCTTGGAGAAATGGCTAATACTAGGACTAGGACAATACAAGATGAGCCTGGAGCATCTCACAGTGCCAGAAAGTAATAAAGTGCTAAAAAATAAAAACAAACCAACAACAAAAAAACCCATAAAATAAAACTCACAAAGATGTCAAAGAGACACAGGAACAACCTGAAGGATCTCCAAGAGCTGAAGCTAGAGTAATTTGAGCAATAAAATAAAGTAATATTTGGTTATAACCTAAAGTATAAAATAAATATCCATTGAGTCCATACAGATATATTTGAATAAATGAATAAACATGAGAGAAGGGACAAATCTCCCATGAAGAGGAATTCCAAGTAATTTATGTAGGTATTCCACCCTCAAGGAAGGGAGCATTAACTCCCCACTTCTTAAGTACGGGCAGCCTAGTTACATCACTCCAGAGACTACAGTATGGAAAGGGAAAAAAGGAACTTCATCTCAGAGAAAACACGACATAGGCTACCTCAGCCTGGTGATTAGGTCAACATCAACAGTGGTAAGTCATGTTGAGAGTATGACTTGAAATTATATGATGAAAATGGCATTTTACCTCTGTGTTCTTCCTCCCAAAAACCCATAACTTCAGTATAACCATGAGAAAAATATCAGAGAAACTTCAAGAGGCATTCTACAAAATGTCTTACTAGTACTCCTCAAAACTGTCAGGTTCATCAAAAACAAGGAATGTCTGAGAAACTATCACTGTCATGAGGAGCTTTAAGAAAATCTTACAACTAAATGTAATGTGATACCCTAGAAGGGACCTTTGAAAACAAAAAGGACATTAGGTTAAAATTAAGGAAATCTTAATAAAATTTAGATATTAGTTAATAATAATGCATCAACATTGTTTTATTAATTGTAACAAATACACCAAAATAATAAAGGAAACTCAGTGTGAAGTGAGCACAGAGAACTCTCTGTACTATCTTCGTAACTTTCCTGTAAACTGAAAACTTCTAAAATTTTAAAAGTTTATTGAAAAACAGTTAATAAAAGACTATTTCAAATTCCATTGGGCTGTAATACAAAGGGCTCACATTCTTCTCACATGGAAGTTTGATTACTTACACTAAACAAAGAACTATCAGCTTTTGAGACACTGGAGGCAAAGGGAATATGGAATGGCTATTGGAGGAGGAAAGTCAAAAAAAATCAGTCACATCCTAATCTCCAGTTGCAGAATCAAGGACAGAATATTTCTTCCTTAATGTATCATTCATGAATTTCATATTAACTGTCATCCCCTCTCTCTGCACTTTTTACCTTCAAAGTACATATATTTGATGCCCTGTTGGTAATTAACATTACCACTTAATCCTTGAATTGCAGAATATTGAGATAGGGTCACTATAGCACTGAAGGAAGAATTGAGATCACCTAATTAGACTGTGTTCCTTTGGAGAGGAAGAGTGTACTTATATTATGAACAATTACATTGATTGGAATAACTTTGCAAGTTTACATCTAGGAAGATGGATATACTTGCCTATTAGGAGCCAAAAATTAGGTTGTAGTGCACATATATTTGAGTTTTAGCTATTTCCTTGATTTCCAAAAGCCCAAATAATTGTGGTCTCTCTGCCACTGGGTGTGGTCTTGGCAGTTTTGAGCATTCAATGGAAGCTTATGAGAGAGTTGAAGGTAAGATGGATGGAGTAGCAGCAATGGTGGCAGTGGTGGTGGGAGCAGTAGAAGCATCAGTAGTGGAAGAGATTTTATTTAGCTCCATGCTTAGTCCAGGTATTATCCTTTACTGACCCTAGTTCACCAACTCTATTATTTCCAAGCACTATCATCTACCTGCTACCCTTCTAATCAATTCCTCTTCTGTTTTATGAGAGTTTCCATTTCTTTTTTTTATTATTATTATTTTTTTATTTTTTTGGCTGCGTCGGATCTTAGTTATGGCACGTGGGCTCTTCGTTGCCGCGCACAGGCTTCTCTCTAGTTGTGGCACACAGGCTTCTCTCTAGTGTGGCATGTGGGTTTCCTCTCCTCTAGTTGTGGCGCATGGGCTCCAGAGCACATGGTCTCTGTAGTTTGCGGCACACGGGCTCTCTAGTTGAGGTGCGCGAGCTCCGTAGTTGTGGTGCACAGGCTAAGATGCCCTGTGGCATGTGGGATCTTAGTTCCCCGACTAGGGATCAAATCTGTGACCCCTGCATTGGAAGGCGGATTCTTTACCACTAGACCACCAGCAAAGTCCCTCCATTTCTTTTAACAAAAAATATATTTTCTATGTTGTTGTAAAATAAATAAAGATGAATGATATATATAGATGTAATTATATATACATCATATACACATGTATGAATATATATGGAAAAAAAGAAGGCACAAGAAACATCAAGGAAAGTTATTTAGCTGCAATATGAGCTTCGCATGCGAGTATATTGCATTTTTTTCTAAACCCTAAATATATGTGCTTGTTACATAGCAGATCCTTCTTCTTTTTCCCTTTATCCATCCAGTATCACTTGTCTGTCTGGATTGTGTGCCAGTGTTCCACAGCCCATCCCTGCCAGAAAGGCATTTGCAGAGATATAAGTTGTCAGCTCTGGGTGCCTCTAAGTATGTGCCTTTCCCCTAAAAATTCTATTTTCAGTTGACAGTATAGCACTTTCATCTTGTTTCCTTTCTGAATTAAAGGGGAAAAGAAGACCTAGATAATCTCAGTTGACATAACCTGTGCTGCTTAACAAATTAGTTCTCAGGAAAATTAATGATGCATCCAGCCATAGGCAAGCTATTTGGATTCCTCCTTTTCCTACAGTGATAAAATAAATGAACAATGGATGTTTTCTAAGCAGCAGCTGACAAATTTATTTGTTTGCAGAACACAGACTTTAAAACACTTACTCATGAGGTCCCATTTCCAACATTAGTATCCATATCAACATAGGTTGGTCAAGGTTCAACTAAGTTTAATATTCAGAAGAGATGGCTCATTCACACACATCCATGATAGCTGTTAACACCAAGGAACTATTACTATCTTATGTCTAAAACTAGCATAATGTCCTCTCAAGTAAAGCACTGGTGGTAATGTCTTTCACAGACTGATCCAATAAAAATAGAAGAAAAAAAAAAGTTAAAATCAAGAATCAGAATTCTTTTCTAATATTTATTTCCTTTTCTTTCTACTTTATGTTATAGTTAAGGTACTGCATTTTAAAATTATGTATATTATAGACTATATTATAAATTTTGTTTCAAGGTATTAAAGGAGCAAAACAAAATATTTGTTATGGAAATGGGGCTTTCGGTCTTTACAGTTTTTTTTCAGATTTACTGAGGTATAATTGACAAATAAAAATGGTATAATTTAAAATATACAACTTGATGTTTTGATAGACTTAATACATTGTGAAATGATCTCTGTAATTAACTAATAAACATATCTATCATCTCATATAGTTACCATTATCTTTTTTGTGAGAACACTTAAAATCTACCCGCTTAGCAAATTTCCAGTATACAATACAGTATTGTTAACTATAGTCACCATACTGTACATTATCTCTTTAGAAGGAAGGAGGAGGGATGGAGAGAGGCTGGGGGAGGGGAGGAGAAGTGACAGAGACTGTGTGTGCCCCACAAAGCCTAAAATATTTACCATCTGACCCTTTACAGAAAAAGTCTGCCTATACTCTCCTTGTTATAAAGTTTCTGATTTCCTTCAATAAAGTTGTTTCTAGACTACTTCATTTACTCCTACTCAGCAGTTTCAGTTTACAATCCTGGAATTTCTTGAAGCTATTTATTTTCATTAATTTGGTTCATATCATAAAAATTATGTGTAAGAATTGCTAGAACATACTCTAACATCAGAGAGGTGATACTTTTACTAATGTAAAATTCTCTTAAAGAGAAGAAACAGCTAAATGTTGAAGAAATAAAGAACAGAACACATGTAAAAAATAACATCATTACCAGTTGCTCAAAAAAATGAAATGCTTACATGAAAATCTAACACAACATGTACATGACTTGTATGCTGAACATACACAATGCTAATAAAATAAATAAAAAACATCTAAATAGATGGAGATACAGTGTTCATGGACTGAAAGACTCAACATAGTAAAGAGGTCATATTTCCCCAAAACGATGTAAGGTTTAATACAATTGGTATCAAAATCTCAGAAAAATTATTTGTTGATATAGACACTTTTATTCCAAATATATATATGAAAAGGCAAAGGAACTAGAATAGCTAAAATCATTCTGAGAAAGAAGAACAAAATGGGAAGAGCCACTCTATCTGATTTCAAGACTTATTATGTAGATATATTAACAAAGACCATGTGGTATTAACAGAGGGGTAGATACAATGGATCAATGACACAGAATACAGAACCCAGATCCATACAAATATGCTGAACTGATCTTTGACAAAGGTGCAAAAGCAATCCAATGGAAGAAGGATAGCCCTTTCAAAAATGGTGTTGGAGCAACTGGATATCTACAGTCAAAAAAATGAATTTTGACCTAAACCTTAAACATAAAATGTAAAACTATAAAACTTTTAGAAGATAACATAGGAGAAAATCTTTCGGAGCTAAGGATTGGTCAAGAGTTTGTGTGAGGCGTGACATTAGCATACAGTGTGATAAAATAGGAAGTCCCCATTCATAGTCTCTCTCAGCAACAATATTTTGGCAGCCATCCATAGGAAAAAATAAGTGGCTTTGTGGGAGCTTTGAGATCTGGGTAGGAGACTATGAAACCCCAATGGAATCCAAGACCAAAGACGGCTGTCTTGCGAAGTCACATCCAGGTCCAGGTAGTAGACTTGCTCACCATGGTCCTGGCTACAGGCAAAACTGCCCTGCCCCCTGCAGACCCAGCTACAGCCCTGTTTGGACTTGTTCCTGACACCAACCCATGCCCACGATAAGAGGCCCACCAATCTTGGTCCCGGCTGTGGACCCTGAAGCAAGTGGACACTGAAACAGTCAGTGACCAGGCTCCAGCGCCTATTAGCCATGGTCCTGCCTAGGAACCAAGTGGGAGACAAGAGTATCAATGCCCCAAGGCAGGTCCTCCAACACTGGTTCAACTGAAAATCCTGAAACAGCCCTGTAACTCAGCTTCAGCCTTTCTCAGCCACAGGACTAAAGAAATTGAGGAAGACACAAATAAATGGAAAGATATCCCTTGTTCATGGATTGGAGGAATTAATATTGTTAAGATGTCCATACTACCCAAAGCTATCGACAGATACAATGAAATCCCTCTCAAAATATCAATGGCATTTTTCACAGAAATAGAAAAAACACTAAAATTCATATGAAACCACAAAAGTCCCCAAGTACCCAAAACAATCTGGAAAAAGATGATCAAATCTGGAGGCATCATACTTCCTGATTTTAAACTGTCTTACAAAGCTATACTAATCAAAAGAGTATGGTATTGGCATAAAATAGACACATAATCCAATACAACAGAATAGAGAGCCATGCATATACACTAAACTAATCTTTAACAAGGACCCCAAAAATGCACAATGGGAAAAAAGTAGTCTGTCCAATAAAGGGTGTTGGGAAAGCTGGATATCCATATGCAGAAGAATGAAGTTGGAACCTTATCTTACATCATACACAAACATTAATTCATAATGAATTAAAGACTTAAGTGTAAGACCTGAAACTCTAAACTTTTAGAAGAAACATAGGGGAAAAGCTCCTTGACATTGGTTTTAGTAATGATTTTTTTGGATTTGACAGCAAAAGCACAGGGAAAAAGCAAAAATAATTAAGCGTGATTACACCAACCTAAAAAGCTTCTGTACCATAGAGGAAAAATTCAACAAAATAAAAAGGTAACCTATGGAAAGGGAAAAAATAAATCTTATACTTGAAAAGAGATTTATGTCCAAAATATATAAAGCACTCATACAATTCAATAGCAAAACAAAAAGAAAAGAAAATTTAAAATAACCCAATTAAAAAATGGGCAAAGCACCACAATGGACATCTTTCCAAAGAGGACATACAAATGGCCAACAGATATATGAAAATGTTTTCAACATCACTAATCATCTGGGAAATGCAAATCAAAACCACAATGAGTTATTACCTCACATCTGTTAGGAGAGCTATTATCAAAATGATAAAAGGTAACAAGTGTTGGCAAGGGTGTGGAGAAAAGGCAATCCTTGTGCACTGTTGGCAGGAATGCGAAGAGGTACTGCCTTTATGGAAAACAGAATGGAGCGTTCAAATAATTAAAAATAGAATTACCATATGATCCAGCAATCCCTCTTCTGAGTATATATCCAAAGGAAATGAAATCAGGATCTCAAAGTGAAATCTGCATTCCGATGGTCTTTGCAGCATATTTCCCAATAACCAGGATAAGAACCTAAGGATCCTTGCTGGATTAATGGACAAAAAAATTATAAATTGAGAAATAAATATATATATGTGTGTGTGTATATATATATATGTATATATATATATGTGTATATATATATGAATATTATTCAGCCATAAAAAAGAATAAAATCCTGCTATCTGCAACAACATGAATGAAACTTGGGGACATTATGCTAAGAGAAATAAACCAGACACAGAAAGACAAATACTGTATGATCTCAGTTACATGTTAAATCTTTAAAAAAAAAAAAAAGTTAAATTCATAGAACTATAGAATGGTGGTTGCCAGGAGCTGGGGGTGGGGTAAAGAGGGAGATGATGGTCAAAGTGTTACAAACTGTCAGTAATAAGATGAGTAAATTCTGGGGATCTAATGTATAGCATGGTGATTATAGCTAATAATATGGTATTGTATACTTGAAATTTGCTAAGAGAGTAGATCTTAAGTGTTCTCACCACATACACGCAAAATATTAACTGTGTGAGGTAATGGATGTGTTAATTAACTTAATTGTGGTAATCATTTCACAATGCTTATATTAAATTATCATGTTGTATACCTTAAAAAATAAAATAGTTTGCTAGACACTGAAAGCATGATCTATAAAGAAAAAAATCCATAAATCAGACTTTATCAAGATTTAAAACCGTGCTCTTCAAAAGACCCTGTTAGATGATGAAAAAGCATGCCAGAGACTAGGAGAAAATATTTGCAAACCATATATCCAAAAATGATTCATATCCAAAATAAATTTTTTATTCTTTTCCAGTTTTATTGAGATATAATTGACATACAACATTGTATTAGTTTTAGGTGGATATATTTTTTAAATAATCAAAATTCAACATTTAAAAAAATCCAAATAGAAAATGGTCAAAAGACAAGAAAAGACATTTCACTGAAAAGGATACATGGGTGGCAAATAACATATGAAAAGATTTTCAACAACACTAGTGAAATGCAAATAAAGATTATGATGAGATATCCCCACTTATCTATTAGAAGAACTGAAAAAAACCTGACAATAGCAAATGCTGGTAAGGATGCGAAGAAATGGATATTTCATATGTTGATTGTGAGAATGTAAAACAGTAAACCAATCTAGAAAACAGTTTAGCAGATTGACGTGGTAGAAATACCATATGTACTTCTGTGCATTTACCCCAAAGAAATGAAAACCTACATTTACAGAACAACCTATACACAATGTTCATATTATCTTTATTTGTGGTACATCCATACCAAGGAATACTACTAAGCAATAAAAAGAAATGAGCTAATGATATACACAACTTGAATGGATTTCAAGGGCATTATGCTAAGTAAGAAAAAGCCAAAGGTCATATACTATATGATTCCATTGATATAACGGTCTCTAAGTGACAAAATTGTAGAGATGGAGAATAAAGTAGTGCAGGAGGTTAAGATTAGGGGAGTGAAGGGAAGGGGAATCTATGTGATTATAAAGAGGCAGCATGCAGGAAAGCTTTGTGGTGATAGTTCTATATCTTGACTGCAGTGGTGCTTACACAAATTTACACATGATAAAATGACATGCAACCACACACATACACATTATACCCAGGCAAATTTCCTATTTTGGGCATTGTACTATAGTTACATAATATGTAACCATTGAGGGAAACTGGATGAAAGGTACATCCATTCATCAAGTAAATGGATAAAACTTGGAATACTACTTGACAATTAAAATGAACTATTACAAGCATCATGAAACTTTTGTGGTGATTGCCATGATGGATGTCTATTGAATTTGCTCTCCCTCACCAACTATAAACTAGCGAAATATAAAAAGTAACTATGTGCGGGCCTTGGAGAATAGTGCAGGGCTGTGATTCTTGAAAGGCATAAGGTTAGCTCCAAAGTCACCTAGTTTTATGTGCTTTTCAAAACTGGATACAGGATAGAGTTCAAACAGAGCAGAAGTCTCGCTGGGCAGAAAAAACAGATTATAATTTGGGGCTGTTGAGACAGCTGGAATTGTGGAGCAGGATATCAGAGAAGAGAAACCTGTATTGAAAACAGAGCTCCAGAAATATGCATGGGGTACCCAAGAGCAATGCTGTGCAATAGAACTTTCTGCAATGATGGAAATACATATATCTGTGCTGTCCATTATGGTAGCCACCAGCACTGTGTGGCTATTGAGCCACTGTAATGTGGCAAGTACAACTAAGGAACTAAATATTTTATTTTGTTTAAATTTAAATGTCTACAGCATGTGGTTTCTGGCTATTGTATTAGCCATCACAGACCCAGAGTTTGGATGAGTAACTGGCTGCAAATGTGCAGAGCAAAGTTCTGTGAGGCCTTTCTGTGCCTGGCTTATTTTACTTAGCATAACATAGTCCAGGTTCACCTATATTATCACAAATGGCAGCATCTTCTTTTTAAAGACTGAGTAATATTCTATTGTATATACTGTATAGGACATCTCTTTGTCAGAAGAGATCTGATTAATATGTCCATTCATTAAAAAATCTTTTCTAAATATTAGAGTCATTAATCAAAATAATTCAACAGAGAACTACGGTAAAAGGTACATCTATATTACTTTCCTTGGGCTATGGTAACAAAATAGTACAAACTAAGTGGCTTAAAACAAGAAAAATGTATTGTCTCACAATTCTGGAGGCTAACAGTCTGAAGTCAAAGTGTAGGCAGGGCCATGCCCTCTCTGAAACCTGTAGGTTTCACAGTAATGCTTCTGCTTAGAACCCATCATTCTTAAAAGGAGAGTCAGTGTGAACGATCATTAGAGAATAACTAAGGCTTTCTTCTTAATGTTACCAGATGTACTAAAAATATGTAGAACACTAAAGAGTTTTAGGGGAGAAAATAGTTAAATATCAGAAACGAACTGCTGGCAGCTATTCCTGAAGTTATTTTAAATATCCTCATATGAACCAGAAAATTTTCATTCCATTTGTCAGAATTATAATTCAACAGTGTGCTTTAAATTTTGCTCTTATTTTAAAAATCAATGCAAATGTATTACTTTTCATGTGAAACTTCCTAGGCCATTTTCCACTATATTCCTCAATGTCTCCAAAAGAAGTTATAGAGCTTGGTATATGAATAAATTTTTTAATCATTAGAGAAACTGGTATACTTACTTTCCCAAGTTAAGAGTTATATGACTGGATGTATTTCCATCTTTACTTAGACTGGCCAGAATTTTGCTCAGTCATCTGCAATGGCTTGATATTTTTTTAAGTGAAGCATTTATTTTATTGATATAATTTACAGTCAAATGCATAAGTACAGTTCAATGAGTTTTGGACAAGTACATCTTACACCTAAGTAACCCACAGAATTTTTGTCACTCCTATTCTGTTCAAGTCTTTTCCTATCATCCCCACTTCCATCCCTTGGGCCACTATTCTATTTATCGCTGTAGATAGGTTTTATTTGTTCTAGAACTTTATACATATGGACTCATAAAATCTTTCACTCAGCACAATGGCTAATATTCATGCACCATGGTATGTCTATCAGTTGTTCATTCATGTTTTATTGTTGAGTGGTATTCCATATGAATATATCACTTTATTGCCCTCTGGATGGACATTTGGGTTGTTTTCTGTTTTGAGCTATTATGAATAGCTGCTATGAATACTCTTGTCAAGTTTATAAATGGACATATGCTTTTATTTCTCTTGGGTTGATACCAATGATGGAATCGCTAGGTTAAAGTATATGGTTAATGTTATGATAAACTGCCAAACACTTTTCCAAAGTCATTTTATCATTTTACACTCCCACCAGCAAATTATGTGAATTGCATTTGCTTCACACCCTTGTTGACATTTGGTGTTATCAGTCTTTAATTTTAGCCATTCCAAGTAGGTTTGAAATATCTGTTTATGAAGATAAGCTTTATTTTATGTTTAGCTCTTTTGTTTTATGTTATATGATCCATCTCGAATTAGTTTCTTTTGTATAGTGTCAGGTTGGGGTCAAGATCAATTTTTATCCTATATGGACATCCAGTTGTCTTTATTAAAAAGACTCTGTGAGTCTTCTAATTTTGTTCAAGATTTTCAAGACTGTTTTGCCAATTGTATTGTAGGTTCTTTGAATTTGCATAAAAATTTTAGAATTAGCTTCTCAATATCTACTATATAAATAGCCTGCTGGGATGTTGATTGGGATTGCATTGATCTTTAGGTCAATTTAGGAAGAATTCTCACCTAAACCAGCATTATGTACACTTCAGTGAACATGATATATCTCTTCATTTATTTAGGTCTTATATTTCTCTTGGTCTTATTTTATAATTTCAAAATAGAGATGTTGTTCATCTTTTGTTAAATTTATTGGTAAGCACTGCATGTTTTTTGATGCTATGGTAAATTATATTATTTCTCTAATTTCATTTTTCAAGGTTTTTTTTTGCTGATATCTAGAAGTACAAGTGATTTTTATATATTTAACTTTTATTCTATGACCTTGCTAAATTCACTAGTTATCACTTTTTTTTAAGATTGCTTAAGATTTTCTATGAATGTATTCTATATATACCATCACACCTGTGAATACAGACATTTCGACTTTTCCTTTCAATCTTTATGCTTTATATTTCTTTTTCTTGACTTACTGTACTGGCTAGGATATCCAGCAAAGTATTGAATAGAAACAGTAAGAATAGCCATCCTGCCTTGTGGCCAACGTTAATGGCATTCATTTCACCTTAAAGTACAATGTTGACTGTAAATTTAAAAAAAAATTCCTTTATTAGACTGAGTAAGTTCTTTGCATTTCTAGTTTGCTGAGTTCTCTTTTTAAAATCAAGAATCTATTTATCTGTGTCTATTAAAATGATCATATGGTTTTCTCACTTATAATTCACCATTTGGTGAAGTACATTTTTTTCAAATTTTGATCTCCCTTGCATTTCTGGAATAAAGCCCACTTTGTCATGATGTACTATTCTATTTATATATTGCTGTATTCAATCTCTTGATATTTTAAGGATTTTTTGTGTATCTAGGTCCCTGAGGGAATATTTATCTGTGGTTTTCTTTTTTTATTACAACATTGTCAAGTGGTGGTATCAAGGTATACAGGCCTTATAAAATGAATTCAAAACTATCCGTTCTTCTGGTAATCTCTGGAAGAGTTTATAAAAGATTGATAGTACTTCCTTCTCAAATGGTAGAAAGACATACCAGTAACATCATCCAGGCCTGGAGTTTGCTTTATGGGAAGATTTTTAATTATGGTTTTAACTTCTTTAATAAGTATCACAGTATTCAGATTTCTTATCTCTTTAGTTTTGATAAATTTAGTTTTGAATTTGCCTATATCTAAATGTTCAACTTGATTTGCATAAAGTTTATAATATTTTCTCCTTCAACAATTTTCTTGAGATTTGACATAAAACATGCTTAAGTTAATACAAAAATGTTTAGTACAGTATCTGGAGCACAAATTATGCTATATAATAATTTTTCTTGTTCATTCTTGCTAAGCTTTTATCAGTTTTGTTGTTCTTTCAAAATGATTAACTTTTGGTTTCACTTATTTTTCTCTATTGTCTTTTTGTTTCTAATATTTCACTGATTTTTGATCTGGTCTTTATAATTTACTCTGTTCTGCATACTTTGGTGTTATTTGCTCTTCTTTATCTAGCTTCTTAAGCTGGATGCTTAGATTATTGTAAAATTTCTTCCTTTCTAATTCAACCATTTAAAGCTGCACCTTAATAAGCCATTTTTGTTTTTGCCTAATTTAAGCCATTTTCTAATGTCTTAAATAACCCATTGGTTATTTTGAAGTGTCTCATAAACTCCAACTATTTGAGAGTTCCCCAAATTTGTTTCTCTGTGTTGATTACTAATTCAGAGATTTGCTAAGTTTTTCCACAATTTTAGCCTTTGATAGCCATGTGGTTCCTATTGCAATTTCTCAGTTCTGCTGTTGAAACATGAAAGCAGCCATAGACAATAGGTAAATGAATAAGTGTGGTTATGTTTCAGTAAAACTTTATATACAAAATGCAGTGAGCTGGATTCAGCCTGTAGGTGTTATTTGTCATCCCCTGATGTGGACACTTTGTACACTTCAATACTTTAACATTTATCTAGATTGTTTGATAATCCACAGTATGATCTTGGAGAATGTTCCATGTGTATTAGAAACAAATATGTTGTCTGTTGTTGGGTAGAATATTCTGTATGTGTATTAGAAACAAATATGTTGTCTGTTGTTGGGTAGAATATTCTATATCTAAAGAAAGAGCTGGTTGACTGTATTGTTTGTCTTCTATATTCTTACTGATTTTCTGTGTAGTTTTTCTTTCCATTATTGATAGAAATATTGATAACTCATTCTGTTGAATACCTATTTCTTTTTTAAATCTGCCAATTTTGACTTCATGTATTTTGAGACTGTATTGTTAGGTTCATATTCATTTACTGTTGTTATATTTTATTGCTGTATTGACCCTTTTATCATTATGAAATATCACTTTGTAATATTTTCATATTAATGTCTATTTCTCTGATATTACTATAGCCACTTAAGCTGTCCTTTATTTACTGTTTGTCTGGTACAGGCATACCTCAGAGATATGGTAGGTTCAGTTCCAGACCACCACAATGAAGCAAATTTACAAGAAAGCGAGAATGTAAGTCACATGAAATTTTTGGTTTCCCAGTGCATATAAAAGTCATGTTTTCACCATGCTATAGTATATTAAGTGTGCAATAAATAGCATTATGTTTTTTAAAAATGTACATACCTTAGTTTAAAAACAAACCTGTTGGGACAATAATGCTGATAGACTTACTCAACAAAAGGTTGTCACGAACCTTCAATGTGTAAAAAAATGTAACATGCAAAGCACAGTAAAGTGAAGTGCAAAAAAACATGGTACACCAGTAGATCTTTTTCTGTCATGTTACATTCAACCTATTGTGTCTTTGAATTAAAAATGGCTATTATACATACTTGGATCTTGAATTTTAAAAATCCAGTCTAACAATCATTGCCTTTTGATTGGAGTGTTTAATCCAGTCACATTTAATGTAACTATTGGTAAGATTGGATTCATATCTCCCATTTTCCTTTTTCTTTTCTATATGTCTCATGGGGTTTTGTTGTTATTCCTTTATTCTTCCCTGCCTTATTTTGGGTTAGACAATCTTTTTAGTGTACCATTTTAAATATTCTGAATTTGTACCTTTTTTTTCCTGTTACATCATTTTTTTTAATTTTAAGAAATATTATTCTAAAAAAAATAAATAGTAGGTCTAGTCCAAGGTTTCTTAATATCTTCTGTGACAACCCACTCAGACGGCAGAAAACCACAAAGTTCTTCACTAAGAAACGGTGCAAATGGAATGTAATATTGCATTACTGCACTGTCTAGAATACAAACTGAAGACAAGGAAACTCAATTCTTTCATTCCTCCCCAGATCACTTTTGCTGAAGAACTGCTCACTTAACATCCTAGGTGTTCTTGTGTTGAGATCTGCTCCTATTATCTTGGAGCAATGAACCTTCTCAGGGAGCATAATGAATATGCCATGCCTAGACCTGTCCTGTGGGAGAGCTGAAAGGACAAGCCCTCAGCATCACACATCAGTCCACTAGAGAAATCATGCACAAAACTATTTTTCTGCAAGATTCTCTGACTTAACAATTTTAAAAACAGCTACAATATAATTGAGATCACATGGGCACTGCACCTAGTAGAGCTATACACAAACATTCCCTGTTCACACACATTCAGCTTCAGAGCGACAACACCCTAGACAGTCAAAGGCACAATCACATTTTTAAAAATTAAGAATGAGAAGTAAGCACAAAAGGCATATGCACAATGGCAGAGAATCCTGTTCTTGGTAGGATACTTGAAGGAACCATAGCTATCTCAACAATCTAACATTTTACATTAGTAGTTTCCCGTACAACAGTTAAAAAAAACAAAAACCCTACCAAAAAACAATCCAAACATTATTTCTTTTTTCTTTAATTAACCATAGTACTCTAAGTTTGGTTGGTGATATCATGAGACTTTCTAGCTAATGTTCTTGAGAAATTTTTCTAGTTGCAAGATGCCTCACTATGGAGTCATTAATTAGTAAGCTCAAAGCAAACCCTGAAATGGATATAGAAATTTGTGAAACAATCACATAGTTCCCAAAATTTGAAAAACAGATTTAAGGCAGATGGTAACACCAAAAAGAGCCAGTCAAGTATTAAAAGGCACTCTAGAAATGGTTCATAGCAAAACCTAATTTTCTATTGGTTTTCATCATATGGGTGAAACTATTCAGTCAGTAGGCAACAGACGGGGTGAAGCATGATTAGGCCTCACCAAGGCAATTCCCCTCTGATGTGGCCACAGAAGGAAAATGACTTCTGGTGCCATGTGGCTTGTACTCATCCACAGCAAGACAGACTAGTCCCTCAAACCGCTTGTGTACCTGGGAAAAGATAGTAACAGTACTTCCATAAAAGGTAAAGACTAACAGGAACCTATAAGCTCACTCTGGAAAAATGTAATGGAAAAGGAGCACCATATGCTGATTTTTACTGGAGGAATTTATTGGTCATGTACACACCATAGGAAAATTACACTACCCCAAAGGTAATGCAGAAAAATTAAATTCATAAGTATACATTCGAAGTAGGCAAAAATATGGTACATGTTTTAAAAACAGAAAATACAAAAATAATTTCACTATGAAATATGCTTTGATTTGCATGTGACTTGGTACTTCATATTAACCAGGTCCAACTGCTCTAATAAATCTCTATTATACATATTTTAGAACACCTATTTTTAAAAAATATCTTTTTAAGCCAAAACATAAAATCTACATTTGTGCATCCATATATGTTATCCTCCTTAGTATCTTCATAGATCCAAGATGCTAAAAGATTAATAACATAACTTTTTTAAAAAAATTTCAAGCCACAGATTAACAAATATACTTCAAGTTTTCTGGATTACACTACTAAAAGCAACTTGTATTAATGTACACTGGATTTTCAGATATAAATACCAGTCAATGGTTGGTTGGTCATTACACGACAAGTATAATTATTCTTAGAACTGGGTCATAGTATACAGAATGCCTTAACTTTTCTTAGTTCAAACCCTGTAATTTGACCCTAAAATTCATAAGCGTAACCCTTTCTGTGCTTTAAGCTGACACACTGACTTTGTAGTCTACACTTTGTAAGAGAGCAGGTAACTCTAGCACAGAAGAAACTATATAATGTGACATGGGGGATGACTTCAATGGCTCCATTCCATTTTTATCTTTCCAGACTTCCAGCCTTCAGCCCTGCATTGAGGCCTTCTTGAATATCGGTTTCTAGTGTGTCACCAACCATCACACAGTCCCCAGGCTCTACTCCGAGGAGATCACAGGAGTAATAAAATATGGAAGGTGCTGGTTTCTCCACTTTCTGCTCTCCATCTACAACATTAGCATCAAAATAGGACAGACAGGCACAAGCCTCGATCTCCCTCTGGGTCTGTCTCCATTTGTTAATAAAAGTAGGCAGACATCCTTTTGAAGTTCAGTAAACATGGCTTTGACATCTGCTAGTGTCATATGCTGTAAATATGTAGATTTCCACAGAAAATAACATCCTTCAGTCAGTTTCCTATTGGCTGCACCACCTTTGGTTTCCTGGATTGCTTCCACCCAGTGTAAAGTCCTGAGGTCAGTAATGCATGTATTAGAAGGATGAAAACATTCCTTGCTGAGTTTAATTTGAACTTTGTCACAGATGACTTCAGCCTCTTCTTTGAAATGGTATTTTGATTGTAAGAGCTTTATCACCTCCAACATGCCCTTCCAACTCACCCTGGGCATGTTGATGAATATGCTGTCCAGGTCGAAGAAGACAGCTCACACCTGGCTCAGCCCCATGCCACTGCTGCCTGCATGGCGCACCAACTCCTGAATTTGTATCTTTTATTACTTTAATGGCTGCTGTAGATATTTCTATATTCATGTTAAATTTATCCTAGTCTCTGTCAGGTTACCGCTAACTTCATTTTGGTAAAAATATAGCAACTTTGCATCTATGTAGCTTCATTTCTTTTCCCCTTTTAATCTGTGCTATCGTTGTGTAGATTATAATATGCATATATTTGACTGTGTATTTATATATCCCAAGTTGGTGTTACAATTATTGCTTTGAATTATCTTTTCAATTAAGAGAAAACATATAACCAATCTTTTATATTTAATACCTTTGGTACTCTTCATTCCGCCCTGTGTATCTAACTTATCATCGGGTGTGTTTCTTTTCAGCCTTAAGAACTTCAGTGTTTCTTACAGGTTAGGTCTATTAGCAACAAATTCAATTTTTTTTTATACCTGAGAATATTTTCATTTTAACTTCATTTCTGAATGAATGTTCCACTTGATATACAATTCTGGGTTTAGTTTCTTTTGTTCCAGCACTTTGTGTCATTCTGTTATCTTCTATCCTCCACCATTTCTGATAAGAAGTCCATTGTTAAACATATTATTGTTCCCTTCTATGTGATGAGTCATTTTCTCTGGCTCCTTTGACGAGTTGTCTTTTATCATTTTGACTATGTTGTTTCTAGTTATGGTGCTCTTTTTACTTACCCTACTAGTGATTTGGTGAGCTATTTGCATCTAAATGTTAATGTTTTTAATCAACTTTCAGAAGTTTGGAGGTATTGTTCAAAAATTTTGTCTCCTCTTCTCTTTCTCTCCTCTCCTTTGCCAACTCCCTTTATACATGTTGGAATGCTTATCATTGTATCACAGGTCTTTAGGGTTCTTCTGCTCATTTTTTCAATCTTTTAAAATTCTTTGTATACTTTCTATTGATA
This sequence comes from Globicephala melas, assembly GCF_963455315.2. NCBI lineage: Eukaryota > Metazoa > Chordata > Mammalia > Artiodactyla > Delphinidae > Globicephala > Globicephala melas. Next base: position 85,273,047 of record NC_083318.1, read on the forward strand.
TATCTTCAAATAAATGATCTCTGCTACCTCAAATTTGCTGTTGAGTCCATATAATAATTTTTATTTTTAATTCAGTCACACTTTTTAACTCTAGAATTCAAATTTGGTTATTTTTTATAGTATTTCTCTATAGATTATATATATATATATTTTTTTCTGTTGACTCATTTTTAACATTTTTACCTTTAATTCTTTGAGCTTGTCTATTAATTCCTGGCTGGTCTTTGCTAATCTAACATCTAGGCCCATACAGACTCAGTTTCCATTAGCTGCTGATTTTTTCCTTAGTACATTTCACACTCTTCTATTTCTTTGCATGTCTAATAATTTTTGGCTGAAAACTGGACATTTTAGGTAATTTATTATAGCAACTCTAGACTGTGTTTTACATCTAAGGAGTGTTTTTTATTTTATCATCTTGCCCATACTCAAACTGTGGAATCTATTGGCCTGTGATGTAGAGCTATTGGCTGTCTCTGCTCATTTTTTCAAATTCTTTATTTCAATTTTTATCCTGGCTCCCCAGGGGTAGCCTCTGTCTCTGAATAGCTTAATAGTCAGCTAATGATTTGGACAGAAGTTAACATCACACACTTTGAGTCTATAAGACTTCTACCCTCTGCTAACTGTTCTCTGTGTGAGATGGGAGATATATTCAACATTGCAGCCAGTTCTCAAGTCCCCCTTGGCTTTCACTTTTTGCCATGCTCTCTCAAGTCCACCCTGTGCATGCATCATTTCTGAGTTAGACTGGGATGCTTGGTGTACAGCATGTTTTGATATACTTAGTGGAATGATTACTACAGTCAAGCTAATTAGCATACCCATCTCCTCAGTTTTCCGCGTGTGTGTGTGTGTGTTGTATGTGGTGCAAGCACTTGAAATCTACTCTTAGCAAATTTCCAGTATACACTAGAGTATTAACTATAGTCATCATGTTGTACATTAGGACTCTAGAACTTACTCATTCTACATAACTACAACTTTCTACCCTCTGAGCAACCATCTCCCCATTTTCTCCACCCCCCCCCCGCCCCTGGTAACCACTGCTCTATTCTCTGCTTCTATGAATGTGATTTTAGACTTCATATATAACTGAGATCATTTTCCAAAAAAGACATACAAAGGGCCAGCAGGTAAATGAAAAGATGCTCATCATCACTAATCATCAAGGAAATGCAAATCAAAACCACAATGGCTTATCACCTCAAACCTGTTAGAAAGGCTAGTATCAAAAGGGTAAAAGATAACAAGTGCTAGTGAAGATGTGAAGAAATGGAAACTCTTTTACACTGTTGGTGGAAATATAAAGTGGTACAGCCTTAATAGAAAACAGTATGGAAGTTCCTCAAAAAATTAAAAATAGAACTACCATACAATTCAGTAATCCCTCTTTTGCATATATATCCAAAGGAAATGAAATCAGTACCTAGAAGAGATATCTGCACTCCTATGTTCATTACAGCATAACTCACAAGCGCCAAGATAAGGAAAAATTCTTGAAGGCAATTAAAAGTGCTACTCTGGTGAACATATGAATGATAAGAAAGTGAAAGAGCCTTACTGACATGGAAAAAGTTTTAGTGTTCTGGACGGAAGATCAAACCAGCCACAGCATCCTCTTAAGACAAAGCCTAAACCAGAGCAAGGCTCTAACACTCTTCAATTCTATGAAGGCTGAGAGAGGTAAGGAAGCTGCAGAAGTCTGAAGCCAGCAGAGGTTGATTCATGAAGTTTAAGGAAAGAAACTGCCTCCATAACATAAAAGTGCAAGGTGAAGCAAGTACTGATGTAGAAGCTGCAGCAAGTTATCCAGAAGATCTAGCTAATTCATGAAGGTGGCTACATTAAGCCAACAGATTTTCAGTGTAGACAAGAGAGACTTATGTTGAGAAAAATGCCATCTAAGACTCATACCTAGAGAGCAGAAGTCAATGTCTAGCTTTAGTTTCAGAGGACAGGCTGACTCTCTTTAGGGGGCAAGACAGCTGGTGACTTTAAGTTGAAGCCAATGCTCATTTACCATTCCAAAAATCCTAGGGCCCTTAAGAATTATGCTAAATTTACTCTTCTTGTACCCTCTATATAAATGGAACAACAAAGCCTGGATGACAGCACATCTCTTTACAACATGGTTTTCTGAGTATTTTAAGCCCACTGTTGAGAACTACTGCTCAGAAAAAAATGATTCCTTTCAAAATACCACAGCTCACTGACAACACACCTGGTCACCCAAGAGCTCTACTGGACATGCACAATGAGATTAATGTTGTTTTCATGCCGCCTAACACAACATCCATTCTGAAGCCCATGGATCAAGGAGTAATTTTGACTTTCAAGTCTACTAGTTAAGAAATATAGTTCAGGAGGCTATAGCTGCCATAGATAGTGATTCCTCTGATGGATCTGAGGAAAGTAATTCAAAAACCTTCTGGAAAGGATTCAACATTCTAGATGCCATTAAGAACATTCATGATTTGTGGGAAGAGGTCAAAATATAGACATGAACACAGGAGTCTGGAAGAAGTTGATTACAACCCTAATGGATGACTTTGAGTGGTTCAAGACTACAGTGGAGGAACTTAAGATGTGTGGAAATAATAAGAGAACTAGAATCAGAAGTGGAGTCTGAAGATGTGACAATTGCTACAATACCCTAAGAAAACTTTAACAGATCAGGCGTTGCTTCTTAAGGATGAACAAAGAAAGCTGTTTCTTGAAATGGAATTTATACCTGGTGAAGATGTTGGAATGACTGTAGAAATGACAAGACTGTTGAAATAATGACAAAGGATTTAGAATTTTATAGTTGATAAAGCAGCAGCAGGGTTTGAGAGGGCTGACTCCAATTTTGAAAGAAGTTCTACTGTACTTAAAATGCTATCAAACAGCAATGCATGCTACAGAGAAATCATTTGTGAAAGGAAGTCAATAGATGCAGCAGTTGATCATTATTGTCTTTTTTTTTTTTTTTTTTTTAATGGTGGCAGTATGGTTTATTAAGCTGTACCTTAGTATAGGTGCTGGGGCTTGCCCATGGTGCTCTTAATGTACAAAGCCTGTACGTTCTGCCAATTCTTCTTGAGCAATGACACCAGGAAGTTAACAGCTAAGTGGATGTTGTACACAAGCTCATCATCTGTCATCTTCATGTGGGCAACAGCCTCTGTCAGATACAACACCTCCTTCATCTGGAACTTGATCATGGACTTCACCTCATCAACTCTGGCCGCCATGTTCTCATTGGGGGTCAGCAAGGGAACTTGCCAGCATTATTAAGGCCTGGGCCCAGGATTCATGGGATCTGCTTGATCACAGACTCTGGAGCCAAAAAGGCATCATACTTCTTGGCCATCTTCTTGACAAGTTTCTTATTCTTGTTGAGTTTCTTCAACACCTCAATGCCCATGTGGGAGATTATCCACAGCCTTGGCCTCATCACAATGCTGCTGGTCCCCCGAAACACATATGGAGAACTTGGGGCGGAGAGTGGACTTAAGCCTGACGGTGCTGAGAAGCGTTTGTCCTTCTGAGGTCATAGTTCTTCAGGCTGATCTTTAGCTCCACCATCTCCAAAACCTTCTGGCGCTTGCACTGGTTCCCGTGTAGGACTTTCCGCACTGCCTCGTACAGGGTGGCACGGGAGACTTTGCTGCTCATGGTGCCTCACACCGCAATAACCAGAAAAAAGCTATTGTCTTTTTTTAAATTGCCACAGCCACCCCAACCTTCAGCAACCTCCACCCTGATCAGTCAGCAGCCATCAACCTCAAGGCAAGACCCTCCACCAGCAAAAAGATTATGACTCACTGAAGGTATCAATGATGGTTAGCATTTTTTAGCAATAAAGTATTTCTTAAATGAAGTTATATGCATTAATTTTTAGACATAAAGCTACTGCACACCTAACAGATGACAGTATAGTGTAAACGTAACTTTTATATGCACTGGGAAATCAAAAAATTCATGACTCACTTTATTGCAATATTCACTTTATTGTGGTGGTCTGGAATCAAACCCACAACCTCTCCAAAGTATGCCTGTATATCACTGGGAGCAGTGATTTTGGTGTTCTTTTCATGTTATTAAAGTACTATGAATATGGGTATCACTACAGGCTATGTGTATATTCGTGGAAAAATTAGAAGATAAATATGGAAGTTTGAAATGTTTATTGAAACAAGTACACAACACTGAATATTTTAAAACATTACAAATAATTACAACATCTCACTACACAATGTGTTTTATATGTATGTATGTAAATATATATATACACACATATTTAAACTTTGCTTCATCTTTCAACTTTTTATCTGCGTAAAAAGAAGAACACTTTCCTCATTCAGGAGATTTCTGATGTTGTAATAATTACCTAGAAATAAAGTGATAAGAAAATTAAAAATTATTTCCATAGGAATCATTCCCTTTTGATTAAATGTTTAGTCATCACTAAGACCTATTACAGTATATAGAGGCAAATTTTTTAAAAAAATCATGTAACAACAAATAACTCTTATTTAATTCCATGAACTGAAAAATCCAAGGACCATCTGTGATCCACATAAAGCTTAAAACAATGTAAATTTCACATCATTTTGATAATGAGTGCAAAAACAAATTAGACAAGGGTGCAGATAGGAAAAAAAAATCTCCCTCTGAACCCAATCATGTTTTGGGGTGTTTTTTTAATTGAAGTATATGTGATTTACAATGTTATATTAGTTTCAGGTATACAACAGTGATTCAATTATTTTTATAGATTATACTCCATTTAAAGTTATTATAAAATATTTTCTATATTCCCTGTGCTATACATTACATCCTTGTATCTTATGTATTTTATACCTTGTAGTCTGTACCTCTATTCCTCTTCCCCTATCTTGCCCCTTCCTCTCCCCACTGGTAACTCCTCTCCCCACTGGTAACCACTAGTTTGCTCTCTGTATCTATGAGTCTGACTCTGTTTTGTTATATTCATTTGTTTGTGTTCACAACAGTGTTGGCACATACAAAGGACTATATAAATATAGCTATTATTATTGTCTCCTTTCATTAGAATGTAAGCTCCATGAGGGCAGGGATTTTTTTATGTATCCCACACCCTTAGAGCAATGCTTGGTAGACTCTCAATCACATTTGTTGAATGAATGAATGAATGAACAAATTAAAATTCCTATCTCCAAAGACTTGTGCTCCAATAGCTGATGAAGCACACTATTCTGTATGTTTAAAATAACCAACTAAAAACTGTTTGACTACATAATGTCTTTGAGATAACATAGGGGAATAATTTTCTTTCTACTCTGGATACAACGTATCTTCTATTTTTATATTCAGCAATTAGCAACTCATTCAATTTTCATGTACCGAAACACTGATATACTTATCTAATAAAAAAAATTAAAAGAAAATATGCACCAAATTTCTTTGGCATCAATCACATCATGCTTCATTTTGACCACTGTGGCTTCCATTTTCATGGTGCTCATGAGCAACTATATAAGTATTCAACTATACAAAAGAAAAGGTTTTTAATTATTCTTACCTGAAGGAACGTAGAATGAATCCCCAGTTGTTATTACATAAGGTGTTTCGTGTAAGGTACATAAAAGGTCACCAAAGTTAACATAAAAAATCTGTAAAATTAAAAATTAAAATCTCATTTCAAATTGTAACACCACAACAAATACACTCCAAAGAAACTTAAAAGTAAATGTGGTAGGCAGAATAATGGCCCTCCAAAGATATCAATGCTCTAATCTCCAGAATTTGTTATGTCACATGGCAAAGGAGACCTCGAGATGGTGAGATTATCCTGGATTACCTAAATGGGCCCAATCTAATTACATAAACCTTACTTGAAAGTGGGCAATTTTCCTGCTGGAAGCAGACGACAGATGAAGCAGAGGAGAAGTCAGAGAAATTTGAAGCATGAAAAGGGCTTTCACTGTTGCTAGCACTGAAGATAAGAGAGCCATAAGCCAAGGAGTATAGACTATTTCTAGACACCCCAGCCAACAGCCAGTGAGGAAACAGGAACCTCAGCCCTACAGCCACGTGAAACTTAATTCTGCCAACAACCTGAATGAATTTGAAACACTCATTCTAAAAGCCTTCAGAGAGGAATACAGATCTCACAACACCTTGATTCCAGCCTAGTGATACTCTAAACAGAGTACTCAGCCAAGCCCACCTGATTTCTAACCTACGTAACTGTGAGATAATAAATGAGAGTTGTTTAAATTTGTGGTAATTTGTTAAAGCAGTAATAGAAAACTAGTACAGGAAAACATTTCTTTTGTTCTTCCTTACTATTTACCAGTTTATGAAAATTCAGAACCATTGTAAAGAATATCACTTAGCTATACTAGAAAAATAGCTAGGTTTTATGTACACCTCTTTAAAGGTTACATGCTTGGTATATGTAACAATCTGACTGACGAGTCAAAGAGAGAACAAAAAGCAAAAAAAAAAAATACATTTAAACAAGCATCAACATTAAGTAAGAGGGTAAATATAGTGCTCAGTCATACAGGCTTCCATATTCAAACACAGTAAATTTTACATTTTATATATAGATAGCACCTGGCAATGACCTATTTTTTTGACAACTAAATACAAAATGTAGGGCCTTCAAACTCTGAGATTCAAATTCTGAGATTCAGCCATCAAGAATATTTTGCCTCAGAGAAATATGCCTTCTCCTTTTCTTCTTACCAGTTTTGTAAAATGAGCCTAAAACACCAGAAAAATGAGAGCAGCTAGCACTTATCCAGCACTTTACCCCATGCCAGCCACTGTTCTAAGCACTTCATTTTTACTCATTTAATATATGCATCTACCAATGAGACAGTACTATTTTAATAGCTTTTCACAGATGAAGAAAATGAGGCACAGAGAAGTGTAACTTTCCAAGGTCACAATGTAAATGGGAAGAGCTGGAATTTGAACTCAGGTACTTTGATTCCAGAATCCATGTTCTTAGCCACTACAATATACTCTCTCAATGGAACACTCTTAAAGTGGTTCTAAAGGTATTTTTATAATTTAATAAAAGAAATATATTTATTACATCCAAAAAAATTTGCCTAAAAAAAGGAACACACACACTACCCAGAAAGTCAAGCATGTATTTATAGATGTTTTTTCCTTATCTATTCAGTTTGGCTCTCTATGCACACCTCTCCCCATTTCTGCAAACATCTTACTAAGAATGCTTTTGAAATACACAAAAATAGAATGATGACCTCCCACAAATAAATATTGAACCCTGATACCCTGCTCTTTTCAAAGTCTGATTCCCCCATTCCATATTATTTTGAAATAAATGCCCAGCATCATAAACCATCTGTAAATATTTCAATGTGTACTGAAAGACCAAAGTCCTTTTTTAAAACATGACAACACTGTTGTCACACATAAAAATAAATGAATATTTAGTGTTAAACGCCCAGTCAATATTCAAATTTCCAGTTGTCTCTTCAATGTCTTACTTTTAAGGATTTGTTTGAATTGGGATCCAAGTAAGAGTCACATATGGTCAGTGCTTGATCTAGCTTTTAAAGCACTCAATCTATTGAGTGGTTATCAATTTGGGGGTGATATTGTCCCTCAGGGGACAATTGGCAATGTCTGGGAACATGTGTAATTCTCACAACTAGAGGGGTACTACTGGAATCTAGTGCGTAGAGGCTAGGGTTGCTTCTAAACCTCTTACAATGCACAGGATAGCCTCCCTACAACAAAGAATTATTGAGTCCAAAATGTCAATAGTGCCACAGTTGAGGACCCTGATCTCTATACATTCCACGTGGTTGTCTTTTTTATTCTTTGCACCTTATTTATTAAAGAAATCAAGCAGCAAAATCTGTTTTAAAAATCTTTACACAGCTGGATTTTGCTTATTACAACGCCAGGTTGTCATCTGAAAAGTCTGCCATTCTTTATTTCCTGTAAATTGGTGGTTAGATCTAAGGACTTAACTTCAGGTGGTTGTGTGTGGGTTTTGTTTTGTTTTTTTTTAAAGAAGGTGGGGAAGGCAAGACTACTTCATAGACAGTGTTGTATTCTTCCATCAGGAGACACATAATGTCTGGTTGTGTTCTTTTTAGATGTTAGTAGACAATGATGCTAGAACCAATAGTTTATTGGGTGTTGTAAAATGGTAATAGTCCATTCTAACATTCATTCTTCATTTATTAATTGGACTATTTCTAAAAAGGATAAACTTCCCCATATCTATTATTTGATTACCTAGTAGTACAGTTTATATGAGAACAGCAGAATAAATGTTTAATTATTTTCCTTTATTTACCATATTTGTCAAAGTGAGTTGGCTTCCTAGAATTCTCTGACAGTGATGAATTTTTTCTTTTTGTAGTAGCCTTACAAATTCATGGATTTAGATATAATTGATGTGTATCAATCCAATGAAGTTATTCTTATTGATACTCAAGTTTTCATATCTTTGTCCAGAGACAGCATCTTCAAGTTGGATCCTGAGACCTTATGACCCAATCCTAATGGTCTTTGATAGTCTGCTATCAGGTATGATAAATATTCCAAGCTCAGTCCCAGGCCTGGAATCAGACATTTCTCTAAGGAACTCTGGTTCCTTTAAGTGTGTTGCTATCACTTTTTTGATTTTTTACCTCTGGAACAATTACTGTCTAGTTTTTCATATAGTTCTACCTTTTGATTTATTTGGGTTTTTTCTCTCTTCCGGTTTTTGACTGGTCTTCCACATCACTTAACTTTAATATTTTCCATTTCTTTTTTTTCTAAAAACATTAATTAATTAATTAATTAATTAATTTGGCTGCATTGGGTCTTAGTTGCAGCATGTGGGATCCTTCACTGCAGGCTCTTTGTTGCAATGCGCGGGCTTCTCTCTAGCTGTGGCGCATGGGCTTAGTTGCCCCACGGCATGTGGGATCTTAGCTCCCCAACCAGGGATTGAACCTGCATCTGCTGCATTGGAATGCAGATTCTTAACCACTGGACCACCAGGGAAGTCCCAATATTTCCCATTTCTTAATACCCTTTTGTTTTCTAGGAGAGCTCCACAACAAACTCCCATAGTTAATTTGTTCATTCTTCTGTGGTTTGAATTTAACAAATCTACCACTGCTACTTTCTCTCTTACTCATTATCTAGACCTGAGTTTGAAAGAAAGAGTTAATGGCTTATGCTGGTTCTCCATCTTGCCCTTTTGTTTCTCAAAAGCATATATTTAAAAGTGTGCTTCATTTTTTAAAAATGTAAAAATACTCCCCTTGTTATTTAAAAAGAACCTTTAAGTCTAGTTTTCATTATAAAAACTTAAAGGCAATATTTAGAAGAAACAAAACTAAACTATAATCACCTACTGACATGTTATTTTCTATAGTTCCTTCAAGGTTCTGTCATTTTCATTTTTAATTTCTACTCAGAAAAAAATAAAAAGAATTTTCTACTTTTCAGTTTCCTTAAATATTTATCCTAAAGGTATTCCTATATGGCTATTCTGCAAAATAATATACTTAAATTAATATAAAAATGTTTAGTATAGCACCTGGAACATGTAAGTGCTATATAACTGATCATCATATATAATGGTTTATCTCATTACTAAGTCAAAATATAATATAACCATTTTTTTCCTGCAGCACACATTTCAGTGATTTCCAATTTTTGCAATTACTGTCTATGTTAAAATAAAGAGCTACATATGTTCAAACACTTCCAAACATTTACTATTCAATATTCCTTTTTTAAAGGAATAAAGGCATTATAGCTTAATGGGTAACTACAGTTAGTTCAATGATGACATTTCATAATGCTTATTTTCATTATTAATTGTTCCTTAATGATTACACAGGTATTATCTATTACTTTAGTTAGTTTAATATGTTATATTTACTCTTTTAATACCACCTGGAGATCTATGACATTTTAAGATTGGATTAAAGAATATTTTTAAATACTTTAGATCTGGATTCTACATACTATACTGATGTAGTAATAAATTATTCTTTTACTCTTATGTGTATCTTTTCCTTTCCCTGCCTTGATTTGCCCTTCTTAGTTAATAAAACTGAAGGGTCCTGATGCTCTTTCTGTTTCTCCTTTGTGGGCTTTCATTTTATCAGTAGAAGAACTGTTTTGAACCATGATTTCACAGGTTCCTGAAATGTTACTTACTGAAAGATGTACCTCAGATGTAACATGTTTTAAATGCTGGTATAATATTAAATATTCTTTAAATCTGGTGATTTTCAAAATCTTTCATTTTCAAATTCAAAATGCAAAAATTATCTGATATAAATACAATGTTATAGGGGTGTGTGTCTCCAGTGAGAAAGAGACAGAGAGACAGACTCAGAGAAGAGAGACTCACCTTGAGTCTCATTATGACTTCAGCCAATAATACTGCTATATACAGTAATATATTCTTTAATACTTATTGAAGCAACTAGCTCCCAGTCCTCAATCTCCTGTTACACTTAATCTCAATAATCCCCTCCAGCTCTAAAATTCTAATGATTTGTTTGCAAAACTAATTTTAAGGATTCTTTTTTTTTTTTTTTTTCACGGTACGCGGGCCTCTCACTGTTGTGGCCTCTCCCGTTGTGGAGCACAGGCTCCGGACGCGCAGGCTCAGTGGCCATGGCTCACGGGCCTAGCCGCTCCGCGGCATGTGGGATCTTCCCGGACCGGGGCACGAACCCGTGTCCCCTGCATCAGCAGGCGGACTCTCAACCACTGTGCCACCAGGGAAGCCCTCAAGGATTCTTTTAAGTAAAGACGATTCCCTAAACTTCTGAATCTCAAGCCTACACTGCTATGCACAAAACAAGTACTTTTAAACAGCCATTGGTCGACTGACTTTAAACATATGAAAAAAACTAAAAAATTATCTGTGCACTATAGTAATCATATATCATTTCTGAGGAAATAGCATTTTTAACGCTTCATCAAGTCCAACAAATCAGAGTTGTGCCAAGAGCAAAACATAAATATATGGAAAAATACACTCACCAATGTGTCTAGGCCTACATGCTGCTTTCCCTTTTCTTGATGTGGTCCTAATATCAATTTTCCAGTAGAAAAAAATGGTGTATCCAATGTTTTATATACTTTCAACTCACCATGTTCAACACAAAATTGGTATGTATCTCGTGGCCTTACAAGATCTAAGGGAAAAAAATAATATAAGTACAAAGTAATAGCAATGACATTTCTCTGATACAGCATATACACACATATATAGACATAAACCTGCCTTAGAAAGATAGATGTGATTAATATCACTGACTCTGGGGCTAGAATGCCACAGGTCAGATCCTATCTCTGTCTTACAAGCTGTGTGAACTTACCCAAGTTGCTTATCCTCTCTATTTGTGCCTACATTTTCTTTTCTATAAAATGGGGTAATAATACTTCATCTATGTTAGAGCTGTGAATATCAAATGACTTAAAGTGTGTAAAGTATTTAAAACACTGGCACAAAGTAAGCATTAGGTAAGTCTTGGCTATTAATAATAACAATGGTAGTATTACTATTTTTCCCATAATAGCTCAGACAGAAAACAAAATCAGCTAAGAGATAAGAAAGGATTCCTATCTTTAAAAAGTTTAACATAGCCACAACACAAATGTATCATTATCATGTCAATAAATTCCTTTGTGCTTGCTTATTAAATAACAAGATTTTTATTTATCTATCAGGTAAAGCCTCTAAGTAACCGGAGTTCTAACTGTAGCTCACAAATTACTATATCACTTTTTTTTTTTTTTCCGGTACGTGGGCCTCTCACTGTTGTGGCCTCTCCCGTTGGCGGAGCACAGGCTCCGGACGCGCAGGCTCAGTGGCCATGGCTCACGGGCCTAGCCGCTCTGCGGCATGTGGGATCTTCCCAGACCTGGGCACGAACCCATGTCCCCTGCATCGGCAGGTGGACTCTCAACCACTGCGCCACCAGGGAAGCCCTACTATATCACTTTTTAATTTCCCTTTTACTTACAACCTTTTCCAGACCTGTAATTAATATATTTTTCTATCATCAGCTTCTGACTGTACTCCCACAGACTACAGGATATAGAAAATACATAGACTCAAGAAACAAAATCTTATGAATTCTTGACAACACACAACTTTTTTAACCTGATACAGTATAGCAATGTTTTTAGTTAAGACACTTCACTAAACAAAATTCTCTGTGCTTCTACCTCTGTTGCCAAATAAACAATCTGGAATATAGAAATAACTTTGCTACTTAAGATATCAAATGGAACTTATGCCACAGTCAAAATTTTAAGTGTAAATACTGCCTCTCTGGTTTGAGATATCTGTCCTCTGACTTGGGATAAATAGTCCCAAGAACTCACTGGTACAGTCATAACAGTTGTTAAAATATTTAAATATTTCCTGTATGTATATATTCCCTGGTTGGTAAATAGCTGAGTGTCCCCTACTTAACCCCATCACTCTATAGCCCATCCCTTGGGACCTCCCATGTTGTCCTAGACACTAAATGTTTAATGCCTATTAAGTACAGAAGGAGGCTTCTAGGACCCTGTACCAGCCTTAAGGTTCAGCATGGCATTTGTTTGGCTGACTGATGCCCTTGCTAGTCATCTCCAGAAAGGTTTTATACCCCAGATACCAATATTGGCATCTCACAGCACCAAAGGCTGTCTAAATCCTGCCATAATCCCCATCCAGTCTCACAGTAAGAGTGTATCCAGGAGTCTGCCAGTTAACTTGCTAGATTTCCCCATGAACAGCCCCAGTAAGAGTGTATCCAGGAGTCTGCCAGTTAACTTGCTAGATTTCCCCATGAACAGCCCCAGTAAGAGTGTATCCAGGAGTCTGCCAGTTAACTTGCTAGAGTTCCCCATGAACAGCCCCTGTCCGCTTGTGTCCTCATGGTCAAAGAAGGCCTGGACCCTAATGGCGGAGACAACACTCCTGATGGTAGCACTTGTATCACAGAGGACAAATGCATGGTACTATATGTACCCTGGAGGTTGTCTGCCATCAGTTCCCCTAGTGTAGTCCTCATACAGGCTGCTTATTTGAATTAGACTCTCTACTAGACTTTGGCTCTGAAAGATCTGGGGAGAGAAAGGGAAAGCAGACAAGCCAGACTTCGGTTTGTCTTTATTAGTTGTTAAATTAAGTATTCTCAATATCAACCCTGATCTTACCCATAAGAATAATCTCTCGTGTTTCTGGGTCCTTTACCCTCGTTGGCTGCAAAGGATCTCCCAGAGGTATATTCAGATTTTCCACGAATTTATTCTCTGCAAAAGAAATACCACTGAAATCTTACTTAAAATTCTTTTCCATTAAAAAAAATCTAGTATGAAATGCAGCTATGGACAAGTTGTAAATGAAAATTGCCAGAGGCATATCTTTTTCCTGTTTATCAATGACCGCTTTGATAAACAAAAATTCAAAAATCACAATGATTTACCACAGAAGCAAACATCCTAAACTTCTTATTTTCTGACAACTTTTGAATTCTTGCATCATCAAGAAGTTAAATGGTGTTTTGCATATTCTCTAAGAGAGCTGAAGTATATACAATACACTTTAAAAAGAATTCTTTAACATGTTTATTTTAACCATAATTCGAGCACAGAAAAGATAAGCTTCATTTGACAGGTCAATTTACTCAGGTGGAAATGTTTTACACTCTGCTATAAATGATTTTTTTAAAAGAATAAAATTAGTTTACTTTCAAAATCTGAAAAAAGTGGACATTAAAAAGATAATTTACCCTGAAGTAGTAGTATATCTGAAGCTTTTAGAGATATATTTCAAAATTTGCAAAGAGCTACTTCTCAAAGCACTGTTATAAAATAAGGAATAAGTTCATACTTCTTTCATCATTATCAAGACAGATCCTTTTCCTATTAACTATTGTATTGACTCTTCCCAAGTTTCCTTTTGCTTTCCTTTTAGATGATACTTTGTCTGGGGACAGTATTCCACCAATCACAAATCCTCCTGAAATTTAACCAAAAAAAAAGGTAAATTATCATACCTGGCAAAGTGAAAATCTTGAAACAAAACTCATTAAATTAATACAGCACATTTCCTTTCAAAGTATGAAAGAATACATTAGTTTTACCACACTCCACAGTTAAAAATTCAAACAACACAAATAGCAACCAATTTCACTTGTCTCTATCCTAAATCTAGAAGCACTGATGAAACATGACTGAATGATCTCTGTTGCTTGAAATCAAGTCATCAGTGGAAGTGTAAAAAACAAAGAACACAAAGATCAGCAATGAACTATTTATAGTAATCCACATGTCAGTTTAGTCCTTTGACTCAGAAATATACACCAAAAGAAAGGAAATAACTTCACGATAACACTCACTATACTTTCTTTCCCACCCTCTACAATTTTTGTAGAAAAATATAAGAAAATAGAATGAGAATAATAATGGGGAATACTTAATCTTTGACAGTTATATTTTCTCATGTTCTGATCTAATGCTTCATTTTATGCAATTAAAAACCTTGCTAGGTAGTATAAAAATAATAACACTCTATCAAGCCACATGCTCACCTCAAATTGTTACCTAAAAGAAAACAAATCAGCATCTCTACAGTAATCAGAGAAATCTGGACTTGAATCTATTGTCACATTTTTGGAGGATGATGATTAAATAAGGTAATGTATGTAAATACATAAGACAGCACTTGGCATGTAATGTACCTAAATAAATTGTAGCGATTATCATTATTATTATTTTGAGACACTAAAGCATAAATTTTACCAGATGGCCTTCCTTGATAATCTATTCGCTCCCCTCTCCAATATTCCAAAGGTTTTGATCGTGTTCTCATGGTCCTGCGAACATTTGGTGTGTTGGAGGGCAATACTGTAAAAAGACATCAGACAAAAAATGCACATATATGTTTAGTTGGATGATACTCTGCAGTGAAAAGATTGATATTACTTTCTAGAACACAAATGCTTTTAGACAAAACACTAGAAAAACAAATTTTAAGACATATTTGTGTTATTAAAGAAATGCCAAGCTACTAGATTGGAAAAGATTTAAAAACATGGTAACATTCATGGTTAATGATGTTAAAGGTACACCGGAATTCTCATATATTGTAGGTAGAAATGTAAACTGATTGATGACAATTTGACAATACCTATAATTGTAATACTGTGTGACGTAGAAATTTCATCTTTAGAAAATGAGTTTGCAAAATATTCACAAAAATGGGCAAAGATATAGGTGTTAAGTACATTCATGGTAGTACTGTTCATAATAGAAACAGAAAAGAAAAAGCAAAAAGCAAACTGAAAACCACCTAAATGCTCCACAATAGGAAGTTTATAAATCAGGGGTGGTTATGTATACATGTGTTTGTGTGTATACACACATATCTATTCGTTTTATGTGAACAAGGCAAAGTTCTATGTACTAAGTTTGTTGGCTACATAATCAACTTCCTATGTTCTTATTTACTTCTGGTTTGCTGGAGTTGTCCAATTCTGAAAGTGGTCTAACAAAATCTCCCAGTCTAACTGTATTGTTTAAATTAAAATCTCCTTGCTTTTCCTTAGTTTTTTTCCTTTACACATTTTAGTTGCTAGGTTGTTTGGTACATAGTAGTTTATGATTTTTCCATCTTCTTCATAAAGTGCTAATTTTATTATTACAAGTCCTTCATCCTGTTCAGCACTTTTAACCTTAAATTTCAATTCACCTAATATTAAAAAATATACTACTTTCTTTCTGTTTATATTAGTCTACTTAATTCTTTGATAATCTTCTATTTTAAAACCTGTTTTAAGTATTTCTTATAAACACATAGGTAAGTTTGTTTTGTTTAACCAAATCTGATAGTCTCTATCTTACTAGAGGAATTCAATCCATTCACACTTATTTAGTATAACAAGTAATATACATCTATTTATTTCTTCCATTTTACTTTATATTTACAGGTTATTTTACATCAGTGATTCTCTTTTTCCCTCATTCTCACTGGTTTGGTCAGAATACCATTTCTTCCTCCATACCCCAAACCTTGGTCATTTCAAAGTTTACTGTGCTTTTTCACTCTAATATTGGTTACCTTCCCATTCCTGACACTCAACAGTCATACTCATTTCTCCATCATTATATTAAAAACTATATCCCCGGGGCTTCCCTGGTGGTGCAGTGGTTGAGAGTCCGCCTGCCAATGCAGGGGAGACGGGTTCGTGCCCCGGTCCGGGAAGATCTTACATGCCGCGGAACGGCTGGACCCGTGAGCCATGGCTGCTGAGCCTGCGTGTCTGGAGCCTGTGCTACACAACGGGAGAGGCCACAACAGTGAGAGGCCTGCATACAGCAAAAAAACAACAAAAAAAAACTATATCCCCCACCAAGATGTTATTGTCTCCTTTTTCTCATTTAGTAAAATGAAACTTTTACACTACTTTTATTACCCCCCTTCCACTCCTACTCTCCTCCCCACCACACCAAGTTTTGTTAAGATAGTGTGGATTTCAAGCTATCACTGCAAAAATCCTTACTTAGTACTTATAAATCCCCAATCATATTAGCATTTAGTAGTAGACATATCCTAAGGTGTGAGCAATGAGACACACCTTTATATAATCCCCTTCCCTGGGATACATGTGGAACCTATGACACACTCAACACAATATGGCAAAAGCAATGGGAAGTCACTTCTGTGATTACATCATGATCATACATATAAGACACTACCAGAAGGAGAGAAAAATTCTTCCTTGCTCACTTTGGAGAAGCAAGCTGCCATACTGTGAAGGGTCTATGAAAAGGGTCATGCACCAAGGAACTGCAGGTGACCCCTAGAAGTTGAGACTAGTGGCCCATGGCTCACAGCCACCAAGGAAACATGTACCTCAGTCCTACAATTCCAAGGAACTGAATTCTGCTAACAACTACATGAGCTTGTGGTGGTTAACAGGATCTCGAGCCTCAGGTAAGATCATGGCCCAGGCTGAGACGTTGGACTGCAGCCTGTGAAACCCTTGAACAGAGGACCCAGCTAATTTGTGCCTGAGCTCCTGACCCACGGAAACCAAGGGATAATAATGTGTGTTGTCTAAACAACTAAATTTGTAGTAATTTGGTACACAGCAGCAGAAAACAAATACACATTGTTTAAATTTAACCACGTATATTCAGAATCATTCCTCAGCACTGTTTCCTCTCTTTGAACTCATTTTTTACTTATATGATAGTTGGTTAGATTACCTTACATGGATATTTTACATAGAGGAAGCTGAACTTAATCTTGCACTATCTGCAAAATAAATTCAGTTATCAGAAAGAAAGATATCGTGGCTAGTTAAAACAAAGGACTGTAATGCATTTTTTTTTTTTACCATCTTTATTGGAGTATAACTGCTTTACAATGTTGTGTTAGTACCTACTGTATAACAAGGTGAATAAGCTATATGTATACATATATCCCCATATCCCCTCCCTCTTGCGCCTCCCTCCCATCCTCGCTATCCCACCCATCGAGGTGGTCGCAAAGCACTGAGCTGATCTCCCTGTGCTATGCAGCTGCTTCCCACTAGCTATCTATTTTACATTTCATAGTGTATATATGTCAATGTTACTCTCTCACTTCGTCCCAGCTTACCCTTCTCCCTCCCCGTGACCTCAAGTCCATTCTCTACGTCTCTGTCTTTATTCTTGTCCTGCCCCTAGGTTCATCAGAATCATTTTTTTTTTTTAGATTCCATATCTGTGTGTTAGCATACGGTATTTGTTTTTCTCTTTCTGACTTACTTCACTCTGTATGACAGACTCTAAGTCCATCCAACTCACTACAAGTAACTCAATTTCATTTCTTTTTATGGCTGAGTAATATTCCATTGTGTGTGTGTGTGTGTGTGTGTGTGTGTGTGTGTGTGTGTGTGTGTGTGTGTGTGTATATGCCACGTCTTCTTTATCCATTCATCGCTTTATGGACACTTAGGTTGCTGCCATGTCCTGGCTATTGTAAACAGTGCAGCAATGAACACTGTGGTACATGACTCTTTGAATTGTGGTTTTCTCAGGTATATGACCAGTAGTGGGACTGCTGGGTCATATGGTAGTTCTATTTTTAGTTTTTTAAGGAACCTCCATTCTGTTCTCCATAGTGGCTGTATCAATTTACATTCCCACCAACAATGCAAGAGGGTTCCCTTTTCTCCACAACCTCTCCAGCATTTATTGTTTGTAGATTTTGTGATGATGGCCATTCTGACTGGTGTGAAGTGATACCTTATTGTAGTTTTGATTTGCATTTCTCTTATGATTAGTGGTGTTGGGCATATTTCCATGTGTTTGTTGGCAATCTGTATATCTTCTTTGGAGAAATATCCATTTAGGTTTTCTGCCCACTTTTGGACTGGGTTTTTTATTGATATTGAGCTACATGAGCTGCTTGTATATTTTGGAGATTAATCCTTTGTCAGTTGCTTCATTTGCACATATTTTCTCCCATTCTTAGGACTGTCTTTTCGTCTGGTTTATGGTTTCCTTTGCTGTGCAAAAGTTTTTAAGTTACATTAGGTCCAATTGTTTATTTTTGTTTTCATTCCCTTTACTCTAGGAGGTGGGTCAAAAAGGATCTTGCTGT
Organism: Globicephala melas; assembly: GCF_963455315.2. Classification (NCBI taxonomy): domain Eukaryota; kingdom Metazoa; phylum Chordata; class Mammalia; order Artiodactyla; family Delphinidae; genus Globicephala; species Globicephala melas. Next base: position 85,291,678 of record NC_083318.1, read on the forward strand.
GATTTATCTCATGGAGTGTTCTGCCTATGTTTTCCTCTAAGAGTTTTACAGTGTCTGGCCTTACATTTAGGCCTTTAATCCATTTTGAGTTTATTTTTGGGTATGGTATTAGGGAGTGTTCTAATGTCATTCTTTTACATGTAGCTATCCAGTTTTCCCAGCACCACTTATTGAAGAGGCTGTCTTTTCTCCATTGTATATTCTTGCCTCCTTTATCAAAGAAAAGGTGACCATATGTGCATGGCTTTATCTCTGGGCTTTCTATCCTGTTCCATTGATCTATATTTCTGTTTTTTTTGCCAGTACCATACTGCCTTGATTACTGTAGCTTTGTAGTACAGTCTGAAGTCCAGGAGCCTGATTCCTCCAGCTCTGTTTTTCTTTCTCAAGATTGCTTTGGCTATTCGGGGTCTTTTGTGTTTCCATACAAATTGTGAAATATTTTGTTCTGGTTCTGTGAAAAATACCATTGGTAGTTTCACAGGGATTGCACTGAATCTGTAGATTGCTTTGGGTAGTATAGTCATTTTCACAATGTTGATTCTTCCAACCCAAGAACATGGTATATCTCTCCATCTGTTTGTATCATCTTTAATTTCTTTCATTAGTGTCTAATATTTTTCTGTATACAGGTCTTTTGTATCCTTAGGTAGGTTGATACCTAGGTATTTTATTCTTTTCGTTGCAATGGTAAATTGGAGTGTTTCCTTAACTTCTCTTTCAGATTTTTCATCATTAGTGTTTAGGAATACAGGAGATTTCTGTGCATTAATATTGTATATTGCTACTCTACCAAATACATTGATTAGCTCTAGTAGTTTTCTGGTAGCATCTTTAGGATTCTCTATGGATAGTATCATATCATCTGCAAACAGTGACAGTTTTACTACTGCTTTTCCGCTTTGGATTCCTTTTATTTCTTTTTCTTCTCTGATGGCTGTGGCTAAGGCTTCGAAAACTATGTTGAATACTAGCGGTGAGAGTGGGCAACCTTGTCTTGTTCCTGATCTTATAGGACATGGTTTCAGTTTTTCACCATTGAGAACGATGTTGACTGTGGATTTGTCATATATAGCTTTTACTATGTTGAGGTAGGTTCCCTCTATGCCAACTTTCTGGAGAGTTTTTTCATAAATGGGTGTTGAATTTTGTCAAAAGCATTTTCTGCATCTATTGAGATTATATGGTTTTTAATCCCTCAATTTGTTAATATGGTGTATCATTATTAATTGATTTGTGTATACTTAAGAATCCTTGCATTCCTGGGGTAAACCCCACTTGATCATGGTGTATGATCCTTTTAATGTGCTGTTGGATTCTGTCTGCTAGTATTTTGTTGAGGATTTTTGCATCTATGTTCATCAGAGATACTGGCCTGTAGTTTTCTTTTTTTGTGACATCTTTGTCTGGGTTTGGCTTCAGGGTGATGGTAGCTTCGTAGAATGAGTTTGGGAGTATTCCTCCTACTGCTATATTTTCGAACAGTTTGAGAAGGATGGGTGTTAGCTCTTATCTAAATGTTTGACAGAATTTGCCTGTGAATCCATCTGGTCCTGGGCTGTTTATCGGAAGATTGTTAATCACAGTTTCAATTTCAGTGTTTGTGATTGGTCTGTTTATATTTTCTATTTCTTCCTGGTTCAGTCTTGGAAGGTTGTACTTTTCTAAGAATGTGTCCATTTCTTCCAAATTGTCCATTTTATTGGCATAGAGTTGCTTGTAGTCTAATCTCTCATGATCCTTTGTATTTCTGCACTGTCAGTTGTTACTTCTCCGTCTTCATTCCTAATTCTGTTGATTTGAGTCTTCTCCCTTTTTTCTTTATAAGTCTGGCTAATGGTTTATCTATTTTGTTTATCTTCTCAAAGAACCAGCTTTTAGTTTTATTGATCTTTGCTATTGTTTCCTTCATTTCTTTTTCACTTATTTCTGATCTTATCTTTATGAATTGTTTCCTACTGCTAACTTTGGGTTTTCTTGTCCTTCTTTCTCTAATTGCTTTAGGTGTAAGGTTAGGTTGTTTATTTGAGATTTTTCTTGTTTCTTAAGGTAGGATTGTTTTGCTATAAACTTCCCTCGTAGAACTGCTTTTACTGCATCCCACAGGTTTTGGGTTATCGTGTTTCCGTTGTCATTTGTTTCTAGGTATTTTTTGATTTCCTCTTTGATTTCTTCAGTGACCTCTTGGTTATTCAGTAGCGTATTGTTTAGCCTCCATGTGTTTGTATATTTTACAGTCTTTTTCCTGTAAATGATATCTAGTCTCACAGCGTTGTGATCAGAAAAGATACTTGATACAATTTCAGTTTTCTTAAATTTACCAAGGCTTGATTTGTGACGCAACATATGGTCTATCCTGCAGAATGTTCCATGAGCACTTGAGAAGAAAGTGTATTCTGTTGTTTTTGGATGGCATGTCCTATAAATATCAATTAAGTCCATCTTGTTTAATGCGTCAATTTAAAGCTTGTGTTTCCTTATTTATTTTCATTCTGGATGATCTGTCTGTTGGTGAAAGTGGGGTGTTAAAGTCCCCTACTATGATTGTGTTACTGTCAATTTCCCCTTTTATGGCTGTTAGCATTTGCCTTATGTATTGAGGAGCTCCTATGTTGGGTGCATATATTGTTACAATTGTTGTATCTTCTTCTTGGATTGATCCCTTATCATTCTGTAGTGTCCTTCTGTGTCTCCTGTAATAGTCTTTATTTTGTCTGATAGGAGAATTGCTACTCCAGCTATCTTTTGATTTCCATTTGCATGGAATATCTTTTTCCATCCCCTCACTTTCAGTCTGTATGTGTCCCTAGGTCTGAAGTGGGTATCTTGTAGACAGCATATATACGGGTCTTGTTTTTATATCCATTCAGCCAGTCTGTGTCTTTTGGTGGGAGCATTTAGTCCATTTACATTTAAGATAATTATCAATATGTATGTTCCTATGACCATTTTCTTAATTGTTGTTGGTTTGTTTTTGTAGTTCTTTTCCTTCTCTTGTGTTTCCTGCCTATAAATCTGGTTTGGTGGTGCTGAATTCCCATAACTTTTGCTTATCTGTAAAGGTTTTAATTTCTCCATCGAATCTCAATTAGATCCTTGCTGGGTAGAGTAATCTTGGTTGCAGGTTTTTCCCTTTCATCACTTTAAATATGTCCTGCCACTCCCTTCAGGCTTGCAGAGTTTCTGCTGAAAGACCAGCTGTTAACCTTATGTGGATTCCCTTGTATGTTACTTGTTGCTTTTCCCTTGCTGCTTTTAATACTTTTTCTTTGTATTTAATTTTTGATAGTTTGATTAATATGTGTCTTGGTGTGTTTCTGTTTGGGTTTATCTTGTATGGTACTCTCTGTGCTTCCTGGACTTGATTGTCTATTTCCTTTCCCATGTTTGGGAAGTTTTTGGCTATAATCTCTTCAAATATTTTCTCAGACCCTTTTTCTTTCTCTTCTTCTTCTGGGACCCCTATAATTTGAATGTTGGTGCGTTTAATGTTGTCCCAGAGGTCTCTGACTGTCCTCAATTCTTTTCATTCTTTTTTCTTTATTATGCTCCCTGACAGTTATTTCCACCATTTTATTTTCTAGCTCACTTGTCTGTTCTTCTGCCTCAGTTATTCTGCTATTGATTCCTTCTACAGTATTTTTAATTTCAGTAATTGTGTTGTTCATCACTGTTTGCCTTTTAGTTCTTCCAGATCCTTGTTAAATGTTTCTTGTATTTTCTCCATTCTGTTTCCAAGATTTTGGATCACCTTTACTATCATTACTCTGAATTCTTTTTCAGATAGACTGCCTATTTCCTCTTCATTTGTTTGGTTTGGTGGGTTTTTACCTTGCTCCTTCATCTGTAACATATTTTTTTGTCCTTTTTTTTTTTTTGATGGGTGGTGCCGCATTCCTGTCTTACTGGTTGTTTGGCCTGAGACGTCCAGCACTGGAGTTTGCAGGCACTTGGATAGAGCCAGGTCTTGGTCCTGAGATGAGGACCTCCAGGAGGCCTCACTCCAATTGATATTCTGTGGGGGCTGAGGTTCTCTGTTAGTCCAGCGGTTTGGACTCGCAGCTCCCACCACAGGAGCTCGGGCACGACCTTTGGCCTGATGACTAAGATCCCACAAGCTTCGTGGTGCATAACAAAAAGAAAAAGAAAGAAAGAGAGAAGGAGCAGTACAATATCAAAGAATAAAAAACAAAATAGGTCTTCCCTGGTGTCGCAGTGGTTGAGAGTCCGCCTGCCGATGCAGGGGACATGGGTTCGTGCCCCGGTCCGGGAAGATCCCACATGCCACGGAGCGGCTTGGCCCATGAGCCACGGCCGCTAGGCCTGTGCATCCGGAGCCTGTGCTCTGCAACGGGAGAGGCCACAACAGTGAGAGGCCCACGTACCGCAAAAAAAATAAATAAATAAAAAATAAAATTAGAAAGATAAAAAATATATCAGGAAAAATAAAAGTATAATAGAAACAACCAGTCACTGGGGGTTCATCCTGTCCCCTTAGGGGTCCATGGTCCCCCACCAGTGCCTGGTACGTGCCCTAGTTGTGAGAAGACATGAATTCCACATGCTCCTAGTATGCCATCTTGACTATGCCTGCCTCTGTAATACATTTCTGAAAGGCTATATATATTACTTTATTCTTCCAGAGTTGCATACGTGAGTCGTGGGAGTCAGATTTTGTTGGGGTTTTTTTTCTCCTTTATATGTAACTTTTCTGTCTGGAAGCTTTCTTCTATCCTTGAAATTCAGGAATTCTATTCACTTATGTCTAGAGATGTATCTTTTTCATTAATTCTCTCTGGCAGTTGGTAAACTTTCTCAAATTGCAGATCAAGCCTATCTTTACTCCAGGGAAGTTTTAATTGTTTTTTGTTTGTTTGTTTGTTTTTTGTTTGTTTTTTGCGGTACGCAGGCCTCTCACTGTTGTGGCCTCTCCCATTGCGGAGCACAGGCTCCGGACACCCAGGCTCAGCGGCCATGGCTCACGGGCCCAGCCACTCCGCGGCATGTGGGATCTTCCTGGACTGGGGCACAAACCCGCGTCCTCTGCATTGGCAGGCGGACTCCCAACCACTGCGCCACCAGGGAAGCCCACAGAAGTTTTAACTAGTACTTTCTTTAACTGTTTTCATTCCTCCATCTGTTTCTTTTTTCTGGAAATCCTGTTATTTGCATGTTTTATCTGCTGTCTCCCTGTTATTTCCACTGCATATTTTTTTCTTCATTGTTTCCATCTTTTTTTATATTTCTGTTCTGATGAATTTCTTCAATGTCAATACCAGCTACTAATTCAGCTCTCAACAGAAAATATATTTACTTTCAGTTCATGTACTGACTTTTTAAACTGAAAAATTATGCTTTAGCAACCAGAAAGCCTTCTATGATATAACTAGATCTCTGACAGTACTCATATTTCCTTCATTGTTAAAATTGTTATCCATCTACTACAATGGTTCTAGCACACCAGAAGCTGCCTACTGTTGCTAGGCATAATTCTTGATTTTCCTCTCTTGGGTTGCTGGAGCCCCTGCTCAGGGACACTTTTATTTCTCTTTGCCTACTCTGACTCTAGGCATATTCCACTCCAAGACAAGCATTAAGCACTGAGAAGTATAGCAGCCTCTCTTCACATGGGCCTACAAAATACTAACTGACAAGATGTGAGGTTTTGGTTGAAGCAATTAGAAAAAGCTTCATTCCTACAGGTTCTCTTCAGGTACAGGTGTAGAAGCCTCAAGTATAGGGGGAGAGATAAAAAGCCACTCCAGTTCCACAAAGGTGAGAGGTCCCATGAATCTTGACCAGCAAATATCTCTTTAAAAACCATAGTTTTAATCCTCATGTGAGCCTCTCCATGGATTCCTTAGCTCCCAGCTTACTTATCCTAGTTACTGCTTTGTTTAGGTGTGAACTGGAAAAAACGGGAGAAGTTGTCAGGGATGCCATCTACCTAGCAGTTACATTTTATATAATTCTCCACCCTAGCTTCTTAGCTTATCAGCTCCCTACTATAGAGCAATGAGTGAGAGGATTACAGGCTTCATAAATGGACAATAAAGAAACTCAGTGGCCTGTGATGATTTACCATGAAATTCATGAAAACTAAATACAAGTTTTACTTTCTCTGACAATTAATCCACATAATATTTTCCCCCTGCCTGAGAAAAAATTAAGTTATATTTAGAAATAAAGGTTTTATAATATGAAAATATTAAGAGAAAAGTAATCTTACCTAATTTGTGATGCACCTTGTTCTCTGGTGTTGAGTTAGACCTTTTTACTCTTGAATCATCTGCAAATTCCAGAAGCAATATCATGAGCAATGGCCACTAATTTCATGTTGAGTTAAAGTGTGCTACTCGGTCAACTTCAGTATAAATATTTTAAAATAAAATTCAACCTGAAAATACATTTTTTTTCTTAGAAAATAAGTTCTTTACTTGGATGCATACTCCTTTTTTTTATAACATCTTTATTGGAGTATAATTTCTTTACAATATTGTGTTAGTTTCTGGTATATAACAAAGTGAATCAGCTATATGCATACATATATCCCCATATCCCCTCCCTCTTGTGTCTGCCTCCCACCCTCCTTATCCCACCCATCTAGGTGGTCGCAAAGCACTGAGCTGATCTCCCTGTGCTATGCAGCTGCTTCCCACTAGCTATCTATTTTACATTTTGTAGTGTATATATGTCAGTGTTACTCTCTCATTTCATCCCAGCTTACCCTTCTCCCTCCCCGTGTCCTCAAGTTCATTCTCTACGTCTCTGTCTTTATTCCTGTCCTGCCCCTAGGTTTATCAGAACAATTTTTTTTTTTTTTTAGATTCCATGTATATGTGTTAGCATACGGTATTTATTTCTCTCTTTCTGACTTACTTCACTCTGTAGGACAGACTCTAGGTCCATCCACCTCACTACAAATAACTCAATTTCGTTTCTTTTTATGGCTGAGTAATGTTCCATTGTATACATGTGCCACATCTTCTTTATCCATTCATCTGTCAACCTGACAATACATTTTATTACTCCCTTTGCTTTTCACTGCTGAGAAATGAAGGCTAGTGAAAAAGAGTATAATATGTCTCTAGATTTTGCTACAGTGAATATATCTTAAGAAGATAACAGTTACAAGTAACAAAAAACAAACAGGTTTTCTATTGCTTGTGGACTTTAAGTGAAATAAGCCACTGGGTGGATAAAAATGCAAAGAGTGATAATGAATAATTACTCTGTTAATAAAGTAATCTATGATTCTTAAAGTTGTAAATAGTGCAACCATACTGAATTTACTTAGCAGTGTGACAATTAGGTCAAGAGTTCTAAACTTTAGTGTGATAAATAGCATCTAAACATAACAACCATCAATTATTTCCCTTCCTATGCACAAACGCTGTTCTTTATCAAGAGGCAAAGTTTAATTGCCTTCTCCTTGAATCACCACTGGCCTTAGTGAGTTGCTTGACTAATGGAATGCACAGAAATGACATTCTGGGACTTTGAAAGCTAATTCCTCAGAAGACACGCAGGTGCCACCTGGATCTCTTGGAACTTCAGTCTGAGGAAAGACAGCCATCATTATGAAGACTGATTACCCCAAGACTGCCATGCTGTGAGGAAACCCAAGATAACCAAGTGGAAAGGCCATGTGGAAGAAAAGAGATGCTTGGCCAGCCCCCAATTATTTCAGCCACCCTGGCAAGGTACCAAATATATGAGTAAATAAGTCACCATGGATTTCCAGTCCAGCTGATATTTCAAGTGACTCCAGCCCCAGCAGCTTGCATCTAACTACAAATGCATGAGAGCCAAAATGAGAATTGCCCAGCTAATAAACTAAGTCAACCCACAGAACCATAAGAGATAAATCGACTGTTGTATTAAGCCATGAAGTTTGGGATGTTAAGTTATGCAGCAATATGAAACTAGAATACTTAATATCCATGAACCATCTTAGATTTTTAATACAATTTTGTGTGTAATATACATTTCCTGAAAAGCAGGTCTAAGTTTTCATTACATTCTCAGCTAAAGAGTAGAAGGTTTCTTTTTTGGGATCATGAAAGTGTTCTAAAATTTACTGTGGTGATAATTATAAACTACTGAATTATATACTATAAATGCGTTAATTGTATGGTATGTGAAGTACATCCCAATAAAGCTATTCCAAAAAAAAAAAAATATATATATATATATATATATATATACAATTTCCCTTGTACTTCCCACTATAACAAGTAGAGGATTAGTCGTTCTTGGAAATTTTCCTATAGCAGTGGGCTCTGGAGGCAACTGTGGGAGACAAGAGAAGGAACAAAGCAAATGAATAAATATACTGAGGATAATGGGAGCCAGGCTTCTCACTATCCTTGAGAAAGGGTTTATTAAAATGGAAAAGGGAGGGCTTCCCTGGTGGCGCAGTGGTTGAGAGTCTGCCTGCCGATGCAGGGGACACAGGTTCATGCCCCGGTCTGGGAAGATCCCACGTGCCGCGGAGCGGCTGGGCCCATGAGCCATGGCTGCTGAGCCTGCGCGTCTGGAGCCTGTGCTCCGCAATGGGAGAGGCCACAGCAGTGAGAAGCCTGCGTACCACAAAAACAAAACAAAACAAAAATGGAAAAGGGAAAGTCAAACATGCTGGACTGGAGTTGGAGGTACTGATGTGAACTCATGGTTTCTAAATACAGAAACACCTCAGAGATATTGAGAGTTTCGTTCCAGACCACTGCAATAAAACAAATCTGGCAATAAAGTGAGTCACATGAATATTTTTGTTTCCCAATACATATAAAAGTTATGTTTACACTATAATGTAGTCTATTAAGTGTGCAAAAGCATTATGCCTAAAAATCAATGTATCTTAAATACTTTATTGCTAAAAAATGCTACATATCATCTGTGCCTTCTGCAAGTCGTAATGTTTTTTTACAGTAGTAACAAAGATCACTGATCACAGATTACCATAATATAATAATAATGAAATATTGTGTTAATTACCAAAATGTGACACAGAGATACTAAGTGAGCAAATGCCATTGGAAAATGGTGCCAATTGACTTGTTTGATCAGGGCTGCCTGCCGCAAAACTTCAATTTGTAAAACATGCAAAATCTGTGACACACATTAAAGCAAAGAGCAATAAAGCAAGGGATGCCTGAATAAATACAGAAAGAAGATACAGATGCTTGTGTATGTACAGTGCACATATATATGTATGTGTGTTTATCTATTTCCTATCTCAGTCCACTGAGAGAACCTAAAAGCCGTGATATCCCAGTAACAATGAGTATACCAAGCACCCGGATCTAAGTTTCTAAAAGTCGTCCTCCACTAGGTTCCTTTGGAGAAATAACTGATTCCAGAGTAGAGGCAGGGGAAGGAGCCTGGAACATCTTCTGCCAAAAAATAAGACAGTATTCAAAAAATGACAGAAACATGACAACAGGTCTCAGGAACCAGTTGAAAGGATGTCTCCTCCTGGCCAAATTTGGCACAATTTGAGTACCAGAATAAATGATAAAGATTATAACCCACTGAATAAAATAGGAACCCAGTAGTAGTCCATAATAATATAAATAAATGAATAATGAATAAATAAATGGGGAAGGAGTAAGTAAAACTATTTCTTATAGGATGCCAACTAACAGAGAAGAAATTAGGGAAATAGAAAATAGTAATTTGGTACCACCATTAGCGGATTCAGGTGGGAATATTCAAAAGATGCTAATATTGGTGCAGAGGTTTGAAAAGGGACAAGTTACTAAAATAGGATATAGTTCCACAAAATACTTATCAATTACCAAAGAGAAAAACCCTGAGTGGAGAAACCTGGCAGACAATAACTTGAACAGGTGATGAAGATTAAAATCACTAGTAGAGGGGCTTCCCTGGTGATGCAGTGGTTAAGAATCCACCTGCCAATGCAGGGGACACCGGTTCGAGCCCTGGTCTGGGAAGATCCCATATGCTGCAAGGCAACTAAGCCTGTGTGCCACAACTACTGAAGCCCGCATACCTAGAGCCCGTGCTCTGCCACAAGAGAAGCCACTGCAATGAGAAGCCTGCACACCACAATGAACAGTAGCTTCCACTCACTGCAACTAGAGAAAGCTAGCACGCAGCAACAAAGACCCAACACAGCCAAAAATAAATAAATAAAATAAATAAATTTATTTTAAAATTAAATAAATAAATAAGTAAAATCACTAGTAGAAGATGAGTCAGCACTGTTTGCCTCCTAATGTGATGCACAAAGAACACAGCCATTTCTGTAGTATTTCTGTTAAATATGCATGGCTCATATCTGATCATGAGGAAATTAGAGACACCCAGGTTGAAGGTCATTCTAAAGAATGAAAAGCTCTTTAAAAAAGTGTCAAGGTCAGGAAAGTTAGAAGAAGACTAAAGAACTATTCCTTATTGAAAGAAACTGAAGGGACATGAGACCCAAACACAGTCCATGATCCTAGATTGGATCCTGAACCAGAGAGAAAAAGGAACACTGATGGAACTGCTGGTGAAATCTGCATGGAGTCAGTGAAGGAAGACTAGTGTTATATTAATGCTGATTTCCTGACGTGGATGGATGAAGAGTGATTATGTTCTTGTCTTGCATCATGTCTGCACATACTCACACAATAATATGTATGCGACTTGCACTTGAACAGTCCAAAAAAAAGACTAATAAACATGTATAAACATTTATGTAGAGATGGCAGGGAGGGAAATGAAACAAATATTGTAAAATGTTGGAAATTATGGGAACTGGATGAAGGGGATATGGTATTTGAGTAAATTTAAAATTATTTCCCAGAAGAGTATAAAACAAAACAAAGCCAAACACAGAGACAACTCCAGAATTTCAAAGACTAACAAAGCCTAATAAGCATGAAAATGGAAGAAACAGGTTATTTACAAAGGAAAAAAGAAGTAAGGCTGGCTTACAATATCTACTCATAAGCATTAGCTATCATGAGATAAAAGAGCAATAGCCAAATAGTTTAAAGGACAAAAAGACTGTGACTCAAAAGACTTTTACTATTTGACTAGTTGTTCATTGTGATAAAAAAGAAAGTTCCTGAGTCCTTGCTAGCATGTGTGAGACTTATCTACCAACTTTACAAAGAAGTAACAAAGCATATCTGTTAAACATTTATTAAAGGAAAAAAATACTGACAGAGCAAGTCAAAAATAAAAATTCAATCATGCTGTTTGAAGCCACTCTGCTTTAGTTTGATTAAAAAAAAAAAGGTTAAGTAAAAGGAAGAAAAGAAATATAAGAAACAAAAACAAACCAAAAGAAAGCAGGGAGTCACAATGTTAATATTAGACAAAAGAAGACTACAAAGTAAAAGCATTGTAACATGATCAAGAAGGTAAATTTGACCAAAACAGGTACATTCCATATGCAAACTTACATGCTCAGTAAGAGCGCTGAAATGTACATAGTAAAGACTGCAGGAAATAGGAGAGACAGACCACTGCAAAGCAAACACTTTACCGTCAACTCTGGCGATCCTTAACAGACCTCACAAATGATAAGGATACAAATCATAAGAATAATATGAAACACAGAATGTCCAAATCTAAGATCCTGTTCTTTTCCCCCAAATCTGCCCTTCTCTAGAAGTTTCCAAATCAAGAAATGACAACGCCATTCTTCCAGGTGCTCAGGCCAAAAACTTTAAAGTCCATTATCCTTGACACCTCACTTTCTTTTACACCTTACATCCCATCCATCAGGAAATCATGTTGATTCTACCATCAAAAACACCTAAAATCCTACTACTGCTCTCCACCTTCCACTGCTAACCCCCTAGTCCAAGCTACCACCTCACAAGGGGATTACTAATGTCTCACCAACTGGTCTCCCTGCTTCCAACCTTACACCTGCCCCCTTCAAACTTATCAGTCCACCCCTAATGTGTATTCTACAGCAGCCACAATTTTCTGTTTATAGGTTAGTCATGTCTCTCTTCTGCTCAAAATCCTCCAATGGCTTCCCATCTCTCTCAGTAAAGCCCGAAATCCTTATAGTACCCTTTAACATGCTATATGATCTTTCATTCTTGTTAGCTCTGTGACATCATCTCCTACTACCCTCTCCCTCTCTTCCTCAACTCCAGCCTTCCCAGCCTCCTTGGTGTTTCTTGATCAAAACCTTTGCCCTTATCTTCCCTCTGCATGAGGCACTATTTCTCCATAGAGCTGCATGATTTGATTTCTCACCTTTCTCATATCTTTGCTCAAATTATCACTTCTTCAGTAAGACCTTTTCTGCCCATCTATCTAAAAATGTAACTCGCATTTCCCACCCTAAAAATCACTGCTTTATTTTTCTACTCTCAACATCCAACAAATCACAAGTTTTGATATCTTTTCCCCTTAGAATGCATAGTAAGTATTCCATAATATTCCATAAATATTTAAGAATTTCGTAAATATGCAAAGTATATGAAAAATATATATCCACTTACATTAACAAAATAATGAGTGTATATATATTTTTAATCCATATCTGTACACAAAAAGTAATATTCTCTTTTTCAAGCATCCATAGAAGAATTACAAAATTCTTCCATGAATTTTATGTGTTCTAAGCATACTCTAGAACACAAAGAAAATTCAAAGAATTAATAATACAGGGCAAAGTTATCAAGAACAATGAAATGAAACTATAAATTATTAACAAAAGAACAAAACAAAACACAACTTCTTAGGATTACAGCCAACACTGCATAACGAACATATACCAGGTATTAAAACTAAGCAAAGAATGTGTATTCATCTTTGTATCAATCTATGTGATTAGAATTGATATCGCCAGTTTACAAATAAGGAAATTGAAGCTAAGAACACTGAAATTTCTTACTCAAGATAACATAGCTAATAAGTGGTAAAGCTAGATTCAATCCCAGGTTCCTGACTCTGGAGACCAAACTCTTGACTAATGAACTCTTTTAAATAACACCTGGGTCAAAGAAAAATCACCACTATAATTCAGAGTGTACAACAATAAGAACGCTCTATTGAAAAAAAAAAAAAAAACCTTTCATTTTAAACTAAAACTATACTCCAGAAAATTCAGCTTTTTCTTTACCAAATAAAAAGCAGAAAAATAAATATAAAAAGCATTCCACTTAGAGAAAAATAATAAAGTAAATCTAAACAAAAGGGGAAGAAACAATTTAAATGGAAAAAGAATTAGTGAATTAGGAAAGAGAAAAACAGTATAAGAGATTATATTTCAAGCACATTCTTCAGGGACATAAAAAATTATAAAACTCTCTATTAAGAGGCATTTTAAAAACTTCAACACTTAGCTTCAGTAATCATCAATATATGTCTAATCTTGCTTCATTTATACCCTTAACAGCTTTAAAATACTGCAGTATGTGTCTTAAGTGCCAATTATATTATGTCCTACTTCAAAGAAAGGACTGTCATTCATCTCTCTCATTCTTTCTCCCTCTCTCTCTTCTCCCTCCCTCCCTCTCTCACCCAGGTATAAGGTCTTAGAAATCTCTAACCATAAAGTAAGGTTCTTAAGGGTAGGTACTCAATACATATTTGCCACAAAAATGTCACTGGTGATAATTTAAATAAAACACAGCACACCTTACTTCACATGCATAACACTATAAAAATCAAGACAGTAGAAAATAAATCATAACTTACTCAAACTTTCCTGAACTTCATTATCATCCACATCTGAATTATTCATTCCAGACGTTAAATAATTCTTGAGCCTAGAAGGTCCACTTAAGAAAAAAAGGTAAACCACAAAATTTGTGCATTTATATCTATCTAATATATCTACCTTAATGGTCATTTTTATCCTAAAACTGCCAAAGGTTTTTTTCTTATAAAATATTAATAGTATACTTATTTGCTGCATAAAACAAAAAATCCACAATTTAATACATTTGACTTGTCAAACATGATAATACTGAATTTTATAACCCTTTAAACTAACTCATGAATCAGAGTTACAAATTTAAGTCAACTCAAATAACACTCTTTGATAAAAATCAAATAATAAGAAATAAAATTACAAATAAATCAGCTTATCTTAATTTTTTTTTAAACTACAGGCAAAAACAAGCAATTTAAAATATAGTTCAGAAGCTGTTCAGAGATGATTCAGTTTATCCCAGTCCTAGATCCTCTTCCTCCTATTATGAGCCCAAGACAGGCCTAGTGGTCACAGGCTCCCAAAGAGTAAAGAAATCTTAGCCATCCCTTCAAAGTCTGAGAATCTGCTATAATTTACCATTCTTTCATTTTGAAAAAGGGTGTGTGACTTCAGATATTAGGAGACTAGGTTAATCTGGTTTGCTCACTGAGTATGCTCTCTTTAAACTTACATCCACAAATTCTTAGATGACACCCCTTTCAAAAGGTACAGCCTAATTCTAACTCCCCTCTTCTGAGTGTGGTATGGACTTAGTGACTTGTTTCTAGTGAACAGAATAAAGTGGAAGACTTCAAAGACTAGGTCATCAAAAGACACTATGGCCTCCATGATAGTCACACTTTCTCTTGGATCACCTGCTTTGTGGGAAGCCAGCTAGCTACCATACTGAATACCCTTATGGAGAGAGCCACATGACAAGAAACTGTGGCCTCTAGCTACCTTATAAGTGGATCCTCCAAGTTCTAGTCAAGCCTTCATAGGACTGCAAATCAGATAGATATCTTGACTGCTATACCTCATGAGATTCCCTGAGCCAGAACTAGCCAGCTAATTCTCTCCCAGATTTCTACCCACAAAAACTGTGAAATAATGTTTGCAAGGCACTAACAAAATTAATATTAAGCTTTGAGAGTAATCTGTTACACAGCAATTGGTAACAAATACAGTGAGTAAATCCTATTATCCTTAGAACACATGCATACCTTCCTTCCAAAACTGAAGTCCCAGGCTCTCTAGAATCCAAGTTTGACTCTGCTCGTGTCTTGCATGTATATCCACTGATCTGAGACTTTTGATGAACATTTTGTGCAGCCATACTATCTTGATTCTTTGAGCTTCCTGTACCTCTATGAAAATGAAAAGTTTGTAATTTTTTACATTTCTTCAAAAAGTATTTCTTCTAGAAACATTACACAAGGTGGGTAGACAATATAACATTGGCTATAACAAATATCAGATAACCTTCTTCAGGTCCTAAAACTTACAACTAGTCCAGGAAGGAAATTTGACTTTAGAACCTACCAAGAGTTCTAATTTGAAAAATTCTGATAAAAGAAACGGTACAGACCTGGCCTAACTGAGATAGACATGATGATAGGAGGGCACTGGGAGACATTAACTACAGGCAGCTTATGATGTATACTACACAGTTAAATCTATCACAGTTTTTGTTGAAAATCCACAAACAACTGAAATTGTTTTATATGATACCTCTACTCAGCCTACTAAGGAACAGCAGAGTGCCCAGAGGGACCTAGGCTCATCTCTTTGGTAGCTGCCAGCTAACTAGCTTACCCCAAATATATGCAAACAAGATACATTATTCCTAGACTGCATAATTCTCTCTCCACTCTCACATCTTACAAGTCCTATGTTTTAATTTGTTTCTTGACTCAGTCTACCAGCCTATTCTTATCATTTGTGAAAAAAAAGTCTTTAGTTATGCTTGCAACATAACTAAAGAGCATCCAAACTTCTGAGTATTCTTTGATAGTTTATTTCTGGAGTTTCTAGTCTCCCTCTAGGTCCTACCTTCAGAGTCAAAAGAAAAAAAAAAAGGATTATTAGAGAATACTATAAACAACTGTATGCCAACAAATTAGATAACCTAGATGGAATGGACAAATTCCTAGAAACACACAAATTATCAAAACTGATTCAAGAGAAAAATAAACAACTTCAAAAGACTTATAACAAGAGAATAAATCAGTAATCAAAAAACTACCCAGAAAGAAAAGCCCAGGCCCAGATGGTTTCACCAATGAATTCTACCGTCATTCAAAGACTTAATACAAATTCTTCACAAACTCTTCCAAAAAAGAAAGGAGCACTTTCCAACTCATTTTATGAAGTCAGTGTTACCCTGATAACAAAACTAGACAAAGACATCACAAGAAAACTACAGCCAAAAAAAAAAAAAAAACCCGAAACAAAACAAAAAACCCTCAAAAAAACTAGCAACACTTTATCAACAACAAAAAAAATGTATCACACAATCACCTCAGTAGATGCAAAAAAAAAAAAAAAAGCATTTGACAAAATGTATCTTTTCACTACAAAAACGCTCAACAAACTAGGAATAAAAAGGAACTTCCTCAACCTGATAAAAGGACATCTATGAAAAACCCACAGCTAATAACGTACTGAATGGTGAAAGACTCAATGCTTTCCCCCTAAGATTAAGGACAAGATAAGGAAGTCTGCTATTGTCACTTCTACTTAGCATAGTACTAAAAATTTCAGCCAGGACAATAGTGCAAGAAAAAGAAAGAAAAAGCATCCAGATTGGAAAGGGAGAAATAAAATTATCACTATTCACAAATGACATGATCTTGTACTTAGAAAGTCTCACAAAATCTACTAAAAAGCTCTCAGAACTAATACATGAGTTCAACAAGATTGCAGGATAAAGATCAAAATACAAAGATCAATTGTATGTCTATACATTTGCAATGATCAATCCAAAAATAAAATTTAAAAAGCAATTCCATTCACAACAGCATCAAAAGGGATACTTAGGGGGGATGAACTTAACAAAAGAAGTGTAAAATATATTCTGAAAATACTGCTGAGAAAAATTAAAGATCTAAATAATAGGACAAACACCCCTGTTCAAGGATCAATAGACACTGATAAGATGGAAATATTCCTCAAACCAATAGATTCAACGCAATCCATTTCAGAATTCTGACATCTTTGCAGAAACTGACATACTGATTCTAAAACTTATATGGAATTGCAAGGGACTTAGAACAGCCAAAACATTCGTGAAAAAGAAAAATCACACTTCCTGACTTCAAAACTTACCTCTAAGCAATGGTAATCAAGACAGTGTGGTTCTAGAACAACAACTGATATATAGACAACAAGAAAATTGAGAATCCAGAAATAAGCCTATACATCTATGGTCAGCTGATTTTCAAAAATGGTGCTAAGACCATTTGACAAACAGTTATGGGAAAACTGGATAGTCACATGCAAAAGAATGAAGTTGGACTTTTCACAGCATATACAAAAATTAACTCAAAATGGATCAAAGAATTAAATTTAAGAGCTAAAACTACAAAACTCTTACGAAAAAAACATGGGAGTAAATCTTCATGAACTTGGACTGGGCAAAGGATTCTTAGATATGACACCAAAAGTACAAGCAACAATGGACAAAACAGATCAATGGGACTTTACCAAAATTAAAAACTTTTGTGCTTCAAAGGACACCATCAAGAAAGTGAGACAATCCAAAGAATGAGACAGAAGATTATCAAATATCATTTATTTGATGAGACTTGTATCTAGAATATATTAAAACCTCATACAATTCAATTTAAAAAAAGACAATCCCAAAAAAATCAGGCAAAGGATCTGAGTAAATCTTTCTCTAAAGATTGGCAAACGGCCAATAAGCACATGAAAAGATGCTCAACATCATTAGTCTTCACAGAAATGAAAATCAAAACCACAATGAGATGCTATTTCATACCAACTAGGATGGCTAGAATCAAAAAATCAGATAATAACAAATGATGACAAGGATGTGGACACATTGGAAACCTTAAACACTGCTGGTAGGAATATAAAATGGCGCAGATGCTTTGGAAAACAGTCTTACAGCTCCTCAAAGGATTAATGTAAAGTTACCATATGACTCAGCAATTCCATTTGTACACAAATGTTTATACCAGCATTATTCATAATAGCCAAAAGGTAGAAACAACCCAAATGTCCAGCAATGGATGAATGATAAACAAAACATAATGTAACAAAATGAAATAGCACTCAATCATAAAAAGGGATGTATTACTGATACATGGTACAACATGGATAAAACTTGAAAATACACAAACTGAAAGAAGTCAATGCAAAAAAACTTGTACTATATGATTTCACTCATATTAAAGTCTAGGATAGAGAAATCTGTAGACAGTAGGTTAGTGGTTCCGTAGAGTTGCTGGGGAGGGGAACAGGGAGATGATAGCTAAAGGACCCTAATGATGAAAATGTTCTAAAATTGACTATTTTGACGGTTTGCACTATCAGTGAATACAATAAAAACCAATGAATTCTACACGTCATGAGTGAACTATATATGAGTTATACCTCAATAAAGCTGTTAAAAAATCTAATGTAGTAAACTTCTGTTCCAAATGGCTATAGAAATAATATAAAAATTAAGTGCTTATACAAATTTAAAAAAGCTTAGAGAAATTCAAAGATTTCTAGAGGGTAATTGCTTCTTACACTTTAAATGCACTAGCTCTTTAAGATTTTTTTTTTTTCCTAAACGCTTTAAGAGGGGAATAAGGGTGTTAGCTTGTAGTTTAATTAATGACCATGGTTACTAGGTTATAAGAAGCAAAAAATATCACTTTATTCAAGTTAAAATTTTAATATCTGTTACTTGTATAAAGGAGAAGTTCACGTAATATTTTTTCCACGTAATATTTCTAATCAGGAAGACTCCTTAGACAAATTAGACATATTCATATTTTAATGTAATAATGTCTCTTTTTTTTTGCCTTTCCTAAATACGGAACAATAATACTGTTAACATGCTTTTTAAATCTAAATTATCTTTGAGGTTTCCATGAGAGCCACTGAGTAACCACAAAGACTTATCTTCCCACCTTATGGCAAGTAGAATACCAAAATAATTACATATTTGATCTTTTATTTATAGTAAGTAGCTTAATGACTATACAGATTAACTAAACAAATGTCTCAAAGATCTTCCTTTCTATGAATCCAGATACCCAACAGGCTTTCTTAAGTAGATACTGTAGCAACTATCAACTTTGGATATTTCTCATTAGACTAACTCCTTCTCACTGTGCATGAGATAAGATTTGTTTTAGGGGTACTAGCTCAAATTCAGAAACTCAACATAAAAACTCAATTTTTATACCTTAGTATTTCTCTCAACCCATAGCAAAGGCTTATCTGCTTTGTTTAATAAAACAGTTATTTATCATTATTAATACATTCAAGTAAAAACAGTTAGACTAATAAAAGACCTACATATCCAATGACACACTATTTAACCTAAGCGTACCTTCTTCATATGTAAAAAGAGAGCTAACACCTGTCCTATCGACCTCTTAAGATTCTTAATGAAAATCAAATGATATTAAGGAACAAGCTAATATAAATATGGAAGTCTGATATAAGACAGAGAGGGCATTACAAATCAGTGGGGGGAAATTCACTACTCAATGAACTGTTTAGATAGTATGCACTATAATGACATACACTAATGTATTTTAGAGCACTCTATCATTTATTTCAATACATCCCCACCACCTGCAGTTTCTCACACATAATATGTATTATTTTTTTAATGAATGAATGAGTGAATGCTCTATCAAAAAGCAAAAATGCGTAAGAACAATACTTACCTCAATACGTTGTCAGGACTGATGAGAATTTATTGAAAGCATCTAGTGAATACTTGATACATAGTAAGCACTAAAATATGTTAACTAATCATCTTATGGGGATAGAATTAAGATGTATTCCTGATTATTGTAATTACATTAACCTCATTTAAAAGAAAGCAACTCAAATGATACACTTAAAAGTGATTAAGAGGGCTTCCCTGGTGGCGCAGTGGTTGAGAGTCCGCCTGCCTGATGCAGGGGACACGGGTTCGTGCCCCAGTCCGGGAAGATCCCACATGCCGCGGAGCGGCTGGGCCCATGAGCCATGGCCGCTGAGCCTGCATGTCCGGAGCCTGTGCTCCGCAACGGGAGAGGCCACAACAGTGAGAGGCCCGCATACCGCAAAAAAAAAAAAAAAAAAGTGATTAACATGATAAATTTTATGTTATATGTTTTTATCACAATTTTAAAAAAGGGATTGTTAGGCGACAATAATGCTTACCTTATTAAATTTATCACTCACACCCCATGTGCTATATATTATTCCCCATTTTAATATGAGGAAACATTCAGAGTACTATTTTGCCTGAGGTGTCACCCAGCTAATGGCAGAGCGTGGATTTACTAGCAGGTCTGTCAGACTGCAGACTCCTTTATGCTAACATTGCCTCTATATAAATGATTAAATAACATAGACAAATTATTAAATGCCAAACAAAAATAACTGCATTGTACACATAAGAGACATTATTACCTAGAAGGATTAAGGTTTTTCTTCTCAGCTGGGTCTGCCTCACCACTTTCCAATGACTCATTCTGGGAACAACCGGAATCTTTAGCATTTAAAACCTTCTGTGTTCTTGAGCTGCCTTCATCAGTTCTCTTCTGCCTTTTAAATGGAATAGTTTTTTTCCCAGTGTTCTTAGATGATTGGTTTGTTTTTTCAGCAGGTTTTTGTTTACTGTTATGATACAATGACAATTCACTTCTTACTGAAGAATTGCTAGAAAAAGGACCTAAAGGATTAAATGATAACCTAAAGTTAGTATAATGTTTGATTATTTGGCTCACTAAAATACCAACATGATTTATATTTTACATGTAAACACATACACACCCCAATCTCATAGGCTGTATTTGTTTTCTTTTTTTTAAGATTTTTTTTTGATGTGGACCATTTTTAAAGTCTTTATTGAATTTGTTACAATATTGCTTCTGTTTTATGTTTTGTTTTTTTTGGCCCAGAGGCATGTGGAATCTTAGCTCCCCGACCAGGGATCGAACCCGCACCCCCTACGCTGGAAGGCAAAGTCTCAACCACTGGACTGCCAGGGAAGTCCCTCATAGGCTATATTTGTTTTCAAGTTAAATTCATAAACTATGCAGCTCCTCAATTTATAGATACACGTACCAAACCTTTTAAATTTATCACGAGTTTCCAAAACCATCCTCTCTGGCTCTGCCCACTACTCTTCTAGTCATCCTTAAGATCCTGGTATTTCCCCAAGGTCCCAGCTTCATCTTCTCACTCTATCTACCTTCTCTGAGGGACCTATCAACCCATAACTTTAATTACTATCTACATGCTGATATCTGTAATATTCACCTATCACTCTCCCCCAAATCTGCCACTCTGGTTGTATTTCCTATCTTAATGAAAAGTATAACTAACTACCCAGATGCCTAAATCAGAAATCTGAGTCATCCAAGACTCCTGTCCCTATCCACAAGCAATCCCTAAATCCTGTCATTTTACTGTTTTTTTTTAAAATGTCTCTCAAATCCTCTTCTTTTAAGCTCTGCTGCCTGTCATTAGCAGGGCCTTCCCTGCTCCCCCACCCAGTACGCAGGCCTCTCACTGTTGTGCCCTCTCCCGTTGCGGAGCACAGGCTCCGGACGTGCAGGCTCAGTGGCCACGGCTAACGGGCCCAGCCGCTCCGCGGCATGTGGGATCTTCCCGGACTGGGACACGAACCCGTGTCCCCTGCATCGTCGGCAGGCGGACTCTCAACTACTGCGCCACCAGGGAAGCCCTAGCAGGGACTTTTATCATTTCTTATCTGGATCATTAAAACAGCCTCTTAACTGATCTCCTTTCTCTAGGCTTGCCATTCTTCAATCCATCCTTCACACTGCTTCAAGGGATCATCCTTGGAAAACACAAACTGAATCATTACAATCCTGGTTAAAATCTTTTTGTGATTACCTATAGCTTAAGGATCAAGTCTAAATATTTTCAATTCTAATTTATTACTACATCTAGAGTGCTTATTTCATTAATCATAACTCTCAGCACTCTCCTCCAAACAGACAAATCAAAAAAAAAGGCAGTAGTCACTTAGCTGACTCCTAATCCAATCTTCAGGAAGCCTTCTCTAATTCCCAAGGCTAAATTAGGTAGTTTTTTCTCAGTCCTTTGACAATGTTTATCATACATCTGATTGTTTACTTATCATTCTCTTCCAGCAGACTGGCAATCCTTAAGACCAAGATTGATGTTTTATCTATCTTTATATTCCTCATGCCTAACAGCAAGGGCAGGATTATGGTGAAGCAAGAGTAGCCTAGGGTAGAAAAAAATTTTTTCCCAGTTTTACTGGGAAAAAATTGACATATTAACACTGTAAAAGTTTAAGGTACAGAATACAATAATTAATATATGTATATATTGCAAAATGATTATCAGAGAGTATATCTTAAAAGTTCTCATAAGGAAAAAATAAAAATTCTAACTAGGGTGGAAAATTTAAAAAGGTGTTTACTCCAAGTCACTCACACAACCCTAAGACCAAGTGTCCCCTTAAATTTCCCATTCTAGGTTGCTCATTTGCCTCATCTAGACCTGGCCTAGCCTAACACCATTCCTGCCTCACAGTGGAAACTCAATAAATGTTTCTCGACATATATGAAAAAGCAGGAGGGTCACATGTACACTACAGGCAGTAGATCAAGAGTCAAGAAATCTGGGTTCCATTATTTTCCAATTCTAGCACAAAGGTCTATAACCTTAGGGGGAACTTATGTTGCTTTTCTATGCTTCAGACTTAGTTTCTTCTTCCATCAGATAAAGGAGTTTGGTGATCTGTAAGCATTCCTCCACTTCTGTGACTCCCTACTTGATCAGCAACCCAACATGTCTCAGGACTGATACGTTTCAGGTTTTTTTTTTGGTAAATTTTGGAGTTCCAGCATGCTTATCCAAGCTCTGTAAGACTTTTATTAATCCATATATTTACATGTTCATTGACCATAGTAGTTTCCAGCAACGTGGGGCAAAAAGATGAGTTCTCCATAGGAGTAACAGTAGTAGTTAACATTTTAATACTAAGTATATGCCATTTAATACTTATAACAACTTAATGAGGTGGAAGTATTGGTAATCACATTTTACAGAGTGAGAAACTGAAAAAAGTAATCTCAAAGAGGAGGAATCATAATTTGAACTCAGATCTAACTCAAAAATCCAAGAAGAGCTGCAACAGAATAAACATTTCTTACTGGATTACAATTCAGTAATTCGTAGCAACAAGACCTCACAGATACAGTGCCACATATGTACTAGTCTCTCACTCACTGATTTAAATGCCCCACTCGATAGTATCTACATATGTAAATGTTACCTTACCATATACCAATCTTTCCATGATCATCTCCTTTAAAAATTTCTACCAAAACAATAATTGTTTCATATTATACAGAAAAGAGCTGGCATAGCAGGCCTAAAAATGCTATCCTTTGAAAGGCCTGCTTGCAAAGTTAGCCCTTAGCCCTTGGGTAGCGTGTAGGCACTTGAATTTCAGGAGAGCTCCCATCATTTCATAACTGGTAAATGTGATTTAGTGTGCCTAAACTGCTTGTGCAAAAAATATGGTTTATGACGAATACTTGCTTTTCCTTCAGGGAGCCTGTAATTTTAGGACACGCTAGGCAGAGGGTGCCTAGGTGACCATCGCCAATAAAATCTTGGGCACTAAATCTCTAATGAGCTTCCTTGATAAACACTTTACAAACCTGTCAAAACTAGCTAGAGGAACTAAGTGCCTCCTGTATGAATGCACTGGGAGAAGACTCTTGGAAGCTTGCACACGATTTCCTTCAGACTGTCCATGTAACTTTTCTCTGCTGATTTTGCTTTGTATCCTACCACTACAAGGTAACTTCAGACATCCATTATCACCTTTCCCACTTCACTTTTACCTGATGACCCTGCTTACTATTCCACTGAGAAAACAAAAATGTTCAGAAGAGTACATCTTCACTGTGTGGCTGAACTACACTGACTCCATTTTGTCAGTTCCTTCTTAGTCCCACAGTACCATCCCCTTCCCATCAGTGTGACTGAGCTTTAGCCTCCTCAAAAGGAATATGCCCAAGCCAGATATGTTCCCTATCAACTTTTATCCTTGCCTTAATCTGATATGAAAACTGGAAGAATGCCTTTACTGACTCAGATGGTTAAATGAGACCCTCGGAGGGGAGGAAAAGCCCTGGTTCCTATCTGTGCAGATGTGCTTCTCGCTAGTAGTCAGAATCTATTTTTAGCTCTGGCCCCTTTAAATCTCCCTGTACCCCTTTTGGCTGTGCGGAGTGCAGCTGCAAATGCCTCTAGATCATCAACCACCTGATCCTGCCTTTACAACCGAAATAAACTTCATAATTGTACTTTATGGAGTTGCCTGGTTTTTCAGTCTCAAAGTTCCTTCTCAGTTTGGAGGATATTATTCAATGTCTCCACTGCCCAACATTTACCTTCGCACCATCAACTCTACCAACCTATTTCTAAGTGCTGCCATATACCCTGCCTTTTCTCTTTTATATGATATACTGTCCTTGCTCCTGTCTAGAGCTAACCCTTTTACTATGGACTGGACCACACCCTACTCCTTGCCTACACAAGGACTGTGATCCTATATTTATCCTCTACCTTTCTACAAGGTCATTTTAATGAGTAGATAAGCTGATGTAGTAGTATCTTGCATATTAAAAGAGAGAGAGACACCTTCCCTTGACCCCACATCTGCTATGTCCCTTTATCTTACTGTCTTTCCTACCTCACTTCCTACACTCCCTTGAACTCCACCTCCAATCAGGCTTTTGGTCTCATCATTCTACAGAAACAATTTTTATCAAGGTGACCAACAACCTCCATGTTGCCAAAACCATATTGTCAATTCTTAGCTCTCATCTAATTCAGGCCATGAGCAGTTATTTAAAATAGTTCATCACCCAATACTTAAAATGCGTTCATTACTTCACTTCTATAACCCTAAGTTCTCCTCATTTTCCTTTAACCTCACTAACTGCTCCTTTTCAGTCCTTTTGATGGATCTTCCTTTCTCTTCCCTACTCCTAACATTGGAGTCTCCCAGGACTCAATTATTAGCTTTCTTTCTTGTCCAAGTATAGTCTATTACTAGATGATTTCAAGTAGTCCTGAAGTTTTAATGATCACCTCTATATTGATAACTCCCTAATTATATGTCCTCCCAGATCTTTCCCCCCAACTTTAGACTCATTTTATCAAGCTATCTCCTCAATATATCTACTTCGATATCTAATTAACATATTACAACGTAATATCTTGATATCCGTCCCAAATCTGCTTTTCTCATATCTTTCCTCATCTCAGTAAACCTTTCCTCACCTCAGCAAACAGTAGATCCATTCTTCTGCTTGTCCAGGCAGAAAAATCTGAATCATCCTTGAAGCCAGCTCTCATTCCAATTCATCAGTACTTTCTGTGACTTACCTTCAAAAATATCCTGAATCCAACCATTTCCATTCTCTTCCCTCCAACCACCTCCTAACTACTCTCCATGCTTCCATTTTTGCCCAGTCCTAGTTCCCTCCCTACATTGCAGTAATAATAATCCTTTTAAAAGATAAGTCAATCAGGTCACTTTATTGCTTAAAATTGTCCAGCAGCTTCCCAATACACTTTGTCTAAACTCATTATCACAGCCTGCTTCTCGGACTTCATCTGCCCTGGCTTACTCTCTTCTTCAGCCATACTGACTTTTTGACATTCCTCAAGCTTTTCCAGCATGGTCCATCAGTACTTTTATTATACTAATACTGTTACCTTGGTCTGGAATGCTCCACACCAAATTATTTACATGGCTCCCTCCTTCACTTTATTCATATATGTGCTCTGAAAGATCCTAATCAACTCTTACTGCTACCTTTTACAAAAACAATATTCTGCTCCATTCTCCTATCTACTCCCAGCTCTGCCATTTACTTCCCAACTCTAATCTTTATGTGCCTTGTTTTTCTCAATTACCCATCACTGAATGAATTATATATCTATATTGTTGATCTTCCTCCAGTAGAATGTAAGTCCTAAAAGAGCAGCAATTTTTCATTTTTGGTTTTATTCTTCCACAGCTGTATCCCTATATCTAGAATACTGTATATGATAAAGCCTCATAAATATCTTTATAATTAATTGATTTAATATTTCTATTGATAATCCAATTTAAATTTTTACTCATGAGATTTTTCTCCAGAGAATGGGAGTATAAATCAAACATAGAGGCTCTTATAGAATGAACGTAATTTAAATAAAAATACTTACTCTGCTCTGATTTTACCACCCACCAATTAGATGGATGTCTGGAAATTCTTCGACTTCTTGTGACAGTTGAAGTCAATTCTTCAGGTACAATTTTGTTCTTCTTGGACCCATCTGAAAAACGCTTCTTTTTGTGTTCCTTATCTTTTTTCTGATTCTCTGCATGAGGAACATTGGTGCTACCTTTCTTGCTTCCTAAAATAAAGAATAAAAACAATTCAAAATCTACTGCACCAAAGAATATTCAGAAAACCAGAGCAGATTATAAAAAAAAACCTCTCAATTACAGGAACTTCTTAAATTTATTCTGTGGGCTTCTTTTCATCTCTATTTTTTAAGTCACATGTTCTCAATAAAATCTACAACTTTCTCTCAGTTAAATGCAAACTTTTCACATCGCATGATAACTAACATATACTCCTGAATCAAAAAAAAAGTATACTCTGAAAAGGAAAAATGAAATATATGACTCCTTCCACTACTAAAGTCCCCTGTAAAAAAAGGTTAACTACTGCTTTTCTTTTTTAAAATAATTCATGATTTTTGTCAATCTAATTCATGGAAGAGAATATTTTAAGGAAGTTTTCAATAAAGAGATCTTTCCTATATGAAGGAAAAAAGATTGTTTCTTTAAACAGAATTTAAAGAGGAAAAATAATTTTTAAAACAATGAATATGGCAAGCAATAAAAAGCTAATGAAAAGGTTTGGCATCAATAGTAACTTCATTTTACTACACAAGCAGGTAGGTAAGAAAAGATCTAAGAAAAGGGACAGATAAATTCTAGTTTTGTTTTTGAGACTGACAACCAGGAAGAAGGGGAAATCAGAGAAATAGAAGCTATTTTAATACAAATATTGCATCTAAAAGATGTACAACCACCAAAATTAGTTTAAAAATGGAAATTTTCTTTTTTTCAGAAGATTTAAAACATTAGATGTTAGTACATGTAATGAAAAATTTTCTTGACCAATGAGTAGATCAAGAAACTAGGATTTTTGAGTTTCTGACACAAAGATTTCTAAGAGATCCAAAGAAGGAGTTAAAATCATAGCAAGTAGGAAACTCACAGAGTAAATGAACTGCATAAAAGTATATAAGACCAGGGGCAGTGGCCAAGATGGTGGAATAGGAAGACCCTGAGCTCACCTCCTCCCACAGGCACACTAAAATTACAACTATTTACAGAGCAACTATTGATGAGAACAATGTGAAGGCTAGCAGAAAAGACCTCCCACAACAAAAGATATAAAGAAGGAACCACAATAAGACAGGTAGAGATAAGACAGAGTCAAGACCCAGGGTGGGCAACCTACAAACAGGAGGATAATTACAATTGCATGGTTCTTTCCAGGTAGCCACAGGTCTGAGCCCCACACTGGGCTCCCCTGACTAGGATTCCTGTACCAGGAAGACAAGCCCCCCAAAATGTTTGGCTTTGAAGGCCAGTGAGGCTTACTTTCACAAGAACCTGAGGGCTACAGGAAATACATACTCCACTCTTAACAGGCAAAGGCACTGTAATTAAAATGGCAAAATCTCAAATACTCCAAGGCCCAGGGCAGAAGCAGTAATTTGAAAGAAGCCTGTGTCAGAATCACCCACTGATCTTGGAGACCCTCCCAGAGAGGCAGGAGGCAACTGGAGCTACCCTGGGGACACAGACACTAGTTGCAGTCATTTTGGTGAACTTGTTATATCACAAGGACACTGCTGTCAGCAAGCACAATTTTGGAATCCTCTCTCTAGCTTATTAGTGCCAGAACCCAGATCCTCCCACCCGCTGGTTGGCACCGGTCCTGGGATGCCCGAGGCCAAGAAGCTAGCCTAGTGGGGACCCAGCCTTACTCACCAGTGAGCCAGCACTATCCCCTGGACTCCTGGGACCCCACAGCCAACCATCAGGATTCAGCCCTACCCACCGTCAGGCTGACACCAGCTCAAGGAATACCAGGGCTCTACAGCCAAATATCCCAGGACCCAGCTCTGCTCACCAGTGAATGTACACCAGCTCCAGGACACCCTGGGCCTCATAGCCACCCATGTCAGGAACAGGTCCTGCCCACCAGCAGACAACATCCACCCCAGGAACCACCACCCCAGGCCACAGCCCCACACACCAGCAGGCCAACAGTAGCTCCAAGACCGCCAGCACCACACCCAGCTACCCCAGGACCTGGCTCCACCCACCAGCAGCCAGCAGCCTCCACATTATGCAGGGCCAGAAAACCAACCAGATGGGGGCAAGCCTGCCTACCAGTGCACCCACAGTAATCAATCTGCCACAACTGAAGGGCCAACTCAGCCCACACAGGGCACCCCTAGAGCATATGGCTTTGATGACCAGAGGGCAGGTCACTGCTGGGCACCCACTGGACATCTCATAAGGAAGGCCACTTCCCCAAGATTGGAACTGTAACCAACCTACTAAACACATAGAAATAAAAAGAGAATTAGGCAAAATGAGGTGACAGAGGAATATGTTCCAAACAAAGGAACAAGATATAGCCCTAGAAGAACTAAATGAAATGAAGTTAACCCTTTACCCAATAAAAAGTTCAAGATAATGATCTTAATAAAGATGCTCAAAGAACTAGGGAGAATGGATGAACACAGTGAGAAATTAGAAGTTTCTAACAAAGACTTAGAAATTATAAAGAAGAACCAAACAGAGCTGAAGAAATACAATAACTAAAACTAAAAATACACTGGAAGGAATCAACAGCAGATTAGATGCTACAGAGGTATGGATCAGTGAACTGGAAGACAGAGTAGTGGAAATCATTCAAGCTGAAGAGAAAAAATAAAAAGAAATGAGGACAATTTAAGAGATATGTGGGAAAACAACATCAAGTGTACTACCACTCACATTATAAAGGTCCCAGAAAAAGAGAGAGAAAAGGGGCGGAGAACATGAAGACATAATAACTGAAAAGTTCCCTAATGAGGTAAAAGAAACAAATGGTCAGGTTCAGGAAGCACAGAGAGTCCCAAACCAGATCAACCCAAAGAAGACCACAGTAACACACAATGAAATTAAAATGGCATATGACCCAGCAATCCCACTCCTGGGCATACACCCAAACAATTATAGTTTAATTAGAAAAGATACATGAACCCCTATGTTCATAGCAGCACTATTTACAATAGCCAAGGCATGGAAACAACCTAAATGTTCACTGAAAGATGAATGGATAAAGAACATGTTATATGTATACAGAATAGAATATTAGTCATAAAAAAGAATGAAATAATGCCATCTGCAGCAACATGGATGGACCTAGAGATTATCATACTAAGTGAAGTCAGAAAGAGACAAATACCGTATATCACTTCTATGTGAATCTAAAATACAACACAAATGAACATATCTATGAAACAGAAACAGACTCACAGACATAGAGAACAGACTTGTGGCTGACAAGAGGGAGGGGGAGTGGGGAGGGAAGGACTGGGAACTTGGGATTAGCAGATGCAAACTATTACACACAGGATGGATAAACAAGGTCCTACTGTATAGCACAGGGAACTATATTCAGTATCCTGTGATAAACCATAATAGAAAAGAATATGAAAAGAATGTATATATGTATAACTGACTCACTTTGCTGTACAGCAGAAATTAACACAACACTGTAAATCAGCTATACGTCAATAAATTTTTTAGAAAAACAAGTTAAAATGGCCAAAAAAAAAAAAAAAGATTAAAAAGAGAATATTAAGAGCAGCAAGGGAAAAGCAACTAGTTACATACAAGGGCACTTCCATAAGGCTACTGGCTGACTTTTCAGCAGAAATTCTGCAGGCCAGAAGGGAGTAGCACAATATATTTAAAGTGACAAAAGGGAAAAAACCTACAAACAAGATTATCTGGCAAGGCTATCATTCAGATTTGAAAGAGAGATCAAAAGTTTTATCGACAAGCAAAATCTGAAAGAGTTCAGCACCATGAAACCAGGTTTATAAAAAGTGTTAAAGGAACTTTAAGTAGAAAAGGGCACAACTAGGAATATAAAAATCATGAAAGGAAAAATCTCATTGGTAAAGGCAAATATACAGGAAAGGTAGTAGATCAACCACTTATAAACTTAGTAGAAAGGTTAAAGGACAAAAGTAGTAAGTCGTCTATATCCATAACGTAGTTATGGGATAGTAGTTAAAGGATAAATAAAACATGATATATATACGATGTCAAAAAATTTTAAGCACGGTAAATACGGGGTAAAATGCAGGGTTGTTAAAATGCGTTCAAACTTAAGAGATCAGCAACTTAAAATAATCATGTAATACATATAGATTGCTATATATAAATTCCATGTTAACCACAAGCCAAAAAGCCATAACAGACATATACACAAAAAGGTAAAAAGAATCCAAACATAACACTAAAGGTAGACATCAAATCACAAGGGAAGAGAGCAAAAGAAGGAACAAAAAGTAACTACAAAACTATTAACAAAATGGCAACAAATAAATAACTATTAATAATTAAGTGTAAATAGACTAAATGCTCCAGTCAAAAGAAATAAGAGTGACTGAAAAATAAGACCCATATAGATGCTACCTACAAGAGACTCACTTCAGATCTAAAGACACACACAGACTGAGAGTGAGGGAATGGAAAAAGGTGTTCCATGCAAATCAAAAGGAAGCTGGGGTAGCAATACTTATTTCAGACAAAACAGACTTTAAAACAAAAACTCTAACAAGAAACAAAGGACATTATATAATGGTTAAGGGATCAATCCAAGGAGAAGATATAACAATTGTAAATATATATGCATCCAACATTGGAGCACTTAAATATATAAAGCAAATACTAACAGATATAAAGGGAGAAACTGATAGTAAAAATAAGAGTAGGGAAGTGTAAACCCCACTTACATCAATGGACAGATCATCCAGACAGAAAATCAACAAGAAAACACTGGCCTTAAACGACATATTAAATCAGATGGAATTAAAAGATATATACAGAACATTCCATCCAAATTTTGCGTGCCCATGGAACATTCTGCAGGATGGATCACACGGTAGGCCACAAAACAAGTCTCAGTAAACGTAAGAAGACTGCAATCATATTAAGCAACATTTCTGACCACAGCGCTATGAGACTAGAAAACAAGTATAAAAACACAAACATGTGGAGGGGATATGGAAGAAAATAAATAGGGGAGGGAAACTAAGAGGTACAAAGTTCCAGCTGCAAATAAATGAGTCATGGGTATGAAACATACGGTGTTGGAATATAATCAATAACTATGTAACATCTTTGTATGGTGACAGATCTTAACTAGATGTGTCATAGCAATCAGCTTGAAATGTATAGAAATACTGAATCACTATGTTGTGTGACAAGAACTAACACAGTGTTGTAGTCAATTATACTTCAAAAACAAATAATCTCATAGAAAAATACATCAGATCTGTGGTTATCAGAGGTTGTAGGGGTGGAAGGAGAATTGTATGAAGGCAATCAAAAGGTACAAACTTCCAATTATAACAAATAATTACTAGAAATGTAATGTACAACATGATAAATATAATTAATACTGCTGTACATTATGTATGACAGTTGTTAAGAGAATAAATCCAAAGAGTTCTCATCACAAGGAAAACAATTTTTTTCCACTTCCTTAATTCTATATCTGTATGAAATGACAGATGTTCACTAAGCTTACTGTGGTAATCATTTCATGATGTATGTAAGTGAAATCATTATGCTGTATACTTTAAACTTATATAGTGTTGTATGTCAATGATATCTCAATAAAACTGGAAGAAAAAACAAACAGAAAATAGTATATAAGGCCAACAGAGTAGGCATATATAACCACATAATTAAGTATTAAATTATACAGAATAAAAAGAAGAAAGGACAGCATAATAGGGGTTGAAATCTGGACATACAAGACTAGAGCTATCACTAAGAAGGTAAATTTGGGGAACTAATTCAGACAGAGTTGATATCTAATGCAAAGAAAAAATGTTCTCAAGGTATGAATGTAAAGGAAGAACAGAAGGAAAACTATTAAACTTGGGAAATATAGAGACCGTCATCAAAATTTATAGATGAAATGAGAAAAAGTAATCAATAAAAAGATAGAGAAGGAAATCAAACAAAGAACATGGAGAACCAGAATATTACAGTATCAGAAGTTAGCTGGTGCTTAATTAGGCTAGAATGAAAACTACATCTTAGTCATCTTTATTACCTATAACATATAACATTATGTCTGGTACACAGGCTCTCAATAAATACGCATTAAAATAATGAATTCAGGTTGAAGCCTATATTTCACTAGGCCGTGATACTGGCAAAACTGCTACCCAGCATGAGCTATTTTAGATACTATCTAAATTTTGATACTCAAAATGTAGTTCACAAAAAAAAAATGTGGTTCACAAACCAGCTATACCAGCATCACCTGGAATAGACTGTTTACAAATACAGAATCTTGGGTCCCACCCCAGACCTACTAAATCAGTTTATTAATCAGTATTTTAACAAGACCCTCAGTGAATTCAAATGCACATGCAAATATGAAAAGCACTGTTCTAGGTGCTTTAGTCATTCTCCCAGTTAAATTTGACTGGGGAGTAGAGGGATAAAGGATAAAATGAGCCAAATTCTGTCATGAATTTGAATCTCTAAGGAGAGCAGTATCACTCTCTGATTCTACTTTAGAAATAAGTTACAGAATTTGGCAGTACTTTAAATTTGGGATAAAATACTGATAACAGAGAACTGATTCATGCTTATAAGGTATATTCACCTTAATTATACTGAACCAGGCACAAAAATTTTAATTAAAAAAAGAAAATAATCTATTTTACCAATATTATGCTTAATAGTATCAACCAATACTTTCGAAGTGATGATAATGGAAGACATTAGAAGAGTTACCACAAAGTAAACCTTGTCAGTAAATAAGATCTTTTAGGGAGTAGATATAGAAAATAATAAAGAGTCAATTTACAAAACACTAAAGCAAGAATGAGAACTTTCAACATGGTTGACAGTGATTAGTAGTTTAAGGAATTATTTGTACAACAGCAAGAATCCTCACTGATGAGCATCATTTTCCAGCCCCTCTCCAATCTCATCTCTCTTCTCCAACTTCTTTTCTTCTATTTCTTCCCTTCTTGTTCCTCCCTTACGCTTCTCAAAAATATCCTCAGGAACTGCTCTAACAAGTGAGAGGTGCTTATGATGACAGAGATTATTGTCCATGTTCATGAATTGACTCAAACACTAATGTGAATAATGATTTAAAGCAAAAGAATGTGAGGGGGAAAATGTTATCATCAAAGATTTATTCAGACAGTGATATAGGAAAAAAAAATCTTACAAAGTAAAAAACAAACCAATTAAGAACATCATTTCAGAATCCAGTTCCAGATCAGGAAAGGTTAAAAACTGAATGACAACAAATTTAGGAAACTAATAAAAAAGCAACACATACAGGAAATAAAGCTGATATATGAAACAGCTGGTAATGTGAAGAGAGGTGACTTAGAACTGAGGAGACATATGTCATAAGCAGGGAAACAACCAGAAAAGAGGTGACTACTGTAGAAAATTTTGTATATTTATATGTACAGGAATAGGATTCTGAAGGTGGGCATTTTTAAATAAACACAGCAAAAATATTCATTCAAAATAGAGTAATACTTCTGTCACTGTTGATAATATATTCCAGTGACTCACAGAAATGCTAAGGCTAAGATACGGGGGCTATTTTAGGAATAGGACAGATATAGTCCCTGTTCTCATGGAGCTCTCAGTCCAGACTCTAGAGTACAAGACAAATTCAGCAAGTAATTATATGTCTGAAAATGAAGAGTGCTATTAGAGCAAATATAGGAACATACCAGGTTGAGGGATAATTATCAAGTAAAGTGATATTTAAATCGAGTACAAAGTTTGGTAAGGAACCCAGAGTATATTTAGGAAAAATTTTCTAACTAAAAGGAAGAGGGCTTCCCTGGTGGCGCAGTGGTTAAGAATCCGCCTGCCAATGCAGGGGACATGGGTTCGAGCCCTGGTCTGGGAAGATCCCACATGCCACGGAGCAACTAAACCCGTGCGCCAGCACTACTGAGCCTGTGCTCTAGACCCCGCGAGCCACAACTACTGAAGCCCATGCACCTAGAGCCTGTGCTCCGCAACAAGAAGCCACGGCAGTGAGAAGCCCATGCACCGCAACGAAGAGTAGCCCCCGTTCGCCGCAACTAGAGAAAGCGCGTGCGCAGCAACAAAGACCCAGTGCAGCCAAAAATAAATTAATTAATTAATTTTTTTTTAAAAAAAGGAAGGGCATATTTAAAGGCCCACTTGTGAAAGTGGTCTGTTCATGGAACTGGAAAAATTTCATTATAAAGCAACCCAGGAGATGAATCTGGAGAGGAAGAGAAAAGTGAGAGGGTATATGCATAAACTGCTACAATACTCTAAGAAATAAATTACTCTAGTTTCGCTAAGGGGAGTAGCAGGAGGAATGGAGAGAAATAACAGATTTGAAAGCTACTTAGGAAGAAATCAAAAGACTTACTGACTTATATGGTTTGCTAGGTAAAGAAAACAGGAGCTAAAGATGAATCAGATTTCTTTCTTGAGCTAATAGATTTATTATGGCTCCATTTATGAAGATACTGAAAACGAGAGGAGGAAGAAGTTTGGAGGAATTTAGTTTCCAGCATGTTCAGCTTGAGAAGCCTGTGAGACAACAAAAGTAGAAAAGTTAATTTGCTCAATCCAGGTCATCAGTTTAGGCATTACCAGAGTATGTCAAGTGCTTGTGAACTAAAGGAAAATTATCCTCAGAGTAAAATATCTTTGGAATTAAATTATCTCAATATTTTTAGTCTTTGAAAACTGATGTGGTTGGCAGAATAACAGCCTCCTAAAGATGCACCCACCCTAATCACAAAATCTGTGAAAATATTATCTTACGTGGCAAGAGACTTTAGAGATATGATTAAGGTTATAAACCTTAAAATAGTGAGATTATGCTGGATTATCCAGGTTGGCCCAATCTAATGACATGTACCCCTAAAAGCTGTGGTAAGAGGGAGAGAGATGGGATGATGGAAGAGAGGCAAGAGAAATTTGAAACAATAAAAAGGCTGGCATTGCGGGTTTTGAGGATGTGAAAGGGGAGCCATAATTTAAGGAACATAGGTGATTTCAAGAAGGTAGAAAAAGCAAGGAAACAGATCCTCTCCTAGAACCACCAAAAAGGAACAAAAAACCTTGTCAACACCTGGATTTTGCCCCAGTAAATTCCATTTCAGACTCCTGACTCACAGAACGGTAAGATAATAAATGTGTGCTGTTTTAAGTCACTAAGTATGTAGTAAGTTGTTATGAGAGCAAAAGGAAATTAATACAGAATGCTATATTCACTAATGAACCTAGATAAGAAAAATTTAATATACATGAAAATTAGTGTACAATATATAGCAAGTACTCAATAAGTCTTCAACAATAGTTTCAGAGAGTATCTTGCAAGTACACTTTCTTGATGTAATGTTTTTTCCTAAGAAATTATAGATAAATCAAAATTTTGTACCTTCAAATTTTGTGAATTCATATTCTACTTAAAGAACTAGTAAGAAAACTGCTTTCTTGTAATGTTAACTATCACCTTCAGTTTAGTCAGATTCTCCATGTTGTATTTCCTTAAAATGAACAACTGCTAACAAGAAACTGAAATAAGCAAAAAAATAAAGAATAATTCCAATAAAAAAGATGTGGTGCATGTCTGACATTTATAAGAGGGCCACAAAATAGGTCACTTTTCCTTCTATTCTAAGCAGAATTTTTCAAATATGCAAAGGCACATACAGGCAAAATTGAAGTCTGACAACTATTATTTCAGGTGATATAAAGTCTATGTTATAGACTATACAAAAAGAAAGCTAAAATAACTGAGTGGTAAATATATTAAAGTGGAATTTTTTAAATTAAAAACTAGCTTAAATATTGTGCTTTAATATACTCTCTCTTCCCTCTATATACACAACAGAGTATAGTATATTTAGAACCTGCAGGCGCAAAAACATTTTTGGTCAAGAAAATTTCCCCATTAAATAACAGTTTTTCCATTTGAACATCAAAAACGTTTTCACTTATTTCAAAACTTCTTGATACAGCTGAGAAAATATGGGCTCTATGTTGGGACAGATCCTGGACCAATATTTAACTTCTTTTGAGTGTTATCTCCTACCATATAGGATTGTTGAGAAGGATTAAATTATATTATGCACACATGAAGTGCAATTACATTTGGTAAGTGTTTTCTATTCCATTAACTATTCTGGAGAAAATTCTTTCTGTAAAAAATACCTTTTCTCTCTATTATTTAAAAAATGATATATTTCAACACACATTTATGATAAAAACTCTCCAGAAAGTGGGCATAAAGGGAACATTCCTCAACATAACAAAGGCCATATATGACAAACCCACAGCCAACACCATACTCAACAGTGAAAAGCTGAAAGCACTTCCTCTAAAATCAGGAACGAGACAAGAATGCCAATTCTCACCACTTTTATTCAACACAGCTTTGGAAGTCTTAGCCACAGCAATCAGGAAACAAAAAGAAATAAAAGGAATCCAAATTGGAAAGAAAGAAAGAAAACTGTCACTGTCTGCAGATGACATGATACTATATATAGAAAATCCTAAAGATGCTACCAGAAAACTACTAGAGCCAATCAATGAATTCAGTAAAGTTGCAGAATACAAAATTAAAACACAAATCTGTTGCATTTCTATACATTAACAACAAAAGATCAGAAAGAGAAATTAAGGAAACTATCCCATTTACCATTGCATCAAAAAGAATAAAATACCTAGGAATAAACCACCTAAGGAGGCAGAAGACCTGTACTCCAAAAACTATAAGATGCTGACGAAAGAAATCGAAGATGACACAAACAGATGGAAAGATATACCATGTTCTTGGATTGGAAGAATAAGTATTGTCAAAATGACTATCCTACCCAAGGCAATCTACAGAGTCAATGCAATCCCTATCAAATTACCAATGGCATTTTTCACAGAACCAGAATAAAAAATTTTACAATTTGTACGGAAACACAGAAGACCCCGAATAGCCAAAGCAACCTTGAGAAAGAAAAACAGAGCTGGAGGAATCAGGCTCCTTGACTTCAGACTATACTACAAAGCTATAGTTATCAAAACAGTATGGTACTGGAACAAAAACAGACATACAGACCAATGGAACAAGACAAAAATCCCAGAAATAAACCCAGCACCTATGGTCAATTAATTTTACAAAGGAGGCAAGGATATACAATAGAGAAAAGACAATCTCTTCAATAAGTGGTGCTGGGAAAACTTGTCAGCCACAGATAGAGAATGTTCTAATTTCATTCTTTTAACACTATACACAAAAATAAACTCAAATGGATTACAGACCTAAATGTAAGACTGGATACTATG
Source organism: Globicephala melas (assembly GCF_963455315.2). Classification (NCBI taxonomy): domain Eukaryota; kingdom Metazoa; phylum Chordata; class Mammalia; order Artiodactyla; family Delphinidae; genus Globicephala; species Globicephala melas. The sequence continues at coordinate 85,329,297 of NC_083318.1, forward strand.
AAACTCCTAGAGAAAAACATAGGCAGGACACTCTTTGACATAAATCACAGCAATATCTTTTTGGATCCACCTCCTAGAGTAATGAAAATAAAAACAAAAATAAACAAATAGGACCTAATTAAACTTAAAAGCTTTTGCACAGTAAAGGAAACCATAAACAAAACAAAAAGACAACCCAAAGAATGGGAGAAAATATTTCCCCATTGGAAATATTTGGTTGGAAACGAAGCAACCAACAAGAGATTAATCTCCAAAATATACAAACACTTCATGAAGCTCAGTATCAAAAAAACAAACAACTTCAATCAAAAAATGGGCAGAAGATCTAAACAGACGTTTCTCCAAGGAAGATATACAGATGGCCAAGAGGCACATGAAAAGATGTTCAACACTGTTAATTATTAGAGAAATGCAAATCAAAACTACAATGAGGTATCACCTCACACCAGTCTGAATGGCCATCATCAAAAAGTCTACAAATAGCAAATGCTGGAGAGGGTGTGGAGGAAAAGGAACCCTCCTACCCTGTTGGTGGGAATGTAAATTGGTGCAGCCACTGTGGAGTACAGTATGGAAGTTCCTTAAAAAACTAAAGAGAGCAATAATACTCCGATAAAGATGCTAAAAAAAAACTAAAGATAGCGTTACCATATGATCTGCAATCCCACTCTTGGGCATATATCCAGAGAAAACTGTAATTGGAAAAGATACATGCACCCCAATGTTCACTGCAGCACTATTTACTATAGCCAAGACATGGAAGCAACCTAAATGTCCATCCACAGATGAATGGATAAAGAAGGTGTGATGTATAATGTGTGTGTGTGGTGTGTGTGTGTGTATATATACACACACACATATACACTGTGGAATATTACTCAGCCATAAAAAAAGAATGAAACAATGCCATTTGCAGCAACATGGATGGACCTAGAGAATATCATACTCAGCGAAGTAAGCCAGACAAAGACAAATATCATATAATGTCCCTTGTATGTGGATCTACCAAAAAAAAAAAAAAAGATACAAATGAACTTATTTTCAAAACAGAAATAGACTCACAGACATACAAAACAAACTTATGGTTACCAAAGGGGAAAGGTGGGGGGAAGGGCGGATAAATTAGGAGTTTGGAATTAACATATACACACTACTATATATGAAATAGATAACCAACAAGTACCTATTATATAGCACAGGGAACTATACTCAATATTTTGTAATAACTTATAAGGGAAAAGAACATGAAAAAGAATATATGTGTGTGTGTGTGTGTGTGCATGTATAACTGATTCACTTTGCTGTACATCTGAAACACAACTATACTTCAATTTAAAAAAGTGATACAAAAAGCACAAATTGATCTTTTCTTCATGATAGTGTCACCATTACAAATCTCGATCACTATACAGTGATGACATAAGGAGAGTGGCCATATTTCAGGTTTGACAGGACAATCCCAGTTTATGCTTACTGTCCTGACATCCTCTCCCATTCTCAAATGTCCCAGTTTGGATAATAAATAAATAATGAGTAAATAATGGAATAGAAGAGTATTAACTTTTATCTACAAGAACTAGCCCCACTAGCTTAATTTTTTCCCAATTTATATTTTAATAAGCCTCAAGAATATATGATGCTGTCTTATTTGTGTTCTGGTAACTACCTGGTTTACTAAGCCTTTCTTTACCTTTTACTTTTCCCTTTATATATGCTGCCATTTTAGAAGCTACACAAAAGTCAAGTGACCTGGAGTTGACCTAGAGTTGAATTATATGTAAAATAAAGAGATTCTAGAAAAGAGTTTGTAGGCTTTTGAGGCTCTGTATAGATTTACGTTTACTTTGCCTACTTCCCAAAGCTAAATAGGAGTATCACAAAAACACAAAGTGGTAGAATAATATTCTACCACTTTACATTACATATAAATACTCACGTTATAAGTATTTATACATATAAATATAAATACTTACCCAGAGGTAGCAACTGTTTTTTGGAAGTGTGAACACTTATCTCTTCACCCTCGTCCATATTTCGGTCTGAATTTCTTTGGAACCTGTCTTGGGCAATATGTGATATATTTATATTTTTACCTTTAGATTGTTCCATGTCAACTTGTTCTTCAACTACACTGGCCTTAAATTTTGTTCCCCGTTTTTGTTTTATAGTCCTTTTGTTTCCAGATGATTTTTTTGCATTCTCAGAATACATTTCATATTTTGAAGATTTACAATTATTTTCCATTTCATCTGTCAAAGCACAACTCCCACCCAGTATTTTTTGTTCAGAGGACTGAGATTTCTCTACTGGGTGAGCTTTACCAGGATGTTTGCCACTTTTCAAACTTGTAGATGATACACTGTCATGTTTTTCTCTTGACTTCTTCCTTTGAAGGAGTACAGTGCTCTCAGCAGGAGATACTGTGCATTGTTTCAGAGGCCCAGTCTTCTTTGGTATAGTAATCCATGGTTGATTGGCAAAACTTTTATCTGATTCATCAATTATAAATTCATCTTCTAATAACTTCATATTATTTGCAGGAGATAAATGAGGTGGAGCAGTTGCTATATGCCTAACAACAGAACTAAAACAGAATGTTACAATAAATAATAGCTCAAAAAGTAAAGCTTTTACCTTTGCTTTAAAGAGCAGTTCACATGTCCCCTCAATTTTTCCTTCCCCATTAAAATCCTTCCTGGGACTTCCCTGGTGGTCCAGTGGTTAAGGATCCGCCTTTTAACGCAGGGGATGTGGGTGCGATCCCTGGTCAGGAAACTAACATCTCACGTGCCATGGGGCAATTAAGCCTGCAGGCCACAACTACTGAGCCCATGTGCTGCAACTACTGAGCCCACACGCCACAACTAGAGAGAAGCCCATGCACCACAATGAGGAGCCTGTGCACCACAACGGAAGATCCCGTGTGCCGCAACTAAGACCCAACGCAGCCAAATATAAGTAAATAAATATTTTTTTAAAAAAACCTTCCCTCCTTTTACATTTCTATAATATCTGAGCATACTCATTTATTACACTAATGGGATCATAGAAATTTAGAGCTGGAAGGAATCTCTACTGCATCAACTAATTTGACATTCCCCTATTCATTACATACATTAAACAGATAAAACCCAGAGATGTATAAATATAGCCCAGATACATTGACTTACAGTACAAAAATGCATGCCATTATTATATATAATGTTATATTTTGTTTATATAGATGTTTCTTGGGGCCTGAATCCCTTAACATCCCTTAACAAGATTATTTCTGAGATACCTTCTAGTCTAATAGTCTAATAAAACACTACAAAATTACAGACTAAATTATATGATGTAAAAATTCACGCCAAGTTGGATAATTCACACATTTTCATACGTGTTTTAATACTGTAAGCAGAGTATAGAAATAAATGAAGTGTATCTAGAAAGGTAAGCACACTGGGCTTACACAGCATCTCTTCCAATTAGTTGGAAAAATTTTCTAAAAAAGGATGGAATTATTCAAAAGATGGTAATCTGATGGAGTCATTTTGCATTTCCCTCCTTTTTATGACAACAGCTTTGAGCAAACCACATATTGGAGTGAATATGCAAAAATAAACACCTAGGGTAAACATCCAAATTCCAAAGCCAGCATATACACTCCTGTTTCTGCCTTTTTCACCTGAGTAAGGATGCTTAACTATTTTTATACACAGTAGAAGAAAAGCAAGAATGGAAGAACTGGATTATCATGTCTATTTTTTTTTCTCATTTTTAAGATATAAAAAAAGATTATAAAATGAAAATGCCTTCTCTACGTCTCTAATCTCAAACCCCTGATAAAACCTTATAATGTAAAAAATTTATACACATATATGCTAAGAAATATACTGTCTTCTAATAGATAGACTTACAAGTTTATATAATTAGAAAACTCTAGAAAATCTAATAAAAAAGCAAAGTCAATATAAATAGACCACATAATATATAAATAGAAGACCATGTTTAAACAGAAATATTATTTTTCAGCACTTAAAGAAAAAGCCAATCTGATATAAATGTTTAATTTGCTTTATTGTATGTTATCTGTAATATCTATTAATTCTATATATTAAAGAAGTAATGCTAAGTATTTAAAAATAAAGCCTTCCGAAACCAGCCAACAAGAACTCTCTAAATCCACTCCTCTATTAAAGAGACTTCCATAACTTCAAGGTTATTCAAACCAAAGATATCCTTAGGAAACAACTTTGACACTTACTATAGATCAAATGTTTATATCCTTCAAAAATTCACAAATTGAAACCTAATCCCCAACGTGATGGTATTTGAGGGTGGGGACTTTAGGAAGTGATTAGGTCATTAGGGTGGAATGGCTCATGAATGAATTAGTATCTTTATAAAAGAGACCCCAGAAAGCCCCCTCACTACCTTCTACCATTTGAGGTTATAGCAATAAGATAGACATCCATGAACCAGGAAGCAAGCCTCACCAGACAGTGAATCTACCTGAGCCTTGATCTTGGACTTCCCAGCCTCCAGCACTGTGAAATGTAAATCTCTGGGCTAGGTGGAAAAAATCAAGAAAGACTCTGTGGCATTTGAGTTGGATCTTGAAGAATGGATGTGATTTGGTCATGAGGAAATACAAGAAAGACAATCATAAGGAAGAGCATAAGCACAGAAACGGAGCAGGAAAGCACAAGTAATAGTGAGTAGTTACATCTGGCTACAGCAATTAAACATACACTTTACTCGCTAGTTTTTCAAAAAAAACCCACAGCACATTAAAAAATACTTAATTACTTTTTTGGACATAGATATAATTAGCCCCTAAGTATAACATATTTCTATCAGATTATGGGGACAACATCCATACAAGGGATAAAAGATGCCACATATATATATGTATATATATATATACTGCATACACACACACACACACACACACACACACACACACACACACAGAGAGGCGAGGGGAGAGGGAGGAAGACTGGAGGGGTGGGGGGAGGGAGGAGTCAACTATGGAACACAGACTGAACCAAAGAGGAATTTCATTCACTCAATATGTTTTTTATAAAACCTTCCTAATATATTCACTAGCATTCTGATAGATCTCACAGAAAATACAAAAGAAACTAAACTCCTGGAAAGAAGGGCTCATGTCTTAACCTACTAAGAAAGATATATAAAATAGCTAAACTATAATACAAGGCAAGGAACTATTTTAAAAAACACTGGAGTGGGACTTGGAAAAAATCAGAAGCCTACAACCATGGACCTTAGAATAAAATATAAATTGGCATACGACAAGGGGAAAAGGTACGCCAAAGCCAGGACAACTGCAAATATGTATGACAAGTTGGTAGAAACAGTTCACTAGTGACAGTGAAGGCCTTAAATACTAGCTGACAAATCTCAAGTTATTCTATAGACCAGTGCTTCTCAACCCTAGCTGCTATTAATTCTAGTTAACTCTAATGTGCAGCCAGTTAAGAATCACTGTATGGATATTGTAGAACCACTGAAGGTTTTTAAGTAGGCAAAAACAGATTAAAACTTATTTTAGGACTATCCTTTTACTAACACAATCAAAAGAAATAGAAAAAATATTTAAAACACTTAACAGTGAAATACAGGCACCCTGACATAATTTTATTTCTAAATACTGTCTTTATTCTTTGATCTCATACGTACTAGAAAGTGCTGATGAACAGAAGCAATGAAAGCTGAATAAACTTTTCTTTCACATCTAATTTAATATCCCTTAAATGATGGCTTTGGAATTAATTTACTGGTAAGAAACTACTCTCTCCTTATGGGTTAGACATAATTTCAATTAAAAATTGTGTCAATTAAGATTAACTTCTAGTTAAATATCACTAAGAATCCTTAGATACTATTCAAAGAATGTGAAAGAAAAATGTGGACCATTTCTTAATAACTCACCTGGATTCACCTTTTCTTTTTACAGTTTCTAAAAACAATGTTGAAAAACTCTTTCTAGCTTGTGGTTGATCTTCACATTCTGAATCTTGTATTCTTTTTTGAGATGTTCCTAACTGTTTCCTCTCTTGTGGTCCTTCTGAAACTTTATCCTCTATTTCTGATACTTTATTCGTTACTTCTACTTTCTTCAAATCATCTTTATCTTCAAAGTTTAACCTAAAAGGTTAAAAGGAAGACATGATGAATGTTCCCACCATTTGTTGAGTTATAAGTATTCCTGAACTCCCTTACAGTAACAATACAACTGCTTACAAAATTTTCCAGTGGGCCTTTGTTTAAAAATTATAAATGCTGATGTGTTTCTCTTACACAACATACACAAGGCAAATTGCTCAGAAAAATTAAATTTTGTATTTGTTGATAGAAAAAAATAAGAGAGAAAAAGAATGGCTAAATCATATAACAAAGAAATGTGTAGCTTAGAACACTAGTTCTCAAACATTTAATATGAATTTGAATCATCTGAAGAATCTTATTAAAATGTAGATTCTGATTCAGTAGGTCTAGCATAGGGTTTGAGATTCTATATTTCTAACAGGCTTCCAGATAATGCCACTGCTCTCGATTCTGAGCTGCAGATCACACTGTGAATAGCAAAATCTTAGAATGTACTTAACTCCTCAGCTCCAAGAATCACACAAGACCCTAGAAAGATATTACACTCATGGCAGAGGTTCCCAATACCAAAGGACCTTGAACAATCTATTTTGCTTCTTAAAGGCCAAAGGGAAAGCCCCAAGAAATGGATGTGGGTTTACCACAACTCATCCCCAACAAAACTTACTCTTTGCTACCCTGAGATGACCTGATATATACCTACCCTTATAATTAAAAATAACATAGAGAAAATACAAATTGTTTCTCTTAGGAAGTTATAGAAAACTTATTATAAGGAAAAAAAAACATCCTGTGATAAACCATAAAGGAAAAGAATATGAAAAAGAACATATATATATGTATAACTGAGTCACTATGCTGTGCAGCAGTAATAAACGCAACATTGTAATTCAACTATACTTCAATAAAAAACATTTTTTAAAAAGAAAAAGATCTGAATATAACAAAATATTCACATATGTCAAATCTGAATATGTGAGTGCCTATTGTTATCTTCTGTATGTCTACAGTATTTTAAAATAAAAATCTTAAAGAAAAAAGAAAAAAACATGCTTTTCCAAAGACCATAGAAAAGTTTACCCCCAAACGTCTCTGAAGAACACTTTAAGGCCTTCCATATTAAATATAAACTGAATATATACTGAATGTATATTATGTTTTTCTCAAAACATGTTAATATTCCTCAATACTTACTATAAAATACCTAAAAGACTAAATTACTCACTTTTTAACATAAGATAAAATAGTTATAGTAAGATTAATATCTTTTAAATAAACAAAAATTCACCTTTTTTTGGTTTTATGAGAAATCTCTGTACTTGAAGGCAGCATATTTACTGAATTTTCAGAAGTATAGGTCTCTCTCTTTTGGGCAACAGATGGAATAGTCTTTTGCAATGAAGATGCTTTTGCATCCAGATGATCAGAAGGTAAGCCAATAGATAAGTAAAATTCCTCATCAGCTTCATTGTGATGATCTTTTAGTTTTTTACTTGACATTTTTCTCAAGTCAGATGTATTGTTAGAATGAACATCAGTTGCCAAAATTTCCTGATGAACCTCATGGGCCTGAACTAGAAGAAAATTACATGAAGATATTAAAAACTCTTTAAATAATAATACTAGAATGAAATGTGCTTTTTAAAATATGGCAACAATTTCATTAGAAAGTTTCCAGAAGACTCACAGGTCATTAAGTTTATAATCAAAGATCTAGGATTAAAATACACAAGTACTTTAAGAGTTCTAATTTATGAAATTAATAAACTGAAAGGTGTATTTGGTCCATGCTCCACAGTTCTAAAATGAAAAAAATCCTCAAACAGAGAAAATTCACAGTTAATATTATTGATATAGTAAATTTATTCAAGATTTGAATATAGTCAAACTCAGAGAAGGAGAGATTTGAATAATGGTTGCCAGTGACTGGGAGAAGGGAGAAATTCGCAGTTGTTAATTAACAGGTGTAAAGTTTCAGTTATTCAAGATAAATAAGTTTTAGAGATCTAGAGTACAACATTGTGCCTATACATAACAATATTGTACACTTAAAAATCTGTTGAGAGGGAAGATCTCATGTAAAAATGTTCTTACTGGGACTTCCCAGGTGGTGCAGTGATTAAGAGTCCACCTGCCAATGCAGGGGACACAGGTTCGAGCCCTGGTCTAGGAAGATCCCACATGCCGCAGAGCAACTAAACCCATGTGCCACAACTACTGAGCCTGCACTCTAGAGCCCACGAGCCACAACTATTGAGGCCGTGTGCCACAACTCCTGAGCCCGCATGCCGCAACTATTGAAGCCCGTGCGCTCTAGGGCCCATGCACCACAACTACTGAACCAACGTGCTGCAACTACTGAAGCCCACATGCCTAGAGCCCATGCTCTGCAACAAGAGAAGCCACCGCAATGAGCACACTGCAATGAAGAGTAGCCCCAGCCTGCCGCAACTAGAGAAAGGCCGTGCGCAGCAACAAAGACCCAATGCAGCCAAAAATAAATAAAATTTTAAAAAATAAATAAAATAAAATGTTCTTACCACAATAAAATAAAAATTCTTTTAAAGATTTAAATAAATCTTTACATAGCTAAAATAAGTAACAGGTAATCGTAGAGAAATTATGAGATTCAATCTTTAGGTTAAGAGTTGGGTAAACTAGGGCAGCTAGATGACCACACTTTTATACATATACATACATATATACATATAGAACAGATATATATAGTTATATAAAATATATGTATATATAGGGAGAATATTTATATACACATACATCTTTATATCTATACAAAGAGAATATATATTATACACATATATCTTTATAGCTATATAAAGAGAAATATATATTCTCTTAACCCTTAACCTTCAAATATCAAAGAAAAAGTAGAATGGCTGGGTAGTACTCATACTGATTCATACTCTCAAAAAGAAAAGATTAAAAATTTAAAATAAGCCAAAATGGCTTTTGGTTCTGTAACAAAATTACATAGACTCACTTTCTCCTGCTTCTCCCTTTAAGTACAACTTAAACAAACAATAATAACAGAACTCTGAAAGCTGGAAGAAGGTATATTTGCTAGGAACCTCAAGCCTTAAGCAACAACGGATAATGTGGTGAATCCCCTGTAGCATCAGAAAATGAAACAAACCAAAATACCACTGCTAGAACTCTATAAACACTTAAATGTCATTGGAAATAAACTCCACAAAAATAGGCAAGAGCCTTCACGTTAAACCAAAACAGGGCAACTATAACAAGACTGAAATACAATGAGGAGACCCTTAACATAATAACCAAAATGTTGAGGATACAATCAAAATGATTCATCATAATAAAAATTTTAAAAAAAGAAAAAACACTATCTGAAGAAGAAAATACGATCAATGGATGCAAATGGACAATATGAATCAGACGCTGGAATTATTTAACAAGAATTTATTTAAACCAACCACCATAAAAATGTCTTAATGTTCAATTATAAATTCTCTTGAAACAAATGAAAAGACAGAAACTCTCAAAGAAACAGGAGTTACAAAAGAGACCCAGCTTTTGGATCTTAGCCATTATAGCTGTGTAGTGGTATCTAACTGTTGTTTTAATTTAAAATTCCCTAATGACGATAATGATGAACAAATCCACAATGAGATACTACTTCACACCCATTAGGATGGGAAGGGAGGGAGGGAGGGAGGGAAGGAGAAAATAACAAGTTAACAAGTGTTGGTGAGTATACAGAAAAACTGGAACCCTTGCACACAGCTGGTGGGAATGTAAAATGATGCAGCCACTATGGAAGATAGCTTGGTTGCTCCTCAAGAAATTAAAAATGCAATTACCATAGATCTAATAATTCCTTTTTTGCCTATATATCCAAAAATATTGAAAGCAGGGGCTGCAAGAGGTACTTGTACATCTGTGCTCACAGCAACATTATTCACAAAAGACAAAAGGTGGAAACCACCTAAATGTCCATCAATGGATAAATGGACAAAACAAAATATGGTATACATACAGTGAAATATTATTCAGCTTTATAAAGGAAATCCTGACACACACTACAACCTGGCTGACACTTGAGGACATTATGCTAAGTGAAATAAGCCAGTTGTAAAAGGACAAAAGCTGAACAATTCCACTCATATGAGGTATTTAGAGTAGTCAAATTCAGAAACAGAATGTAGAAGTGTGGTTACCAGAGGCTGGGGGGTAGGGGGAGATTGTTTAATGGGTTCAGTTTTGCAAGATGAATAAGTTCTGTGGATGGATGGTGGTGACAGTTGGACAACCTGACTGTCCTTAATGCCAAAGAACTGTACACTTAAAAATGTTTAAAATGGTAAATTTTGTTATATTATTTTACCGTAATTTTTTAAAATCATTTTTTAAAAGGAATAAAGAGCACAGTGATGTATGTGTAAATATAAACACTGATTAAAACAAAAATAAAGTCTTATAGAGATAAAAGATATCAAAATACATAGCAGAATTAAAATACAGGATAACAGGAATAAAATATATGACAACAGTATGTCAGTTGGGAATTAGGGAGTTGTTCTAGTTACTCTGTCTGCATAATAAGTAACTCCATGCCTTGGCTGCATAAAACAACCATATATTATGTTCACTTATTCTGTGGGGCCGGAATTTGGCAGGGCACAAGCAAGGATGACTTGTCTCTACTCCATGAAGTCTGGGGCCTGGAACGATTTGAAAGCTTGCTTACTCACATGTCTAACATCTGAGGCTGGCAGCAGGCCGAAGAAATATTGCTGTCTATGTATGTCTGCAAGTAGGCTAGTTTGGGCTTCCTCACAGCATGATGTCTGGGTTATAAGGTAGAGTGTATCCTAAGAGGGAAATAAGGAGAAAGGGAGGGAGCCAAGCAGAAGCCCTTTATGTCCTAACCTTGGAAGTCACACAGTATCACATATACCACATTCTATGATATATGATGTGATATGATATATGATATGATATATGACATGATACATACAAACAACCTCACTTACGGGGGTGAGGAAAAATGCTGACCTAAGTAAGGTTAGAAATGGAGTCTGTAAAACTAAAAGCTAAAGAAATTGTACATAACATTGTCATACTAAGTGAAGTAAGTCAGACAAAGACAAATATTATATGATATCACTTATATGTGAAATCTGAAAAATAAAACAAAACACAAACAGACTCACAGACACAAAACAAACTTATGGTTACCAAAGAGGAAGGAGGGAGAGGGATAAATTAGGAGTACGGGATTAACAGATACACAGTGTCATATATAAAATAGATAAACAACAAGGATTTATTGTGTAGCACAGGGACTATATTCAGTATCTTATAATAACCTATAATGAAAAAGAATCAAGAAAAAAGTATATGTATGTATACACATATATATATAACCAAATCACTTTTGCTGTACACCTGAAACTAACACAATATTGTAAATTAAGTACAATAAAGAAATTGTACATAAGCACTGTACTCCAGTAGATAAAATTGTTTTCCATGGGTTTAAGTCAACAATTCTGATACTGTTATACATGCATATAGGAACAAAAAGTTAAGTAGGTAGATGGTGAATGGTAAGTGCCAAGTTTCTTACACACAGAGTGGACGTTTACAGATAAGCAAGGCAAAGAAGCAAGAATAACCCATGTGGTAATAAATTACAGTTGGAAACATCAATATGAATTCATGTTTAACTTAATACAGATACAGTTACACAGAAAAATATTTATAGATATGTGTATATATACCAGTTACCATACACACATATATTTCCTTGCTCTGTCAGTTGAGACAGTCTTGAAGCATTAACGCCCCAGGAGAAACAGCACACCTAGCACCCAGATCTTGGTTCCTAATACCATTCTCCAGTAAAAGGAACCACTGGCTCCTTGGAGAAATGGCTGATTCTAGGGTAAGTTGGGCCTGGAGCATCCTGTAGTTCCAGAAGGTAAGGAAATGTTAAAAACAACAGCAATAACAACAAAAATGGGGTCCATCAAAGGGGCACAGGAGCCAGTGAAAGAGCTTTCTAATGGCCAAAGCTGGAACAGTTTGAGTAACAAATTTAATAAAATAGTACTGGATTATAAACTAAAGTATAAAATAAAGTTTCTACCTCAAAAACTAAAAAAAGGAGCAAAATAAACCCAAACCAAGGACAAGGATGGAGAAAATAAGAGCAGAAATCAATGAAACTAAAAACAGGAAAACACAAAAACTTACTGAAACAGGAAGCTAGTTCTTTTAAAACAGTGAATAAAAATGATAATCCTTTAACAAAGGCAAAAAGACAAGACACAAATCAACAATATCCAGAATAAAACGGTATATCACAACAGATCCTGCAGCCATTAAAAGGATAACAAAGTGGGGCTTCCCTGGTGGGCAGTGGTTGAGAGTCCGCCTGCCAATGCAGGGGACACGGGTTCGTGCCCCAGTCCGGGAAGATCCCACATGCCGCGGAGTGGCTAGGCCCGTGAGCCATGGCCGCTGAGCCTGCGCGTCCAGAGCCTGTGCTTCGCAACGGGAGAGGCCACAACAGTGAGAAGCCCATGTACCACAAAAAAAAAAAGAAAAAAAAAAAAAAAAGGATAACAAAGTAATACTATGTACAATTTTATGCTGATAAACTCAACCACTTAGAAGAAATGGACCAATTCTTCAAAAACCATAAACTATCAAAAATGTGCCAGGATAAAATAAATAACCTAAATAGTCCTATAACTATTAGAGAATTGAATTTGTAACTTAAAAGCTCTTGAAAAAGAAATGCCACAGACCAGATGATATCACTGGAGAATATTATACCAAAAAATCAGAGAATTAAAATTAATTTTACATAAGCCCTTCTAGGAATTAGAAGGGGGAATAATTTCCAACTCATTTTATAAGGTTGGTGAGCATTACCTTGATACCAAAACCATACAAATACAGCATAAAAAAGAAAACTACAGACCACTATCTCTCATTAATTTAGATGCAAAAAATTCTCAAAATTTTAGCAAACTGCATCAAACAATGTATAAAAATTAGTAATACAACATAATTGACATTTATGGTCAACTGCACTCAACAATGGAATACTTGTTTTTCAAATGCCCATGAAGCATTCATAACGGCAGACAATATCTTGGGTCATAAAACAAATAAAACAAATCTTCACAAATTTTAAAGAACTAAAATGAAATGACATAGTGTATATATGCTATGCCATAAAGAAATCAAGACTAGAAATCACTAAGGGAAAGACAACAGGGAAGTCCAGAAGTACATTCATTTAGCATAATGTTTCTAAGGTTCTTCCATGTTGTAGCATGTATCAGAACTTCATTCCTTTTTATGGTTGAATAATATTCCACTCTACACATGTATCACATGTTGTTTGTCCATTCACTCGTTCATGGGACACTTTGGTTGTTTCCACCTTTTGGGTATTATGAATCATACTGCTATGAATATTGGGGTATAAGTATCTGTTTGAGTTCCTGTTTTCAATTCTTTTGAATATAAACCTAGAAATAGAAATGCTACTTAATACCTAATTTTTTGAGGAACCACCAAACTTTTTCCACTGGCTGCATAATGCATGTGGGTTTCTATAAATTCCACATCCTCAACATCTTTTATTTTATTTAAAAAGTAATAATATCCATCCTAATATGTACAAAGTGGTATCTCTGTGGGGTTTTGATTTGCATTTCCCTAATGACTAACAATGTTGAACAACTTTTCATGTAGTTGTTATCAGCTTGCCAGATGCATAGCAAGCCAAAATGCTGAGACAACAAGGTTTGCAGCAAAGAGAGGGTTTATTTGCAAGGCAGCCAAGCAAGATGATCTGAGGCATGGGGAGCTTGGGGAAAGGTGACTGAAAAAAAGTTGCAATAATCATCACTCTGCACAGGCCTCTGCACGGTCAAAAGGTTACTGGAGTGGACCCTTAAGCATAACCAGTTGAAGGGTGGTTCTATTCAGTCTTAACCAGCTCAGCACAAACTAGATGCAGCTGACCTGAAGTTCCCAGAAAACAACTCAGGCAAATACCTTGTTCAGGTTACAAGCCACTTGAAGGACATGCAAGTCTGAAACCAAACTCAATTAGTGAAGGCAGGTAAAACACATTCATTGGCCAACTGGACAAATGTCTATTCAAGTCCTCTTCTCTTTTCAGTTGGGATGTTTATTTTTGTTGTTGTTGAGTTACAGGAAGTCTTTATGTATTCTGGATATAAATCCCTTATTACAGGGGTCCCCAACCCCCAGGCCACAGACCAGTACTGGTCCATGGCTTGTTAGGAACTGGGCCACACAGCAGGAGGTGAGCAGTAGGTGAATGAGCAAAGCTTCACCTGTATTTACAGCTGCTCCCCATTGCTCGCATTACCACCTGAGCCCCACCTCCTGTCAGATCATTGGTGGCATTAGATTCTCATAGGAGCACGAACCCTACTGTGAACTGCACATGCAAGGGATCTAGCTTGCATGCTCCTTATGAGAATCTAATGTGAGGTAGAACAGAGGTGGTGACTCTAGCGCTGGGGAGCAGATGCAAATACAGATTATCATTAGCAGAGAGGTCTGACTGCACAGAGACCATAATAAATCAATTGCTTGCAGACTCATATCAAAACCCTATCAGTGACTGGCAAGTGAAAACAAGCTCAGGGCTCCCACTGATGCTGCATTATGGTGAGTTGTATAATTATTTCATTGGATCTTACAATGTAATAATAATAGAAATAAAGTGCACAATAAAGGTAATGTGCTTGAATCACACCAAAACCACCCGCCCCCCCACCCCCAGTCCACGGAAAAATTGTCTTCCACAAAACCGCTCCATGGTGCCAAAAAGGTTGGAGACCACTGCCTTATGAGATATACTATATGCAATTATTTTCCCCCTTTTGTGGGTTATCCTTTCATGCTATTGACAGTACCCTTCACACACTTTTGAAGGACGTAAATATATGACATATTTGTTCTTAAGTAGAAAACCTAAATGACGCAAAAATATGAATTTTCACAAAATTACTATACAAATTAAATGCAACTTTAGTTAAAATCACAACAAAATTTTATTGGAAACTGAATACACAAAATTCATAGAAATTAAAAAGGTCTAAGAATGGCAGAAGAGTGTCATGTATCAGAAGTATATATATAAATAGATACCTTTATATCAGCATGTGCTATAAAACTACAATTAGTAAAACAATATTGTGTTGACATTAAGAATAAACAAATGGACCAAAATTCAAAAGTATATTGAATGATATATGAGATTTAATACATGATAAAAGTAGCACATTCATATGAGAATGGATTATGTAATAAAAGGAACTAGCACAACTGACCATAAGGAAGAAAACAAAATTATAACATTATGCCACATTATACACCAAAGCACATTCCAGATGGATTAAGAATTTAAATTAAAAAGAAAAAAAGATGTTAAGATGAAAATGTAAGATATTACATATACCATTAGGATAAAACAGACCTTTTAACCAAAACAGGAAACTCAAAAGCTATTGAAAAAAACAAACACACACACATTTGACAATTAAAATAAAAAACGTTATCCATCATAAAAGATACTATAACCAAAATCTGTAATAGTCTAGGGATCATTTGGAAAAATATCTGATAAATAACAGATAAATTACACAAATTACAGATAAACAGTTACAGATACTCAATTTAAAGATCTCCCATAAACTAGAAAAAACAAATGGGCAAAGGATATGAAAAGATAAAAAGGTATTTCAAATAGCCAGTAAACTTATGAAAAGGTGTTCAAACTCAGTGGTAATCACTAAAGTAACACTGAGATCATTTAATAGTGATCAAATTGGCAAAAAGTTCAATAGAATAGTAAATACTCTATCAGGTGAAAGGTACTTTCTTACATTGCTGGTATAAAAGGAAATTGTAAAAGCCTCTTCTGAAAGCACGCATGCACGCACAAACACGTTTATATATGTGTTCGTTCAGGAGCACCAATGAAGATATGGAAGGATTCAAGGCTACCTCAGCAGGATGAGGGGAGTAATGATTATTAGCTTTTTCTTTTAAATCTTTGACTCACCCCAAATGAAGGACTTTTCTAATTTGAAAAATGCAAATAAAACTTTAAAAACTGGCAGCACATATAAATGACTGAAGGAAATGCAACAGAGAGAAAAAACACTGACCACATATATTCAAATATCAAATCATTATGTTGTATTCCTGAAACTAATATTATGGAAATTATACCTTAGTTAAAAAAAAAAATGCTCAGGGAGCCCATGGAGAGGCCCACATGGGAGGAAATTAAGGCTTCCTGCCGGCAACCAGACCCACATGAGTGTCATCTTGGAAATTCATCCTTAGCCTCAGTCAAGCCTTCAGATGACTGCAACCCTGGCCATCATCTTGACTACCACCTCATGAGATTACAAGCCAGCACCACCTAACTAAGCTGCTTCTGAATTCCTGACCCACAGAAACTGTATGAGATGATAAATATTTAAAAAAAAAAAGAAGAAAAGAAAAGAAAAATCTACTTGAAAACTCTTAAAGCTATGGTCCCTATAATAATTCTTAGTTAATGTCTCTTACCACATCCTATGAACGCTACCACTAAAACAAAAACACACATAATAATCAGATAAAACTTATTATTCCGCAAATCAAAACAACAATGAGGTACCAACTCACACTGGTCGGAATGGCCATCATTAAAAAGTCTACAAATAATAAATGCTGGAGAGGGTGTGGAGAAAAGGGAACCCTCTTACACTGTTGGTAGGAATGTAAATTGGTGCAGCCACTATAGAAAAGAGTATGAAGGTTCCTCAAAACACTAAAAATAGGGTTTCCTGGTGGCGCAGTTGTTGAGAGTCCACCTGCCGATGCAGGGAACACGGGTTCGTGCCCCGGTCCAGGAAGATCCCACATGGCGCAGAGCGGCTGGGCCCATGACCCATGGCCGCTGAGCCTACACATCCAGAGCCTGCGCCTCTGGAGCCTGTGCTCCACAACAGGAGAGGCCACAACAGTGAGAGGCCCGTGTACCGCAAAAAAAAAAAAAAAAAAAAAAAAAACAACTAAAAACAGAGTTGCCAAATGATCCAGCAATCCCACTCCTGGTCATATACCCAGATAAAACGATAATTCGAAAAGATACTTGCACCCCTTTGTTCATAGCAGCACTATTTACAATAGCCAAGACATGGAAACAACCTAAATGTCCACAGTTGGATGAATGGATAAAGATGTGGCACATATATACAATGGAATATTACTCAGCCATTAAAAAGAAAGAAGTAATGCCACTTGCAGCAACATGGATAGACCTAGAGATTATCAGACTAAATGAAGTAAGTCAGAAAGACAAATACCATATATCACTTATATATGGAATCTAAAATACAACACAAATGAACATATCTATGAAACAAAAATGAACTCACAGATATAAAGAACACACTTGTGGTTGCCGAGGGGAAGTGGGGAGGGAAGGATTGGGAGCTTGGGATTAGCAGATGCAAACTATTATATATAGGACGGATAAACAACAAGGTCCTACTATATAGCACAGGGAACTATATTCAGTATCCTATGATAAACCATAATGGAAAAGAATATATATGTATAACTGAGTCACTCTGCTGTGTAGCAGAAATTAAACACAACATTGTAAATCAACTCTATTTCAATAAAATTAAAAATAAAACTTATTCATGTTTTTTTTAAAAAAAAAAAATACACTGACAGTGGACTTGAGAGGGACTCAGAAACAACTTCATCCATTTCACAATTCTGTCTAGGCTGACCCTGACCTTGTGACTCAAGCCGACATATGTGCTACCTTCAGCATTTCTTTTCTTTTTTTTTTTTTTTTTTGCGGTACGCGGGCCTCTCACTGTTGTGGCCTCTCCTGTTGTAGAGCACAGGCTCCGGACGCGCAGGCTCAGCGGCCATGGCTCACGGGCCCAGCCACTCCGCGGCATGTGGGATCTTCCCGGACCAGGGCACGAACCCGTGTCCCCTGCATCAGCAGGCGGACTCTCAACCACTGCACCACCAGGGGAGCCCCTAACTCTTTAAATATATCTAGGCAAATATCACCCATGGGGATGCTACCAACCTGATTTGTTGACAGCTTCACTTGGTTCCACAATTAACTGCAGAGGGGCTTCTTTCTTCCTTGAAGAAACTGTACCTGACTTTGGATGTGATTTCTGGCACTGAGTCTAAAAGAGATACAACATTAGATCTATTCTATTAAATTACCAATTTTGATTAAACACATTTGTTCTTAAATTGAAAAAAGAGAGTATTTTTAAAAACAATAAACCAGCTGGTAAAGCTGCATACTTAACTCCTTAGAAACCAATTTCATAGTAAAGCTGAAATTTCATATAACCTATCACAGAAGCAATGTTGCTCTGAACAACTTTTAAAAACCTATTCTGCCAGAAGACTGGATAAATAAATTACCGTATAGTCATATATCACAATATCACAAATACAACAGTGAAAGGAATAAACTACAGCATACATGAATGATTATGTTAAACAAAAAGAAAGTCACACAAGTGTATAATCTCATTTACGTTAAGTTCAGAATAGATGCAAAAACATGTAAAACACTAAATATATATAGTATTTAGAAATTCACTCTATGCAGGAAAGAGTTAATGCACCAGGCCTGATCACTTAAAAACCTGCTTACAGGACTAGCCCTTGGCTGGCACACAGAGTCTTGGCTTTCAGAATGTTTCCTCCATTACCAACTGGAACCTGTTATGCCAGCCTGCCTAGACTGTTTGTATAAACAATGTGATTTATGGTGAACACCTTCCTTCTTTCCTTCAGAGAATACAGAATTTTGGTGGGCAGAGGGTACCAATATAACCAGCTCCCAATAAAAACAGGCTAAATCTCAAAAGGCTTCCCAGGGCAGAAAGACTGTACATGTTTTATAGCATTTTACTGCTGGATGCAAAGAGTGCACTCTGCGTGGCCCCTTTGGAGCGCCTGACATGGATTCCACCATATTCTGCCTGATGCATACTTTTCTCTTACTGATCTGGCTGTGTATCCTGACTATATGCCTATAACAAATCTCAGTCATGAGTACAACTAACTACAAGTGGAGTCTCATGAGTCCTATCTAGTGAAGCACCCAACATGTGAATGGTAGCAGGACCTGTCTTAAGTAGTGAAAGAAATATTGACACAAATGTCAGCACACACGCACGTGTGGTAAAGCTATAAAGCAAAAGATGGGAATGATGAACATGAAATTCAACACAGTGGTTACCTCTGTGCAGGAAGGAGAGGCAAAAGAATAAGATCACAAAGGGGCACACAGGTGCTTCAAAGGTACTGGTATTTCTAACATTGAGAAACGGGCACATGGGTGTTCATTTACGTTATTTTTAATACCTTATGTACATAACATGTTTTCTTTTGAAAATTTGAAATATATCAAGTCGTACATTTTTTAATTCTAGAAAAGAGAAATCTCATTCACACATTACAAGTGGGAAAGTAAACTAATAGACCATTCTGAAGAAAAAATTGACAATACTTAACAATTTCGTTTTAAAAGTACATATCCTAGAGAAATTCAATTTACAAATGCAAACAAGGAGGCATAAACAAAGGTGTTCACTACATCATTATTATAATGAATAGAGGGAAAAAAATCTAAAATTCTACCAATAGGGAAATATGTAAATAATGGAGCCACTACATTGCTAGTTCAGCGGATACACTAGGGAACTCAATTACGTAAAGTAACAAAAGCAAGTTTTCATTATATTCTACTCCCTTTTGAAACCTCACCAAGGATTTTTTTTAATGCATTCTTTTTTTTTAAAATTTATTTTATTTATTTATTTTTGTCGGCATTGGGTCTTTGCTGCTGTGCGCAGGCTTTCTCTAGTTGTGGCGAGCGGGGGTTACTCTTCGTTGCAGTGTGCAGGCTCCTCATTGAAGTGATTCTCCTGTTGTGGAGCACGGACTCTAGGTGCACAGACTTCAGTAGTTGTGGCACATGGGCTCAGTAGTTGTGGCTCGTGGGATCTAGAGTGCAGGTTCAGTAGCTGTGGCACACAGGCTTAGCTGCTCCACGGCATGTGGGATCTTCCCAGACCAGGGATCAAACTCGTGCCCCCTGCATTGGCAGGCAGATTCTTAAGCAATGCATCACCAGGGAAGTCCCACTAAGGATTTTTTTAAATGTATAAACCCAGAAGGATGAAGAGAAAGAGAAGGGAGTAGATGAGAGACATCAATAAACTCTTTTAGGTTGGAAAGCAGATTAGTAGCAACTGAGCAGCCCAGAAAGACCAGAAACATGTTAACAATGAAGTAAGCCCAGAAGCTGACAGATTTATGTTTAAGGAGAAACCCATAAGTTCAGTTTTTCAAGGTACAATGCACCTCTAAAAGAGGGGCTCCAGGTAGGGCCTGCAAACGGAAGAGTTGTTAAAGGATGTATGGGGGGAGCAGAGTCAAGATGGCGGAGTAGGAGGACATGGAATTCGTGTCTCCACACAGCTAGAGCATCTACCAGGCACTAGTGGGGGACCTCAGACACCTATGGGGACAGGAGGAACCCCCAAGTGACCAGGTGGGACACATGGGGAGGAAAAGTAGAGGCAATACAAGACCAGTGCCCCTGAGGGGTGGCTGGGGGAGGGGAGGAGCTCCCATGTTCAGGAGGGGCCCACCCACGGCGAGGGGATTGGCAAGACAGGGAGAGACCTTCAGAGGATTGGGGAATCAGAGGGGAACGTGGCCAGAGTTTCCCCCAAGCTCTCGGTCCCCAGCTAGTGTGCTGGGGTCCCAGGCCGAAACCCCTACACTCAAGGTCCCCTCAGGCACTTTTTTTTTTTTTTTTTTTGCGGTACGTGGGCCTCTCACTGTTGTGGCCTCTTCTGTTGCGGAGCACAGGCTCCGGATGTGCAGGCTCAGTGGTCATGGCTCATGGGCCTAGCCGCTCCGCGGCATGTGGCATCTTCCCGGACCGGGGCACAAACCCGTGTCCCCTGCATCGGCAGGCGGACCCGCAACCACTGTGCCACCAGGGAAGCCCCCCTCAGGGACTTTTCCAGCCCCATGGGTCTTGAACCTAGGTCCTGCCACCCCACAGCAAAGGCCTTCTCTGGTTTGTTTGGTTTTTTCTTTTTTTTTTTTTTCCTGTTCTGGTTCTGTTTTACCTTGTTGTTGTTTCATTTATATATATATTTTCTAATAAATTTTTACTTTTCTAATTTTATTTTATTTTTTATTGTTATACTTTTGCCTTTTGTTTTTGTTTTCTTTTGTTTTTCTGCCACACGGTGCAGTTTGTAGGATCTTGGCTCCCAAGCTGGGGGTCAGGCATGAGCTCCTGTTGTGGGAACACGGAGTCCAAACTGCTAGACTAACAGAGAACCTCATACCCCAGGGAATATTAATCAGAGTGAGGTTTCCCAGAGGTCCTCATCTTGGCACCAAGACCCAGCTCCACCCAACTGCTTGCAAGCTCCAGTGCCGACGCCTCAGGCCAAACAACCTGTAAGACAGGAACACAGCCCCACCCACCAAAAAAATAAAAAGATGAGACAACAAAAAAATATGTTACAGATGAAGAAGCAAGGTAAAAACCTACAAGACCAAATAAATGAAGAAGAAATAGGCAACCAACCTGAAAAAGAATTCAGAGTAATGATGGTAAAGATGTTCCAAAATCTCAAATAGAATGGAGGCATGGATCGAGAAAATACAAGAAATATATAACAAAGACCTAGAAGAACTAAAAAACAAACAGTGATGAACATCACAATAACTAGAATGAAAAATACTCTAGAAGGAATCAATAGCAGAATACCTGAGGCGGAAGAACAAATAAGTGAGCTGAAAGAGAATAGTGGAAATAACTGCCGAAAAGCAGAATAAAGAGAAAAGAAAGAAGAGAATTGAGAACGGTCTCCGAGACCTCTGGGACAACATTAAATGCACCAATATCTGAATTATAGGGGTCCCAGAAGAAGAAAAGAAAGAGAAAGGGTCAGAAAAAATATTTGAAGAGATTATAGTTAAAAACTTCCCTAACATGGGAAAGGAAATAGCCACCCAAGTCCAGGAAGCACAGAGAGTCCTATACAGGATAAACCCTAGGAGAAACACACCATGACACATATTAATCAAACTAACAAAAATTAAATTAAAAGCAAAAATACTAAAAGCAGCAAGGGTAAAGCAACAAATAACATACAAAGGAATCCCCATACAGTTATCAGCTTATTTTTCAGCAGAAACTCTGCAGGCCAGAAGGGAGTGGCAGGATATATTTCAAGTGATAAAAGGGAAAAACCTACAACCAAGATTACTCTACCCAGCAAGGATCTCATTCAGATTTGATGGACAAATCAAAATGTTTACAGATAAGCAAAAGTTAAGAGAATTCAGCACCACCAAATCAGCTTTGTGACAAATGTGAAAGGAACTTCTCTAGGCAGAAAAGAAAAAGACCCACAAAAACAAACCAAGACAATTAAGAAAATGGTAATAGGAACATAGGTATCAATAATTGCCTTGAATGTAAATGGATTAAATGCTCCGACCAAAATACACAGACTGGCTGAATGGATACAAAAACAAAACCCATATATATGCTGTCTACAAGAAACCCACTTCAGATCTAGGGACACATACAGACTGCAAGTGAAGGGATGAAAAAAGACATTCCATAAATATGGAAGTCAAAAGAAAGCTGGAGTAGCAATACTCATGTAAGACAAAACAGACTTTAAAATGAAGACTGTTACAAGAGATAAGGAAGGACACTACATAATGATCAAGAGATCAATCCAAGAAGAAGATATAACAATTATAAGTATTTATGTACCCAACATAAACATAAGGCAAATGCTAGCAGCCATAAAAGGGGAAAACAACAGTAACACAATAATAGTGGGGGACTTAAAACACCCCACTCACACCAGAGGACAGATCGTCCAGACAGAAAATAAGTAATGAAATACCAGCTTTAAATGACACAATAGACCAGACAGGTTTAATTGAAATTTACAGGACATTCCACCCAAAAGCAGCAGAATACACTTTCTTCTCAAGTGCACATGGAACATTCTCCAGGATAGATCACATCTTGGGTCACAAATCAAGCCTCGCGTTATTTAAGAAAACTGAAATCGTATCAAGCATCTTTTCCGACCACACGGCTATGAGATTAGAAATCAATTACAGGAAAAAAACTGTAAAAAAAAAAAAATACATATGGAAGCTAAACAGTGTGCTGCTAAATAACCAAGAGATCACTGAAGAAATCAAAGAGGAAATAAAAAATACATAGAAACAAATGACAATGAAAACACAACGGCCCCAAACCTATGGGACACAGCAAAAGCAGTTCCAAGAGGGAAGTTTATACCAATTCAATGTCACCTCAAGAAACAAAAAAACTCTCAAATAAATGATATAATCTTACACCTAAAGCAAAAAGAGAAAGAAGAACAAAGAAATCCCAAAATTAGTAGAAGGAAAGAAGCCATAAAGATCAGACCAGAAATAAATGAAACAGAAATGAAGAAAATAATAGCAAAGATCAATGAAACTAAAAGTTGGTTCTTTGAGAAGATAAACAAAATTGATAAACCCTTAGCCAGGATCATCAAGAAAAAAAGGGAGAGAACTCAAATCAATAAAATTAGAAATGAGGGACTTCCCTGGTGGCACAGTGGTTAAGAATCATGCCTGCCAACGCAGGGGACACGGGTACAAGCCCTGGTGCAGGAAGATCCCACATGCCGTGGAGCAACTAAGCCCGTGCGCCACAACTACTGAGCCTGCACTCCAGAGCCCATGAGCCACAACTACTGAGCCCATGAATCACAACTACTGAAGCCACTCACTCTAGGGCCTGTGCTTCGCAACAAAAGAAGCCATAGCAATGAGAAGCATGAGCAGCACAACAAAGAGTAGCCCCCCGCTCACCAAAACTAGAGAAAGCTCACGTGCAGCAACGAAGACCCAATGCAGACAAAAATAAATTAATTAAATAAATTTGTAAAAAAAAAAAAGTTAGAAATGAAAAAGGAGCAATTACAACTGACATCACAGAAATACAAAGAATCATAAGACACTACTACAAGCAACTATATGCCAATAAAATGGAAAACCCAGAAAAAATGGACAAATTCTTGGAAAGGTACAAACTTCCAAGACTGAACCAGGAAGAAATAGAAAATATAAACAGACCAATCACAAGTAATGAAATCTAAACTGTAACTAAAAATCTTCCAACAAACAAAAGTCCAGGACCAGATGGCTTCACAGTTGAATTCTACCAAGCGTTTAGAGAAGAGTTAACACCTATCATTCTCAAACTCTTCCAAAAAATTGCAGAGAGATGAACACTCCCAAACTCATTCTGTGAGGCCACCATCACCCTGATACCAAAACCAAAGATATCACAAGAAAAGAAAATTATAGACCAATATCACTGCTGAACATAGAAGCAAAAATCCTCAACAAAATACTAGCAAACATAATCTAACAACACATTAAAAGGATCATACACCATGATCAAGGGGGATTTATCCCAGGGATGCAAGGATTCTTCAATAAATGCAAATTAATCAATGTGATACACCACATTAACAAACTGAAGAATAAAAACCATATGGTCATCTCAATAGATGAAGAAAAAGCTTTTGACAAAATTCAACACCCATTTATGATAAAAACTCTCCAGAAAGTGGGCTTAGATGGAACCTACCTCTACATAATAAAGGCCATATACAACAAACCCACAGCAAACATCATTCTTAGTGGGGAAAACTGAAAGCATTTCCTCTAAGATCAGGAACAAGACAAGGATGTCCACTCTCACCACTATTATTCAACATAGTTTTGGAAGTTTTAGCCACAGCAATCAGAGAAGAAAAAGAAATAAAAGGAATCCAAATTGGAAAAGAAGAAGTAAAACTGCCACTGTTTGCAGATGACATGATGCTATACATAGAGAATCCTAAAGATGCCACCAGAAAACTACTAGAGCTAATCAATGGATATGGTAAAGTTGCAGGATACAAAATAAATGCACAGAAATCTCTTGCATTCCTATACACTAACAACGAAAGATCAGAAAGAGAAATTAAGGAAACAATCCTATTCAGCATTGCAACAAAAAGAATAAAATAAAATACCTAGGAATACCTCCCCTAAGGAGGCAAAAGACCTGTACACAGAAAACTGTAAAACACTGATGAAAGAAATCAAAGATGACACAAACAGACGGAGAGATATACCATGTTCTTGGATGGGAAGAATCAATACTGTGAAAATGACTATACTACACAAAGCAATCTACAGATTGAATGAAATCCCTATCAAATTACCAATGTCATTTTTCACAGAACTAGAACAAAACATTTTTTCATTTGTATGGAAGCACAAAAGACCCCAAATAGCCAAAGCAATCTTGCGAAATAAAGATGGAGATGGAGGAATCAGGCTCCCTGACTTCAGACTGTACTACAAAGCTAGAGTCGTCAAGACAGTATGGTACTGGCACAAAAACAGAAATACAGATCAACGGTACATGATAGAAAACCCAGAGATAAACCCACACACCTATGGTCAACTAATTTATGACAAAGGAGGCAAGAATATACAATGGAGAAAAGACAGCCTCTTCAATAAGTGGTGTTGGGAAAACTGGACAGCTACATATAAAAGAATGAAATTAGAACACTCCCTAACACCATACACAAAAATAAACTCAAAATGGATTACAGACCTAAACGTTAAGGCCAGACACTATAAAACTCTTAGAGGAAATCATAGGAAGAACATTCTATGACATAAATCACAGCAAGGTCCTTTTTGACCCACCTCCTAGAGTAATGAAAATAAAAACAAAAATAAACAAATGGGACCTAATTAAACTTAAAAGCTTTTACACAGCAAAGGAAACCATAAACAAGATGAAAAGACAACCCTCAGAATGGGAGAAAATATTTGCAATGAAACAACAGACAAAGGATTAATCTCCAAATTATACAAACAGCTCGGCCAGCTCAATATCAAAAAAAACACAATCCAATCAAAAAATGAGTGGAAGACCTAAATAGACATTTCTCAGAACAAGTTATACAGATAGTCAACAAACATATGAAAAGATGCTCAACATCACTAATCATTAGAGAAATGCACATCAAAACTATAATGAGGTATCATCTCACACTGGTCAGAATGGCCATCATCAAAAAATCTACAAACAATAAATGCTGGAAAGGGTGAGGAGAAAAGGGAACCCTCCTGCACTGCTGGTGGGAATGTAAATTGATACAGCCACTGTGGAGAACAGTATGGAGGTTCCTTAAAAAACTAAAAATAGAACTACCATATGACCCAGCAATCCCACTACCGGGCATATACCCTGAGAAACCGTAATTCAGAAAGACACATGTACCCCAATGTTCACTGCAGCAATATTTACAATAGCCAGGTCATGGAAACAACCTAAATGTCTACTGACAGATGAATGGATAAAAGAAGATGTGGTGTATATATATATACACATATATATATTTCATTCCATTTTATGTATATATATGTATATGTATATATGTGTATATATACATATATATGTACATATACATATATATGTACATATGTATATATATACATATATATATTTCATTCCATTTCATTCCTTTTTATGGCTGAGTAATATTCCATTATATATATGTGTGTGTGTATATAATGGAATATTACTCAGCCATAAAAAGGAATGAAACTGGGTCATCTGTGGATATGTGGATGGACCTAGAGTCTGTCATACAGAGTGAAGTAAGTCAGAAAGAGAAAAACAAATTTCATATATTAATGGATATATGTGGAATCTAGAAAAATAGTACAGATGAACCTATTTCCAGGGCAGGAATAGAGACGCAGATGTAGTGGATGGACGTGTGAACATAGAGGCGGAAGGGGAGGGTGGGATGAACTGGGAGATTAGGTTTGATATAAAAACACTACCACGTGTAAAATAGATAGCTAGCAGGAACCTGCAGTATAGCACAGGGAGGACAGCTTGGTGCTCTGTGATGACCCAGAAGGGTGGGATGGTGGGGGATGCGAGGGAGGTCCAAGAGGCAGGGAATATATGTAGACATACAGCTGATTCACTGTGTTGTACAGCAGAAACTAACACAACATTGTAAAGCAATTATACTCCAATAGGAACTTGCCTGGTGGTGCAGCGGTTAAGAATCCGCCTGCCAATGCAGGGGACACAGGTTCGAGCCCTGGTCCGGGAAAATTCCACATGCCACAGAGCAACTAAGCCCATGCACCACAACTACTGAGCCTGAGCTCTAGAGCCTGCGAGCCACAACTACTGAAGCCCATGCGCCTAAAGCCCATGCTCTGCAACAAGAAAAGCCACCGCAATGAGAAGCCTGCACACCGCAACCAAGAGTAGCCCCAGCTCACCATAACTAGAGAAATCCCACACGCAGCAACGAAGACCCAACAGAGCCAAAAATAAAAATAATAAAATAAAATAAATAAAAATTTAAAAAATTATACTCCAATAAAAAAAATTTCTGTAATAAAATTTTTTTTTAATTTTTAAATGTAAGTGTAGAAAGCAGTCAGTCACTGAGTCCCTCCTCTTCCTACCCAAACAGAAGATTAGATGTTTACTCCCTTGAGTTTTGAATCAGAGAGACTGTGAGCTCAAAGACATGAAATATAACTGAAGGTAAGAGTAACACATTGAAAACAGAAATATTAAGTGCAAGTATTCAAATTGCACCTTTCCCCTTGCTCACCTGGCTGAGAACACTCAGTTAGAATCAGACCCCTAAGCAGGAAAGAATTCTTTGTCAGAAAAACTTATCAAGTCAAGAGAAAAAAACCTGCAGATATTAACAACTGGACATCCACAATGATGTGGCCCAAACAAATCATACCATGGTGAAATCTACCAATGTACAACTCTAACTCTGCAAATACAGCTTCCAATCACCATTTTAGTTTTTCATCCTTAAAAGTAAGACCGATAAGGATCACTGGACCACTGGACATTTGACAAAAAGCTCTAGTGTAAAAGGTAATGAGCAAAGTAAGCAAAAAAGGTACTTGTATGAAACAGAAACTCTTAGAAGAAATCTTAATTAAAAGAATTAGAAGAACCTAACATTGAGGAATATCATGAAATTTCAAATCAATAAAGACAGATGACAAGATTCTCAAAGGTTGCAAACATGAAAAAATAGTGGCTCACAAAGGATCAAGGAATCAGAGCAATATTCTCAACACCACAAGAAACTTTAAAAAAAAATAGAGCATGTCTTTAGAAGTCTGAAAGAGAATCATTTCCAGCCTAGAATTCTATACACATAATTACCCATCATGAGGGTAAAGTCATGGTATTTTCAAACATTTAAGGTCTTAAATTCTCAGAACGCTACTAAAGGATGAGCCCCACCAAAAAAAAAAAAAAAAGAAAGAGGGCAAGAAATATGAGCTACAAAACAGGACAAAAGAGAAGGGACTTCCCTGGATGATAAACGGAAATCACATTGACAACACTTACGTGACAGTCCTAAAGGTGGACAGAAACAAAAAATAGAGAAGAGAGATCTAGGAAGAATAGCTCCAGAAAAAAACTGAAAATGATAAATTACTTGATGTGTCTATATACACTGAGAAAACATTTATAACTCTGTCACAGAAATTGGTGATAAATTAGTCAGAGGTGCACAGAATATCAACAAATTTAAAAACCAAGACAACTAAATCAAGAGAAAACTAAGAGATAAGCAAATGGCTAAGCAAACTGTGGTATATCCATACCATGAAATACCACTCAGCAATAAAAAGAAACAAATTATTGATACACACAAAAACCTGGATGAATCGCCAGAGAATTATCCTGAGTGAAAAAAACAATTCCAAAAAGTTATATACTATATGACTCCATTTAAACAACATTCTTGAAATGACAAAACTGTAAAAATGAAGACTAGATTAGGGGTTTCAGGAGTTGAGAGAGTAAGGGTGAGAGAGAAGTAACTTGTTATAAAAGGATAAGAGGGATCTTATAGTGATGGAATTTTTCTGTAACCTGTCTGTATCAGTCAATATCCTGGTTGTAATGTTGTACTATAGTTTTGCAAGATGTTACCTTTAGAGGAAACTAGGTAAACCATACACAGTCCTGAACTCTACTATTTGTTACAACTGCTATAAATCTACAATTATCTCAAAACAAAAGGCTTGATTTTTTTTAAAAAAAGTAGAAGCTCCCAGTAATCTCTCTCTATAGAGAAGGTTCTCCTTTTCTCCTTTTAAACAGATTGGATTGAAATGATTAGATCCTTACTCTCAAGGACTGAGCTGGGTCTGACATGACATTTTAGTAAGACTCAGTCCACTCGTAACCTGCCCTGTTCTTCAGAATGCCCTCTCCTGGGTTACTGAGAGCCTAGTGAGCCTATTTAGCCCTTAAAGATTGTGAGATATTCAGTTCAGCCCTTTAGAGGTTTTTGCTCAACTTTTTAGCCTCTGGCCTCAAATTGTTCAAAATGTGTCAAATGCCTATTGGTGGTGGGTCACTTTCCTGCAGTAGGACTTTACCTTCTTAGCACAGCAAGACTACATGTTTCAGTCCACCATTCTGGCCTAAAGTTCTTTACTACCGCAGAACTTACAAATGTTCTTTAAGGAAAAGTGGCTATCCATTTGAGGCACCTCCAGAATTCCAATTTGTCATGCCATCCCTGCACAAGTGACAAAATCTCTGCTTTCCCTCAGTGGACTCACACTGTCTGGACCAACCTAAAATCCTCAGCTTTTGCCCAAAATTAACAGATACTCTCAGGGAAGAAAATGACCAACAGTCATCAACTCATATTCTAAGGATTCCACCCTTTGAAATTTTAGTTCATCTAGTCCTTGTTGCTTCCACAGCTCCACATGTCTCTAAAAACATGATTTGTTTGCATTTTATTATTATTTTTTTAACCAGCTCTTCAGCAGGAGTGTTGACTTACTGCAATCTGTTACATCCTTCCTAAAAGTGGAACCTCTACCATAACCTTGATACCAAAGTCCAACAAGAACATTTTGAGAAAAGAGAAAAAAAAAAAAGACAATATTGTTCATGAACACAGATGAAAACATCTTAAATATTGGCAAACCTGGGACTTCCCTGGTGGCGCAGTGGTTGAGAATCTGCCTGCCAACGCAGGGGACACGGGTTCGAGACCTGGTCTGGGAAGATCCCATGTGCCACGGAGCAACTAGGCCCGTGAGCCATAACTACTGAGCCTGCGCGTCTGGAGCCTGTGCTCCGCAACAAGAGAGGCCGCGATAGTGAGAGGCCCGCGCACCACGATGAAGAGTGGCCCCCGCTCGACGCAACTAGAGAAAGCCCTCGCACAGAAACGAAGACCCAACACAGCCAAAAATAAATAAATAAATAAATTTTAAAAATATTGGCAAACCAAATCAAAACAGGTTAATACTTTATGACCAAGTCAAGATTATCCCAGGAAACTTAGTTGATTTAACTTTCAAAAATCAATATAATTTATCACAATAAAGAAGGTCTCTCAATTCTGACAGAAATGGATGTCTTCATTTCTTGGAACCAAAAGGCTCTATGTGTTTATTTGTTTATTCAAGTTTCTAGTGAATGTTATTTCTATAACTACAGGTATTCCTCAGAGATATTGCAGGGTTAGTTCCAGACCACCCCAATAAAGCGAGTACTGCAATAAAGCAAGTCACATGAATTTTTTGATTTCCCAGTGCATATAAAAGTTATGTTTACACTATATTGTAGTATATTAAGTGTGCAATAGCATTATGTCTAAAAAAAAGTACATACCTTAATTAAAAAATATTTAATGTTAACCATCATCTGAGAGTTCTGGAAGTCATAATTTTTTTGCAATGGTAACATCAAAGATCTCTGATCACAGATCACCATAACAAATATAATTATAATGAAAATGTCTGAAATATTGTAAGAATTACCAAAATATGACATAGAGACATGAAGCAAGCAAATACTGTAGGAATAATGGCGCTGACAGACTTGCTTGACACAGGGTTACCACAAACCTTCAATTTGTAAAAAATGCACTATATGTGAAGGGCAATAAAGCAAAGCACAATAAAACAAGGTATGTCTATATACAATTCTTCTCTCTAATTAGTATTGTGCTTTTGAATAATTTGTCTTTAATCATTAGCTTCAAAAACTCTATTCTAAAGTCTGCTATTTTGTAGAGTTAGGTCAACCTATCCTCTTAAGATATATAATCAATAAAAGATTGATTCCCCTGTTTAGCAAATTGCCTTCAGTTTTCAGAAAATAACCAAACTTGCCAACCTGGATTAGGAACTTCAGTAGTTGCCCACTTTCCTAAAAACCTAATTTAGGCATCATTTAAGTAAGAGTGAAAAATAATTGTGTTAAAATTTGATAATTCTAATTCCCAGACCTCCAATTTCAAACACAGGAAAGGTCAGACCAAAATTTTCACAAAATATCTCAATTTTATATAAACTCAATGGGAATATAGGGTTCCTTTTTAAGAATAAGACTTACAAACAACTAAAATGTATCTAACTATATATTGTGTATTGTTCACTCACTAAACTATTAAATTTGTACCAGTTCTCCTTTTTGACTTACCTCTTTACTTGGTGACTGAACACAAATGTCTTTTATTTTAGGTGTTGAATAAAGCACTGATTTTGTGGAATTTGTGCTAAAATCACTGGCAAGACCTAAAACAAGTTAAAAGAGAACATGTATAAAATTTTTTGGTTACAATTAAAAGAAGCCCTACATGATATGTGAAGAAGTCTTTTGACTCTTTTAAGCGCAATTAGTTTAACTTAAGTACAGACATCAATTCAATATTCAAATGTTCCTAGAAGGCATCAGGACTGAAAAAGACAAGCAAGATTCCTGAAGAAGTATGTGCCAGTTCTTCTTTCAGAACTTGTAAAGAAAAGATACTTTTCCACTGTGTTTTTCTTTGGTTGGCCTATTCTTTTATTCCAATACCTTCTGACGCTGACCAGCACTAGGAAAAGTTTTTGCCATTATACTCTTTTCTTTAGAAAGGGGTGCAAATCACCAAACATTATCTCAAGCTCTCCAGTGATCCCAATAATTCTGCACATTTATTTCCATTAATGAAATACTTTCTCTTGTGTATGATAATTATTTATGGAATTCCAGACTATAGGAATCTAGTGTGAACTAAAGGGAATAACAAATTATTCTCATTTTTGCCAGTATTATCTTCAGTATACCAGAAGGTACATGAAGGACTGCATATGTACTCAGAATTCCTAGAAAGGGGCTTCCCTGGTGGCACAGTGGTTGAGAGTCCGCCTGCCGATGCAGGGGACACGGGTTCTTGCCCCGGTCCAGGAAGATCCCGCATGCCGCGGAGCGGCTGGGCCCGTGAGCCATGGCCGCTGAGCCTGCGCGTCTGGAGCCTGTGCTCCGCAACGGGACAGGCCACAGCAGTGAGAGACCTGCGTACCGGAGAAAAAAAAAAAAAAAAAAAAAAAATTCCTGGGAAAATATTTTATATATTGAAATGCTAGAACATATTTGCTGAATTTGGTATTAATAGACAAATTTACATTTTCATCCATCCCAACCCTCAAAATCCATCATAAATGAAACCTTACTTTTTTCTTCAAAACAGTCTAGTAAGATTTCCAGTATATTCTGGCCTTGCTCTGTATTAATGTCAGGTGCCCTAATAAGAAGGAAAGAAGGGAAAATGTTAACATATCATCTCCAAAAGATATTTGCTACTTATTAACATCTACCTTGAAAATTCCATATCTCCTTATTATAAAATCTTAATTTTTACTTAATGGGAAAAATATCACCTTTATTATCTGAGGATAAAACAAGTATTTGACAGTCCAAGAGTTCCCAGAAAAGTATGTGAAGTAGTATGTCATTGTCTACATTAACAATTATATACCCTGACTAAATAGCCATATCTAAAGCTGTTTTAGACTACTGCTCTACCTAAACAAGAACATAAACTTTTTTGAACATATTCAATCAATCCTGAAATGCTTCTTTAATAAAGACTCTATGGTCACAAGTCCTATCAGCTCCAAGTAACACAGTCTTCCCTCCAAGATCTCAAATGCACTTCTATTCAATACCTTTAATCTTAAGGAGCTAATGAATCAGTATAAATTGTTTAATTAAAATTTGTATTGAGACAATTGTAGATTCACATGCAGTTGTAAGAAATAATATAGAAGAGGTCCCTTGATCACTTTATCCAGTTTCCTGCAATGGTAACATTTCACAAAGCCATATAGTATACTATCACAACCAGGATACTGATGTTGACAGAATCCACCAATCTTATTCAGATTTCTCCAGTTCTACACGTACTCATATGCGTGTTTATGTTTGTGTATATAGTTAGTTCTATACACTTTACTACATTTGAAGGTTTAGATATGACCACCATAGTCAAAATACTGAACAGTTCCATCACCACAAAGATCCTTCTATTGCCCTTTTAGAACCACACCCACCTTTTCTTTTAGCCCCATGGAATAAACTGCATCTTTCTATTATTTCCATTCAATCCACTCTAGAGTGCTTTCTCCATAGCTGTCATTTAGTCAGAATTGAAACTGCCTCTTCCTGGTCCATCATTTATCAGGCGAATTTCTTTTCTCACCTCCATTAAGTCATTGAACTGCCTGCATTAATATTTCTCTGTTAATATAAAATAACTAAGATGACTATACTTAACCAGTGGGTACATAAATCATTATTTTAGTCAGAGGTAATAGTTCTTCCTTTCTTCATTTAAAAATTCCACTTTCCAAAGATGCAAATAAAAATCATCTTAAAAGTTTAAGTACACAAATCACCTGGAAGGTCGGCAAAATCTTCTTCTATAGTCATTTTTGAGATGATCCTGAAAGAAAAGTAAATCATCAATCTGGTGAAAGTTTAAGATCTTTATTCACTCATTCAGCAAGTATTTGCTGACTGCCTATTATAATACTATAAAGAGGAATATCTTCTGGATCAAGTGAAAAAGAACTTGTCTCATATCCACTGTTTCCAAATGTTTGTTTATACTATTTCCTTACTTTGGATTTATTCCATCTTCTTCCTCCTCTTCTTCCTCCTCCTCCACCTCCCCCCATACCTCTTCCATCATCAAAATCATACTATCTGGGCTTCCAGTAATTCAAGTTGGTTGACCAACAATATCTATTTATCTCCTTTTCCTGCAAGGAGATCCCTCTGAAGTAATAGTAAAGGACTAAACTGGCATCAAACGACAATGAAAAAAGAGAATGGGGGGCTTCCCTGGTGGCGCAGTGGTTGAGAGTCCACCTGCCGATGCATGGGACACAGGTTTGTGCCCTGGTCCGGGAAGATTCCACATGCCGCGGAGCGGCTGGGCCCATGAGCCGTGGCCGCTGAGCCTGCGCGTCCAGAGCCTGTGTTCCACAACGGGAGAGGCCACGACAGTGAGAGGCCCGCATACCGCAAAAATAAATAAATAAATAAATAAATAAGAGAATGGAAGAAAGGGCCATCTGTGGACAAACAAATATAACAGATTTCTGGAAGATGGAAAACAAATGAAACATGATAACTGATGAAACAGAAGAAAAGCAGCAGCCTAAAGTAAGCTCAGAGGATACTGTCCTGGATGAGGAGTGAATGGCCAGCATAAGATAAATACCTAGGAAGTTAAGAATGAAATATCAGAAAAACTGAGGATAAAAAGATGCTAGAATGTTTCCAGAAAGAGAAAAGAGGTAACCCCAACAAAGAAGCAGCCCCAATAAATGGAAGCAACAGGAAAAATAAAACACATAGACATGCTGAAATTGGAGGTGGAGAGCATATTTGTGATACTTTGGGTCCTATCTTTTAATTGTAAAATCTATAAAGTTAAATTTTCTAGTTGAAACTTTTGTGGTAATAGGAAGAATAGTATGCTTTTTAAAATAAATAAACTGCTACCAATACAAAATGTTTAGTAAGCTGCACTCTTCCTTGGCCCAATGGGATATAAATGACCCCACCCGATGTGAACACTCTCTTTACCCCACTCATGCTCTGACATCCTGAGCTGAGCCTCGCTCTTGACTCTACTAAGGCTCCTACACACAACTTTGGACCACTGTAGTTTCCCACCCACGGTGACTGCTGCCACCTTGCTTCACTTTTGAATTGAATTATTCAGAAAGATGAAGACCTCTATTAGATTTTAAGAAACTTGAGAGCAGAAACTTTGTTTTAAGCTAGGTTATATTCTTCCCAGAGCCTTGCCGAGTGCATTGTATACCACACAAACACCATTTTTTGTTATCTTTTTGATATGCCAAATAAATAAGACCAAAAATTTATGAGATAAAAGTGTCTTTCTTTAAAGAAGGTGAGAGTGTTTCACACAGCCTGTTATCTTCAGGAGGTACCTAAGGAGCAAAAGATTAAATCTATTTTATAGATAGCAAACTAAGGAAAAAAGACATCTAACACATCTGCATTTTATCACAAGTCATTTGATGGAAAATTAACTCAAGCACTTAGGTCTCTCATCAGTACTCAGCATTCTGAAACACTTAAGTAAAACCCTGAGAATGTTAGTTAACTCCCTTCCAAGGCCTCATTTAAGGTCACTCTTCTCCTAATTTAATAAATAAAATGATAGAGTCATCATATTTGCACACTAAATGTTTTTGAACATTAAATAACACCTGTAAAGTACTCTGTTCCTCTTTTAAATAGAAAAATTTTAAAGCTAAGACAATTCTTTCCTTCAGCAAATATGAAATCGAGCACCTACTACAAGGCCAAATGCTATTTAGGCACACTAGAAAACAAGTGGTGAATAAGACAAAAGAGGTCTCTTAATTTTAAATTAAAAGTTAGAACACAAAATTTTTTGATTTTCAAAATAAATACACATTCAAAAACTTGCAATTTCAACTCATTTTTCACTCAATTTCAATTTTAGTTTCTTCCATTCACTGTGAGATTATTTTTCTCAAAGAAAATAATATACAATACAGCAGGGTTTCTCAACCCTAGCACTAATGACATTTGGGGCTGACTCTCTTTGTTGTGAGGGCCTGTCCTGTGCATTGGGAGGATGCTTGCAGCATCCCTAGCCTCCACCTAGATGCCCTTAGCACCCCCTCATCGATGCTTTCTCAGGACAACCACAAATTTTTCCAGACAACACCAAACGTCTCCTACAGGGCAAAATCACACCCAGTTAGAAACCACTTAAGTACAGGAATGACTGAGGATAATCTTTCAACTCCCTTCTCCCCTTGTCTTTCAAATGAGTTATGAGGCAAAGTCAGATGTTAGAACTAAAAGGCTCAAAACAACTCTAAGGTTATGATAGGTATTTTAAAAGTGGACTGTGGGAATTTGCTCCTAGCCATGTCTTCTCACCAGACTTTAAGGATCAAGTGACTCCTGGCCAAGGAACAAAAGCAGAATCATCCCATGCCCCAATGGATCTGAATGAAAACTGGTAATAAAATCAGGTACAACTCCAAGAGAAAACACCGGAGAAGAACCAAGCTGGGTCTATAAGGAGCGCTGCACATGAGGTGGCACACATACTTATGCTGTGTCAAGGGCACTTGCATCTTACCATATCACTCTGAAGAATCACTACTATCTGAACAGCTGGATGTGTTTTATCGGGAAAATGATTTTTCTCTTTGTGTCAGTGTGTCTGCACTAGTGCTCTGGTGAGAACTTTTGTTGTAAAATAAAAGTGAACTTTGGTCAAAAGAATGAGAACACAGCAGAGTGGACCAGCAGCTGCTCTTCCAGCTTCAGTTCTGTCTATCTCTCTCCTCCTCAGTCTGAGAAGCCAAGTGCAATACCCCGGGAGAAGGAAAGAGAACTTTGAAATAAGGAGACACAAGGGCAATGATTACAGAAGGTTGACTGGAGGCATGAAAAGCAGGAAAAGCAGTCAATGTCAGAACTAAGACAAACTTCAACCAGTCTAAGCTTCCCATATTCTGAAGGGCATCATCTTAAAGATAGGAGAAATTCATAACAGAAAGGCAGAGATCACAGTGAGAAAATAAGTTGTTTATTAACAATATCATTAATATTATTATTAATCATAGATTTTAAACACATACCAACACTGATACAAATAAAACACAGATCATGGTTTAAAAAAAAAGAGATAAAGAATGAGAAGACAAGCCACAGACCAGGAGAAGATAGTTGCAAAAGGCACATCTGATAAGGACTGTTATCCAAAATATAAAAAAACACTTAAAACTCAACAAAAAGAAAACCCGATTAAAAAATAACTGGTTCAAAGACCTTAACAGACACCTCATTTAAGAAGATATACAGATGACAAATAAGCATAAGAAAAGATGCTCCACATCATATGTCAAGCAGTAATGCAAGTTAAAACCAGATACCACTACCCATCTGGTTGTGTGACCAAACTTGGAACAATGACAACTGTAAAAATGGAACAACGGGAACTCTCATTTTGGAAGGCAAAACAGTACAGCCACTTTGGAGGACAGCTTGGTGGTTTCTTACAAAAATAAATGTACTCTTACCATATGACCCAGCAATCATGCATTTTTCGTTAGTCAACAGTACGAAAGGGTGGTATAGGAGTACTTTTTACTATGAGCACCTGCATTGTTTACATTATATATAACTGTCAACTGAAAAAAAATGGGCAACTTAAAATTTGCGAGTTAAGTTTTATTCGGGGACCTTACTGAGGACTACAGCCCAGT
Organism: Globicephala melas; assembly: GCF_963455315.2. NCBI lineage: Eukaryota > Metazoa > Chordata > Mammalia > Artiodactyla > Delphinidae > Globicephala > Globicephala melas. The sequence goes on from NC_083318.1 coordinate 85,367,283, forward strand.
AGACAGGCTCTCAGCGAGCTCTGAGGAACTGCTCCAAAGAGGTAAGGGGGGGGACCAGGATATATAGGAGTTTGGGCTGGGAAAAAAAAGGTAGTCAAACATCAAAATCAGACACCTCAAGTTAATGATTTTTAGTGCTTCTCTATAAATGGGAAGATGCAAGAGTCTGGGCTCATTGAAGTTATTCCTTATATAAGTCTCATAACTATCTAGGGCCAGCTTCCTGTTTTTCTCCATCCTTAATTCCCCTTAGGCACACCCTGCAGGCAGCTGCAGTTGCTGGTGGCTTGAAGGTGGGTAACATTCGTTATTTACTGAAATGGCAGGTAACAGTTTTTCTCCACAATACATCTTTTTATGCATACAAGCATCCATATATAACTTCATTATAAATGGGAATATCTTATTCATCCATGCTGAAGATCTTAAAAGGGGAGATAAAGTAGAAAACACAAGTTTAGGATAGGGGCTGCTAAGGGTTGTATAAAGTATGGTAACCATAAACGAAGTCTGAAATATAGAACAGTGAATACCAAGGGAGTCCAGAAATAGGCCAAAAAAAGAGCTCCCGCCCCCTTCAGCCATTCACAGCTTGCACTTTTTAACTAGTAGCTGCCTCACAGAAAACTATCTGTCAATAACAGACGCCTCTCTACACTAGCAACTCTGAAGCAAAGGCACACTTTCAAGGCGTTTCAATACTTCTAAGGACAGAAAATTATTTGGAGGACTAGGAACTGGAGTTAGGCTAAAAAGTAGAAATCGCAAGATTCTCTGAAGAGAAAGACGCCGTCACGCCCGGGATTACAAAAAGAATTGAGGAAACACGACAAGTAAATTAACTCTAGCTATCGGCACCCGATCACTCCCGAGCTCAAAAAACTCACGCGGCTTCCCCACTGAAACCCCCCAGAAGCCACAACACCTGCCCAAAGCTTCACTCTCCCAGCCTCGCGGGGTCCGCGGCCTGCACTTACCAGCCCCCACGCGGCCATGTTCCGGCCCGGCTCAGCCCGCGCAGGGGTTGGGGGCGGAAGTTCACACGGGCCGCAGCTCCAGGCAGCCCAGCGAGGACGGAGTCACCCGAAGAGCAGCCAGGCGGAAACCCAGTAGCACCTTAAGCGAAAAAGGCGGTAGATGGCGGGAACTAAGGAGCCGCGATCCAGCGAGCGCGCCCGGGAGCGCGCCCACTCGCGCGCATCCAACTACGCAATTTAAAATGGGCTGCACATGCGCAGAATGGGCCCTTCGACTCCAAACGAAGAAAGCCGTTAGGGGCCCGCCCCCTCACTGGTACTCTCCCACAGTCCGGCCTTCCTCCTCCCAAGAGCCCCGCCCCATTACGTCGTAGCCCTTCCCCCATCTCACGTGACTCCTACTCCCTTACTCCCACAGTTTCATAGTCTCTCTCTCCCTCTCCCTCTCCCCTCCCCCTCCCCTCCCCCTCCCTCTCCCCCTCCCCCTCCCCCTCCCCCTCTCTCTCTCCCCCTCCCTCCCTCCCTCCCTCCCTCCCTCCCTCTCTCTCTCTCTCTCTCTCTCCCCTCTCTCTCTCTCTCTCTCCCTCCCTCTCTCTCTCTCTCTCTCTCCCTCTCCCTCTCCTCTCTCCATCTCCCCCTCCCTCTCCCCCCTCCCTCCCCCGTCTCTCTCTCCCTCCCTACCACAGCTTCATTCTTTCCCTCTCCCTCTCTGTCTCTCTCCCTGTCTCTCTCTCCTTCCCACGCAGAGAAGGTGTAAAACTTCCTGACGGTTCTCTTATAAAGTAAAAAGTAATACTTGGAAGGATAAGAGGCAGAAGACCTTTGAAGAGTAATGTTTTACTGTGTAGGCTCTGTCACCCACACCCCAGCCGGTTTATGCATCTCTCTGAAAGCAATAATGGTACAGTAAAAATGGTGATGGATGAGGTATTCTTTTTTCCAAATATGTGGGTAATGTGGGTAATATTTTTGTGAGGCATTGCCAACAAAATGATCTGTGTAAGTATATATCAATTAAGTGTGACGTCCTGAAGAGTCTTGAAACCTGCTCAGTGGACTAGCTATGTCATGTAGGACAAGCTCTGGCACCGTTCTGGCAGTTTCCTTAATTACATAATAGGAAAGTTAAGTTAGATGCTCTGAAGACTAGACCTGACCATTTTATGATTCTAAGAAGCTATGACCTATTTTTATGATTTAATAAAAATTTTCAAGGGAATTTACATCAGAAAATGGGTTACTTTCTTCTCGGGCAAGGGAGACAAAAGCAAAAATAAATAAATGGGACCAAATCAAGCTAAAAACTTTTGCACAGCGAAGGAAATTATAAACTAAATGAAAAGGCCACCTACTGATTGGGAGAAGTTATTTACAAGTGATATATGCAATAAGGGGTAAATATCCAAAATGTACAAAGAACTCAACATCTAAGAAACAACCCAATTAAAAAATGAGCAGAGGAATTGAATACACATTTTTCCGAAGAAGCCATACAGATGGCTAATAGGCACATTAAAAGATGCTCAACATTACTAATCATCAGGGAAGTGCAAATCAAAACCGTAAGGAGATATCACTTCAAGATATCACTTGCAGACAAACTGCAAGCACGTGTCAGAATGGCTGTTATCAAAAAGACAACAAAAATCATGTGTTGGCAAAGATGTGGAGAAAAGGGAACTCTTGTGCACTGTTGGTGGGACTGTAAATTGGTACAGCCACTATGGAAAACAGAATGGATATTCCTCAAAAAATTAAAAATAGAACTATCATATGATCCAGCAATTCCACTCCTGGGTATTTAATCCAAGGAAAACAAAAACACTAATTCAAAAAGATTTATGCATCTCAATATTCATAGCAGCATTGTTTACAATAGCCAAGATATGGAAGCTGCCTAAGTGCCCATCGACAGATGAATGAATGAAGAAGATGGCATATATATATATTTATATACTTATATAAATAATGGAATACTACTGGACTATAAAAAGGAATGAAATTTTACCATTTCCAACAACAGGGATGGACCTAGAGGGTATTATGCTATATGAAGTAAGTCAGACAAGAGAAAGACAAATGCTGTATGATTTCACTTATATGTGGAATCTAAGAAACAAAACAAATGAGCAAACTTAAGACATAAAAAGTTATAGATACAGAGAACAAAGAGGTGGTTGCCAGAGGGGAGGGGTGTGGGAGGAGGAGAGAAATAAGTGACGAAGATTCAGAGGTACAAACTTCAGTTGCAAAGTAAATGTCACAGGTATGAAATGTACAGTGTAGGGAATATAGTCAATAACTAGGTAATAAAAATGCATTACTTATTGAATAAATTCCTTAACCAAGAGTTGAGCAAATAAATTTTTTAAAACTTGCAATGCTTTAACAAATGTTATCACCTGCTAAGAAGTTTTTTCTTTTTTTTTTTTTTTTTTGTAGGAAAGAGGGATGGAGAATTAACTCTGAAATCAGACAAGCCCGAGTTCCACACTCCTCCACTAATTCTGCCATAATGGGCAAGTTAATTAAACTATAAGTTTCTCAACTCTCTTGTCTGTAAAATGGGAACAACGTTAAAGTTGTTGAGATATGGATTAATTCCTTTTAAGATCTAATTGAAATGCCTAGAACATAGTGAGAATTCAATAAATAATGCTATTGGTGTTATCAATATTATGGAGATTTTTATACTTGGTCTAGGAGAAGTTTTGCCAACCAGACTACATTATTTAATTTGGTCTCACATTTGGAATAGTTAATAATATACACTATCGTTTATTGAGTGCATACTGTATGGCAAGTTATGTCATAAATGCTCGCCATGAAGTAACTTATTTAATTCTGAGAACATTCCTATGAGAAAAGAGGACTAATATCCACATTTTACAGACAACAGAACTGGGACAGTCTTTAAGTAACTTGCCCAAGGTCACACTACCATTAAACAGCAGAGCTGGGGATGAACCCCAGCATTCTGACTCCAGAACTGAGCACTTAATCACTATACTCTCAGTGAGAAATTTTAGCAAGCATAGTCATAGATGTAAAGTTCCACGTGTAAAATTATATCCCCCAGCTTCCACTGGAAACAGTAACTCTCAGAGGTATTTTGAGAAACTTGAAATGAAATGACATACTGGTATAGAATGCAGGGGTATGTAGATAATGAACTGGTCTGTTCTAGAGAGAAATTGGAGCTGCACCCTTATGAAAATAAAAAGTTATGCAGATTCCACAGTTCCCAAACTTTTCAGTTCCCTCTGCATCTGTCTTAGTATTTACTAGCCCCTCCATAATTTTAGCATCCTAAAATAGGGTTGCTAGTTGATGGAGTAATGTTTATAAAACCCAGATTTGTCATTACAGGCCCCTCCCCTCCAAAAAAACATTAAGATCAATCCCTATGAATTGCCATGACAGCTGACTAAAATCTTGAAGTTTTCCATCACAACTACTTATCTATGTAAGGGGTGTGCGTGTGTGTGTGTGTGTGTGTGTGTGTGTGTGTGTTTATGTATCCATGGAACTATGTGTATTAGATGTGTATATGGAGAAAAAGGTATACAGAAATTTAGCTTGAAAGAGAAGTAGAAACTTTTAGTTACTTATGATTTTATGTTGCAGATAATTTCAAATTTGTAATTGTTAAAATTATCTTAAAGAATAGACCTTAAAAATGACACTCCAAAAATCAATTTGTTCTAGAAATTATAACATAGTTGCAATTACAACTTAAAGTTTTCTTTATTCATAATGGACCCAAACTGGCAACGTGCCCATCAACTGGTGAATGAATAAATAAATTGCAATGCATCCATACTGTGGAATACTCCTCAGCAGTAAAAATAAACTACTGAGGCACACAGCAACACAGATGAATCTCAGTACATACTGAGGGACTTCCTTGGTGGTCCAGTGGTTAAGACTGTGAGCTCCCAATGATAAAGAAAATGTGGTACATATATACAATGGAATATCACTCAGCCATAAAAAGGAATGAAATTGGGTCATTTGTAGAGACGTGGATGGATCTAGAGACTGTCATACAGAGTAAAGTGAGTCAGAAAGAGAAAAACAAATATCGTATATTAACGCACATATGTGGAACCTAGAAAAAGGGTACAGATGAACCAGTTTGCAGGGCAGAAATAGAGACACAGATGTAGAGGACAAACGTATGGACACCAAGGGGGGAAAGCAGCGGGTGGGGGTGGGGGTGTGATGAATTGGGAGATTGGGATTTACATGTATACACTGATGTGTATAAAATTGGTAACTAATAAGAACCTGCTGTATAAAAAAATTTTTTTTTAATTAAAATAAAAAAAAAAGACTGCTCTCCTAATGCAGGGGACCAGGGTTTGATCCCTGGTCAGGGAACTAGACCCCGCATGCCAAAACCAAGAGCACGCATGCCACAACTGAGACCCAGCACAGCCAAATAAATAAATATTTAAAAAAAAAAAATCGGGCTTCCCTGGTGGCGCAGTGGTTGAGAGGACACGGGTTCGTGCCCGGTCCGGGAAGGTCCCACATGCCGCGGAGCGGCTAGGCCCGTGAGCCACGGCCGCTGGGCCTGTGCGTCCGGAGCCTGTGCTCCGCAACGGCATAGGCCACAACAGTGAGAGGCCCGCGTACCGCAAAAAAAAAAAAAAAAAAAAAAAAAATCATGCTAAGTGAAAGAAGCCAGACATCAAAGGCCATCTGCTGTATGAGTCCCTGTACATGACTATATAAAACTATATGAACAGAAATGAGATCACTGGTTACCAGAGGATGGATGTCATGGCAGAAGAAGACCCTGACTGCAAAGAGCCAGGAGGGAACTTTCTGCAGTGGTGGAAGTAACTTATGTCTTGTTTATGGTGGTGGTTACCTGACTATATGTATTTGTCAAAACTCTTAGAACTGTGCTCCTCAAAAAATGGTAACTTTTGCTGTAAATTATACCTCAATTAACTTGACTTGAAAAATTAAGAACATGAGAGAGACAGAGAGAGAGAAAAACATAGCAACCAAATGCAATGTGTGAGTTTTGATCAGAGTCTGGTTAAGATCAAAGAAGCTATACAGAGCTTTAAGCAACAGTGGAAAACTAAAATATCGATTATCGCATGACAGGGTTATAAATTTTCTTAGATATTATAATGCTATTGTTGATGTAAGAGAATGTCCTTACTCTTCATGTTCTTACTCCATCTGTTAAGTACAGTCACTTTAGTAGCCCTTTCTGACAAAATTATTCTCGGATTCAAAGGTTCTACTGGACTGTAATTGCCAAGTTAATAAAGTATGCTTGCAATATGCAGATACGTGGCGGCAACGTTCACAAAAAACAAACAAACAAACAAAACAAAAAACAATGTTATGCACAGGGTCTTAAAGGTCTGCACTGAGTTGGTAATTTTAAAGTGCTGTATAAACTGACCAGTGTTAAGTTTCCTAAGTTACCTTGACACCAACCATTTGATTCTTAGTTGCAATTATACTTTATTATATATACATTGTTTCTCTTAACAGGAACACGGGGGACAACAAATCTCTATTCTTTAAGTCTCCATTCTGTAGCCTCCAGTTTACTTCTAGTCAATGTAATTCTTATCTCATAAAAAGGAGCTTTTGTAATTTAAAACATACTTACATTTTCAAAAGTTTGATATAGTTCTGCATTATAATTTTAACCTTGCAAAGACTTAAATTACTTTGATAGTACTGGGCAAAAATTTAAATAATGTACCTTCATACTTATTGACCTGGAAATGTGCTCTGGATACATTATTTGAAAAATGCAGTTTATCAAGTATCATTACAGTATTTACTTGATTACATAAATATATACAAATAGAGAAAAAGTGCCAAAAAAGTGATTGGTACCCATCCAAACAGTGCTAATGGTATGGATGGTGAAATAACATGTGATTTTCATTGTTTCTCTATTTTGTCTGAGACGTATATAAGTTTTCCACTTATAATTAGAAAAAAATAAGAAATTATTTTAAGCTAAGTATGCACAGGAAATGATATATAAGATATTTGTAAATTCAAGTGCCTATAGAAATTTGTAAACAATAAAATGCCAAAACTGTAGCTTGCTGGCAATACCTAACAGAAAGAGATTTACAAGATGAAAGAAATAGGAAGACAAACTGCAAGCAAAGATGTGAGGCAGAAATGATGTGCTGTTGACACAGAAAATTTGTGAGATATTGTAAAGGTGCTTATGTTTGCAAAATGGAACTAGATTATGGAGCACCTCCAATGTTAGGATAACTTTTCACCTCTTCCTATAGACATTGGAAAACTGTATTGATCTGGGGATAAGTTACATAAATTCATGATAGCTAATTTAGGCATTTGTCTGCTTACATAATTGTTGGGGGGGGATGGAGAAATAATGTATTTGGGGCTTTCAGGAATGATTCCCAAAGATACACTGCAGAACTGACCCACCAAGAGCCAGCTGCATGAAGCAAACTGAAAACTGGGAAGTTGGTCCTAATGCTGGAGTCTGCAGAACCATATTGACATGGCATAATCAGAAAGCCACCATAATTACAAAACTGCCATGTCAAGAAAGCCACCACAGATAAGAAGCCTCCTGAGCAAGAAGCCTCCTTACTGCTTCTGGCTTCAGAAGCACACTGTACTTCACACCGATCATTATCAGAAAACCACTGTTCCATGCCTTGACTATCAACACCCATGAAACTAGTGATCAGACACTGGGACTTATAACATTGCCACAGAAAAATCAGATGCCTACAGACCGTAATCGCCTATAGAAAAACCAAAGGCTGGGAAAGAATGAATTCTGTCTCTCCTCTGCCTTGCCAACATTGAATGCATACCCTCTCTAACTGCAAAGAAGTCTGGAAAATGTAGTTTTTAGCTTTTCAGTCTTTGTGGTAAAGAATGACACACTAGAAGGGGTTGGAATGGAGGTAAGGCACCAACCTACAGTTAATAAGTTTAGCGAGTTAAACCACTCTGACAGCTACTAATGTCACTTCGCTGGCTAACAGTGATTCTTTACCTTTCTTTTTTTTTCGGTCCCAAAAGACCTAGCAGAAACATTTTCTGCGTAATAATGACTCACTATGGCACAAAGTTTTCACATAATCATTAAAATTAAAGCTGTGTTTTCACTTATGGATTGTAAACATAAATGTATACAGTTCACATATCTTCAAAATTTACTGCAATGAATTGTGATGCAAATGACAAATCGTCAATAAACATTAAGTAAAACAAAGGTCAGAAAGTTAGGAGTACTGGAAAGGGATTGGAGGCTCCTATTCATGTTTACTGATTGAATCAAATGGATAGTAAAGTATTTTAGAGATCCTTAAATATTATTAAAAATGTGCATTCATTCACTTTAATTGTATTATAACATAGATGGCTCAAAAGAGCACTGAGATTTTGATTTTATATGAGTTAATCCATTATACTTCACTCAAAGTTTTCAGTTATATTTTTCATATATGCTGATGTATAGCAAATTCCTGTGACACAGATGCTGATGATGGCTATAATAGCTGGATTTTGGTGTATTTTCAAGAATTTGATAATAACATGATTGTTATACATGGCAACAAAAGAATCATATGTCAACCAATGTTCACATATATCAGAAAAAAGAAACTCCTGTCACAGTGGAGGCTAAGAACTCTCCAAATTAGAATCATAAAACTTTTCAGCTGGAAGTTATTCATTTAATAAATGGTTACTGCAATCTACTTCTTATCAACCTTGACTTCAACACAACCCCTGTATTTGAAAAACTCCGTTTCCTATTGATGCAGAGGCTATACCAATAACTAAAATACAATGGGGCAAACACTGTAATTAAAAATGCATAAAATGCTATGGGAATGCAGGGTGAGAGTGATAAACATTCCTCTTGGGAATGGGGAAGGTTTCAGGAAATCTTCATAGAGAAGGATATATTCAATCTGGGTCTTCAAGGATAAGTAGGGAGTTGTATTAACAAGAAGAAGGAAGAGTACTGAAGCAAGGTGATTGGAAAGGTATGAGGTGATGGGAAAGACCATGAGGTATTAAGACAACTGGGAGTAACCAAATTTACTAGAAGAGAGAGTATTTTTAAGGAGTCTCGATTTAAAACGGCCCTATTACAAATGACCTTGTGATGCTTGAGCACATTGTTAGTGCTCAATAAATATTTAGTGCTGATGAAAAAATAAAAGAATGAATCTGAAAGCACTGAGAATCCATTAAAATGTTTGAAACCGGGGAATAACTTGATTACACTACATTGTAAATGATTCAGAGAGAAAAAGAGTGGAAAGTAAGAGGCTGCTTGGAAAGAAGCCTATTGCAGCTCTTCAGACAAGAAGTGAAGAAGCTGTTGTCCCAGAGAAGTTAACTGGTTTGTTCAAGGTCTAGAGCTGGTTACTAGCAAAATTGGCTTCTCTCCCTCTGCCCAAACACTTTTTCTACTACATTTTCTTACCTATAAATTCATTATTCACCACCTAAAACTTGAGATCTCTATAAGAGGATTTCTATTGTAATGGTGCAGTGGTACAATGATGTTGGAAGTTGTGGACAGGTCTAACTGGACAATAATATTTTAGCAGGATTTTTGCCATTTTGTAGGTTTGGGGCTGGGGGGAGACATAATTTGAACATTGGTATATTAAGGATTAATTGACTTGCAAATTGACAAACCAAAGCAACTTACAGTGGCTGTTGAACTGGTTTTCCATTAATTTGGTTTATTTATTTGTATTTTTATTTATTTTTTGGCCATGCCATGTGACTTACCGGATCCTAGTTCCCTGACCAGGGATTGAATGCGTGCCCTCAGCAGTGAAAGCATGATCTCAAAAAACGCTAAATTCCACACAGGCAGAGATCTGTTTGTTAAACTCACCACTGTATACCCAGCACCTATATAGGAAAAGATTTTTTTCTTGAATTGGCATTGAAAGTGAGCCAAGGAAAGTCAACCAACAACTACAACATAAAGAGAATAACTTGCAACTGAATAAGATGTACTTGGATTTACCTTGAAAGCAGTGGTCATAAAGCTTTAGTGTACCAGGAATCACTTGTATGTAGGAAATATAAGGCCACATCCCCAAACCGGGGCCTCTGAATCTGCATTTTAAGCAAGCTCCCTGGATGATTCTGATGTGGTGATTTAGAGCACAGGATTGGAATCAAATGCCTAGATTTGAACTCTAGCTGTTGTTGCAGTTTCTTAGGACAGGGCCGAAAGTAAGCTCATCACACGAGATGAATTGTGCCAAAGCACAGCAGTAGAGGGCTGCTGCTCGCTCAGGCAAAACAGCGCCGTCTGTCTTGCTGTGGTAACTTTTATTAAAGCATTATCTAGGTTTACACTTTAAGACTTGTTTTCTTAACATTTCAGAAGTGCCAAAGCAGCAACCTATGTTTTTATTAGTTATACAAGCAATAATTGGCTTTCGTGAGAACCTGCCATGCTTCGTCCTTGAGCGCAAGAACAGCACAAAGTTCCCACCATTATTTTGATTATACTGAACTAGCACAAGGACATCTCCTTGCGTTTCCACCACTCTGTTTATACTGAGGACATCTCATGGATCAGTGCCCAAAGCACTCAATGCTTCTTTTGCAGGCCCCCGGTTTGCCGGGGGGGGGGCACTCGAAGCATTCAGAACTGTTCACAACTCTGGCTTATTCGCATGCCCCCGGTTTGCCAGGGGGGCTCAAAGCAATCAGGACTGTTTGTAGTTCTGGCTTATTCGCCAGCCCCCAGTTTGCTGGGGGGTGCTCATGGGTCACGTCTCCTTTCCATGTCCTCAGTTATCCCACTACAAGCTGTTTTATTTGTTAGTGTGTAATTGTAGACAATTTACTTATCCTCTTTATTGCCTTGGTTTCTTCACCCATAAGTCTTTACTCAGATGTAACCCTCTTACTGAGGCCTACCTAGACCACTTTATTAAAATTGCAACTCGTTTCCCCTCCCCAAACCCTTAATGGCATTCCCAATCTCTATGAACTCTTCTCTACATTTTCTCATTTATTTCCATCTGACACTATAACATTTACTCACTATTATGTTTATTATTTATTGCCCCTTGCTAGACCCTAAACCCTATGAGAATAAGTATTTTTGTTTTATTCTCTGATGTAAACCAGTACATAGAATAGTGCCCAGAACTTAAAGACACTCAGTGAGTATCTGCTAAATGAATAAATCTATAAAATGAAATTTTAAAAAGAGTACTTTTTGCAAAATTGTCATGATTAAATCAGCTAATATATGTGAAGCGCTTAGAACAGTGCCACTTGTAAGCACTTAATAAATGTTGGCTGTATTAGTAATATTTAGAGCTAAGAATTGGAAGTTTTTAAGGTAACTTACTAACTACTAAGGTAATGGGAAGTAACTACATTGGTCCTACCTGGTTGCCTCAAACTTAAAGCCAGTTAGTGTTAAATACCAATGGTGGGGGGCTTCCCTGGTGGCGCAGTGGTTGAGAGTCCGCCTGCCGATGCAGGACGGGTTCGTGCCCTGGTCTGGGAGGATCCTACATGCCGTGGAGTGGCTGGGCCCGTGAGCCATGCCTGCTCGTCCGGAGCCTGTGCTCCGCAACGGGAGAGGCCACAATGGTGAGAGGCCCGCATACCGCAAAAAAAAAAGAAAAAGAAAAAAATACCAATGGGGCGAGTAACCATGAATTGACATACTAAAGAAATAAGTGTGCTAACATTTAAATTTTTTCGAGCTAATATGTAAAATTTTACTTGTTTAATAAGCAAACAGATTAAAGCTATGTACTTCCTACAAAAGAAATTATTGAAATATTTCATAACAAATACACATTAATAATTCTAAGCACAAAGAAAAATGAATTATTTCTTCCTTTTAACTGATTGTAAGTGGTTTAAAAATACAGCTGACTTTTTAAAGCAATGTGCTTCAATAGAAGAATATGCATTTTGTCAATCTTGCTGGGTTTTGATGGCTTACACTATTTCGAGACTTATAAAACAATCATATGAAATTCTAAAGTTACTTGAAGTTAATAAAAGTATTAGTGTTCATAGTCATTCATGTCTTTTCTTTTTTTTGTCTTTATCTGTTTTTGTCTATATCTTTAGACAGCACAGAAAGTGGGGAAGAATGGAGAGGCTTCATTCTCACAATAACAGAGGTAGGAAGGACATTATTTTTTGTTTTTTTTGTTTTTGTTAACTACCATTATTTTAAATAACTACCATTATTTTAAATAAAACTACTGTAGCAGCTGTCTAATAAACATGAAGTACTTTGATAACTAACCAGCTCCCTAAGGAGCACCATGTTTTCTAATACTCTTAGAGGACATGAAAACTTCCAATGTTTGTTAGGGTCAGTTAAATACAGACTTTATCCAAAGCTAGTTTCTAAGTAAAGGCCTTGCATTCACATGAAATAAGGACTGCACTTTACCAAGATGATGGATGCTGGTTCTTTCTCTCAGCCAAAAACAAGTAAAAGTTTGAGGGTCAACTACCATGTAGGAAAGTCATAGGAAGGTAGAAGAGTGGGCCCGTTAGATATGTGAAAGGCATATTGACTTAAGGGGAGGGAGAAACACATTCCCTCCCTCTGTTGTGGAAAGGCATCATCGTGTGTTTGGCCTGGCACTTCTTACACTTACCAAGTGTATGTGATTAGGTGTCAAGGAATACACTAAAACCACCGGAAAAAACTTGGGGTGCATCTTCCTAGAACACTAATTATACTTGACATTTTGGCCAAAAAGATTTGTTCTTAGTTTTTTCCTTGAGATAAGGATAAAAAGCATTATTTTTTAAATTATAATGTACATAGATATGGTACAGAATTAAAATAAAATTCATGTGAATTATCAAAAGATAACAATTTGCCTCTAATGTTGTGCTCTATAAATATTGTCTTTTACTATGTTCCCAGATCACTCTGTATATACATTTATACCATGCTGTTGTTAGGGCAACTTTAGTAGAAGTTTGAGAAACACAGACTATAGTTCAAAGTGCAGAGACATTGCTTTTGAATTAATTAAACTGGAGTTTGAGTCCTGGTTCCACAACTTTCTAGCTATGTGACTCTGGACTAGTTATTTAATCTTTCTGAGCCTGTTTTTTAAATTTGTAAAGTAGGGATAACAATACCTATCTTGTAGCATTGCTGTGAGGATTTGCAATAGCATAATGCTTGGGGCATAATAGGTAACTAATAAGGAACAGCTGCTTCATTAGTTTTTCCTCATTCTATTATTTTTTTCAGGATTGGTATATAAGGGAAATAGACTTACTGATTATTAGTTATGCAGAAGGATAGTCTCAAATTTCATATATATACACACATGTGATAAAATATAAACAATAATAGGAATTAATAAGATAATGTGTAAATAGAAAATGAAGTTCTAGTGTTTTCTTCCCAGACTCCAAAGGACTTTCTTATACACCCCCTGGAAAGCGTGCACCCCACTCTGGAGATCAAGATGATATTCAGACACAGCTGCCTCAAAATATAGGCTAGGTTGTGTCACATGAAGAAAAATATTTTACCATTTAGATTATAACTTCTAAGAGTACATAGCTGGTCATAATGAAGTCTAAATTAGGGGTATGAATATAGATCAGGAGAATATAGGTGACTTAATCCAAACACATTTCTAGAAAAGATTTTTTAAAAATTTAATAGAGCAGTATCATAATCCTAATGTGTGAGTGAAAATTCAAAATACAAACACAAACACACGAAAATATAGACCTCTCATTGCTGATTCTCAGTCATTTAAAGAACAGTTCCATCTTGACCCCATGTTGCCATATGGTTGGTGGAGCTTATTCCAGGTTATCTGTGGGACAGCTGGGCAACTTGCAGGCACTCCAGGACTTCCCTGGCAGTGAGATCCAGCGAGCTCAGAATAAAAAATGAGAGGTTTGATGTTACTTGAATCAGCTTGTGGTGCCAGGTGAGTATACTTAGCTTTGGACCAGATCAAAAGGAATGTTTCTTTCTAGTCAGGCGCCCTGTGCAGGTTCTAGCTGGTTTAGAGGCAGTTCTAAAACACCAAGATCCTCTATTCATGATACAATCCATCCATGTCTGTCAGGTAACAGAAGCTCCTTAGGACCAGAACAGGCTCATCTTTGCTAAAACCAGTTACTCTGCTGTCTTTCTTGTTTGCCTATGGCTTTAATTGGTTTCAGCTGTCAGTTCCCCTACATGTGTCACTCCTTCCTGGGCAAGTAATTAGACTGCATGAAGCCTTAGGGAAAAGAAAAGGAGAATTGAGACAGAGCGGACACTGAGTTCATTTCCTGAAAAAGGGAAGGAACCAATTGAAGATTATGTGGATGTATTGAACCCTATGCCAGCGTAAGTGCACCATGAACTTCAGTTTACTTATTAGATTGTTAAAATTAATTTCTAATTATCAAGGAGAGTTAGTCACTGGACTCGTTAAACCAGGGACAATAAGTTGTCTTGTGGATATACAGTATATCTATGAGTACATGTCACATTTCCTCTATGTCATATCACAAAATGCAAAATGCAGATTTGAACCAAGCCTCTTACCACACAGGAAATCTCCCTCCACCCACACCTTTAGATTAAATAGATTTTTTCCAAAGAACAAACCTAAATAAAACTGCTATGTAGAAGGAAGGAAAGAGGTTTTTTCACCATGCAACTCTATGATTGACTGAGTTTCTACCAGGAAATTATACCAAAGATTTAAAATACCTGAATGCTTTATTCAATTGATCAATCAGTGATTAGTCTTGGGCTCGTACTTTGAGGAAGACATGTGTAAAGTGGTAAGGTGTTGTTGGAAATGAAGAGGCACAGAACATCCTGAAGTCAGCAACAGGCTACATTTGTTTTTTAACTCTTATATTGTTGAAAAATGTGACTAAGACTGTGAACCCTGGAATGTTCATCTTCTTGTCAATGAAACTTGTCCTGGTACCATCTTTGACATCAGGTTCTGACGTGTATTCTTTCTGTACTATAATCAATGAAACCTGCTAGCCATCACTCAGCTGAAACCAGGGACAACTGATGGACTGATAGGTTAAAAGGCATCTAGACTGCTTTTTCTTTTTCTTTTTTTCTCAATAAAAAAGTAATGCATATTTATTAGATAAATGAAAGAAAATTAAAATTATTCCTTGTCCCACCACTCAGAGATATTCTCTTTCAGCATCTTGGTGTACTGTATATACTGCCAAATTTTTTTCTGCTGAAAAAATAGACTTTTCATTGACTATAATATTTACTATAAAATAAGAAGTGCAGGGGTTTCCCAGGTGGCGCAGTGGTTGGGAGTCCGCCTGCTGATGCAGGGGACACGGGTTCATGCCCCGGTCCGGGAACATCCCACATGCCGCGGAGCGGCTGGGCCCGTGAGCCATGGCCGCTGAGCCTGTGCGTCCAGAGCCTGCGCGTCCGGAGCCTGTGCTCTGCAATGGAAGAGGCCACAACAGTGAGAGGCCTGTGTACCACAAAAAAAAAAAAGAAAAAAAAAGTCATGTATATGATGATAAGGTCTATGGAAGTAATAAAGCAGGATGAGGGAGATGGGAACTCTCAGAGGTGATATAGAGAGAAATTTTTTCTAGTTGCTGTTGTTGTTTATTTAATATAGAGTGGTCAAGGAAATCCTCCTTTGTTAACTGACATTTAGGCAGAGACCTGAAGGAAGTGAGGGAACAAACCATACCAATATGTAGGACAAGAGCATTCCAGGCAACCAGTGCATAAGGTTAGAGGTAGGAGAAGGCTTGGGTTGTTCACAAACAAGAGGCCAGGGATTTCCCTGGTGGCGCAGTGGTTAAGAACCCGCCTGCCAATGCAGGGGACATGGGTTTGAGCCCTGGTCCCGGAGGATCCCACATGCCGTGGAGCAGCTAAGCCCGTGTGCTACAACTACTGAGACTGCGCTCTGAGAAGCCCACACACCGCAACGAAGAGTAGCACCCGCTCTCTGCAACTAGAGAATGCCCACACGCAGCAATGAAGACCTAACACAGCCAATAAATAAATCAATAAATAATTTTTAAAAAATAAGAAAAAAAACACTTGGAGTTTAAAAAAGAACAACAACAACACAAGAGGCCACTGGGACTACAGTGGAGTGAGCAAGGAGAAAGGGTTAGGAGATGAGATTCCAGAAGTGGGGGTAGGGCTGACAGCTCTAAGCCCTACAGGTCATTGTAGGGAAAAGAGTTATACTGTGAATGATAATGAGAGGCCGTTGGCCTCTGATGAATAAAGAAGTGACATAATCTGACTTTTCTATAAAAAGAATCACTTAGGAGCCTCTTGTTAAGGTTAATAATTTCTTTCTAGTGAAATGGTTTACCTTTGATAAAGTCAGTAACATTTACATGCAAAAGTTGATTTTTCTGTGTAGCGATGGTGATTGTATCTTTTAAAGTCTACTCCTTCCCTCAGAGTCTATAAAAACTTGCATTTCAATAGGGACTCTGGCTTAGTTAACATTTTTACAACTGATAATATAATTGAAATATAGTGATTTTTGTCCTAAATGAAAATATTCAGTACATGATTATCTTTCATATAAGAGCTTAAACAGAACTTTGATTCTTGAATTTGCCATTCTTTCTGTGGATAATATTCTATTTTTTTTTTAAGCTATAACACATCTATCTAGGAATCTAGCTACTGATCCATATATAAATATCAATAATTCTAAATAGATTAAATATGAAGACACTGGCAAGTGAATAAAGGCAGTAAAAAGAAAATAGTCACTTATAGGACAAAATTAAAATTATGGCATGTGGCTGCAATGCTAGTATGAGCTACAACCCAAGAAGCTTCATTCACTTGCCAATTACTTCATATATACAGAGACTTGTCTTTATACACTAGCCATGTGGCAAGAATGTTAGATGGTAAATCAGATCCTGAGTCTGTGTGAAGTAAGAGAATCTGTGTGTGTGTGTTTGTGTGTGTGTATGTGTGTGTATTTTTCCACAATGAATATCTATGTCAGCTTAATCATCTTGTGGTTTCATTTTTTTTTCTGTTTATTATAGGCTAACATTTGGAATTAAGGGTTTTTCAACTAATATGATAGAATATCATGGATTATTCATGATAATTTACTTGATTTATAATTTAATTGGCTACCTTGAAACAAATCCAAAACAAATAAAAGTTATGACTGGCATTAAATATCAGTGAGCTTATAAGAACTCCTGGGAGAAAAGTGAAATTTTCTATTTAGTATATCCTGGTAAAGGAGTCTGTCCTTTTTTGGGTTTAGGAAATTGAATATCACATAAAATACAGAATGTCTTTTAACTGTTTACTTCCACTTTAAAAAATAAGAGGATACAAAACTGAATTCAAATTTATTCCACATAACATCCCATTTTACAAAATTCGAAAATGAAGCCTGTGGAGGGCAGTAGCCTGCCCAAAGTCACACAGCTGAACCCAGGTCCATGGTGAGGTGGCTCCTGGGCCCGCCTCTTACCTGAGGAGCATCTGATCAGGGCAGTGACTGGATGGAGCCGGTCTCAGCTAGGAGCTGGCTCAAGGGCGGCGGTAGCGGTCGGGGTGGGAGGCAGGTACCCTGAGCCTCTGGCCCTTCTCCACCAGCAGTCCACGAACTTGGCATAGAGCCTAGAGGAATTGTTAGCGTCAGATCTGAAGCTGAGACTGCCGTGTTTCAAATCCTCCCTGAGACAAACCAAACACTCCATATCTGCCCGCCTCCCGCCATACGCATTCCCCACCCCCAACCACTGTCCTGGGAAGGTACACACTTTAGGTTACTTTCTCCTTTTTCTACATATGTTTGTCCCACAGTTATTGTATAGCATTGTTTTATGTTTTTAAGTTTTATGGAAGTGATATATTGTACTCACCAACCCACAACTTCATGTTTACCCTGAGGACATGCTTTTGGATTAGTCCATATTGTTACCTGGAGATCTTGTCCTCTTGTGTGTCAGTATTTAACTCTTCTTTAATGCCCTTCAATAACGTTTTACATATTTTTTAATAAAGTACTGCATATCTTTTGGGTTTTATTCTGAGCCACCTTAAGGTTTTGTAAATGAAATTTTAAAAAATTTTAATAATTCTTAATTAGCAAAAAAAATTATCTCACAAAATTTTTTTTTAAAGATCTTTATTGGAGTATAATTGCTTTACAATGGTGTGTTATCAGCTATACATATACATATATCCCCATATTTCCTCCCTCTTGCGTCTCCCACCCTCCCTATCCCACCCCTCTAGGTGGTCACAAAGCACGGAGCTGATCTCCCTGTGCTATGCAGCTCTCACAGATTTTTTAAAAAAGAAATTTAATCTAACTGATTGAAAGTTAAATTAGATCACACAAGGAAGTGACTTTTTTCTTTCATACTTTTCTTGGTTGGATTGTTTGATCCATTTGTACGTGAACCCTGTGCTACTGTTCTGCATGAAATAAACAAAATCCTGAGATCTAATGGCTCTTTAAAGACTGTATATTTCCTGCACAATAGCAGCAAGATCTCTTTTAAGGTGGTCTAAATTAGTCCAACTTTTGATTTGCATTTTCCGCACGAGTGAGCTATGAGAAATAACAGCGTTTTCTGTTGTAAATATGGGTTGTGACCAAATGCAATGAGTTTCTATACTTAGGATATAGATCTAATGTCACAGTGTTTATTCATATTGTATTTAAGTTATATTTAACCTCATTAGAGTCTGGCAAAGGAGTTCATATCAAAATTACATGTCTATTTTTAGTAAACATACTTCCAGTTTAAATTCACATAGAAATTCATGCTTGTACAGCTAACAGTCATAAAAGTTTATGACATTTCATAAAACTGATCATCCCTCCACTCTCAAGAAACGTTTATATTTAGAAAGCAAGGAGTGAGGTAGAGTGGTCAAACTAGAGCATTCTAACACTGGAGTCAGTATGTGCTTATTTAGGCTTTGGGGAATAGTTTATATCTGAAAGTGGCTAGGAAAAACTTTAACTGTTTTTGCACAAATATTCCTTATGAGCCAGATATATCTATGATGTTAAGGATTATCATTATGTGTTCTCTAATGCCTCAAAATAGGTCTTTTGAAATGCCTGGATTTAATATATTCTGTTTAACAGGTCACAATTTTAAAGAATGGCAGTTGTAGAGAGTAGTAGAAGTTTAGCTGGTTAGACTGTATTGCAGTAGTCTGTAAAGACTTTGGCAGAAATCTAGACTATTAGGAAGCACCTGTGTTACCCACAAAACCAATTCACTCTCTTACAGGTTGTAGGAGAAATGTTCAGCCATGCAAGTTTAGACCAGTGTGCCTGGTAAAACACTAGCTAAAAAGGACAAGTTGGTTTACAAAGCTGTACTTGAAAGTAAAATTATCTCCATCTGTTAACAAATCAACTGTGGGAGAAAAGATTTTAGTTCTCAGGAAGAAGCAAAAGTCCTTCAATGGCAAATTATCAGGTGACTCCTCTCTTGATGCAAAATATCATCCACTTTTACCCAGTCCAGTGGTGTGTGAATTCATAAGACATAAAGCTATTCTTACAACAAACTTCATAATTTAGTTTTGTTTTCTTAAAATTGTTATGAGTACGTGGCAAGCTAGAAGTATAAACACTTTGGAAAGCCATTAGCCAAGAAAGCAATAGAAAATATTTACCCAAAATTCATTCCTCTGCAAAAACTGGGGTCAGGAGCTAAGAACAGTATTTATAACCATATTTAAGGCCACATATATCTTTTTAAAGACAGGTTACTTCTTTTTTGAGGTTGTAATCAGGAAACCTCAATATAGCAAATTTTATCAATCTAGTTTTTTCCCCCTCTTTATTCCTTTGGAAAAAAAATATGAAAGAAAAACACAGGTCTGAAATGAGAGTCAAAACCTAAGTGACTTCAATGGAATTTTTTTTCTACCTTATTTTCTGCCTTAGCACTTAGTCCTATTAGTCAAAAGTTCCAAGAGACTCTGTTAACTATTGCTGCTTTTCCTCCCACAGCTTTGCCATGGATGATGATGATGATGATGATGATGATGATGATGATATGATGGCTATTATTAACAATCACTGTCCCCACTTATGGGGTACATTTGTGGGTGCTCTGTTAAGTGCTTGACAAACATTTCCTTCAGGCACAATAAAAACTGAGACAGACAGTATTTTCCATGTTTTACAAGTGAAGAAACTGAGAATTACAGAAACTACTAAGTTAAAAAAATGCATTTAAAAAGTAGTAAAAAATAGTTATAATTTACTGTCTACATGTGACAGACATTGTACAATAGTAAGGATTTTTCACACATTTATTCACAACAGCACTGTGAAACAGGCATCACCATTTCCATTTTATAGGTGAAGAAATGAGGCTCAGAGAGTTCATACAACAGAACCAGAATTTGAACCTAGATCTTTCTGGTTATAAAGGTCATGCCTTTCAAGCTTTCTATCAGTCTTCCAAGGAATAATAATCACTTATGTCATAGGAATAAAAGAATTCTAATGGAAATTGGTGAGAGTTTTCAAGAGTATGATTATAAAGGTCTTTTCATGTAGAGACAAAGACAAGGCCAGAGCCAGCCACCCCAAAAGAGGGTACTTGTAGGATTTCCTCCATCCGAAGTTTTCCTTCACCAGCCGGTGACTGATTCCTGAAGGTTCAGCACTAGGAAATTATTTTTGGTTTTCTTTAGGAGGGAAGAGGGTTGGTTAGGTTTTATCCCATGTTTTGAGAATAAAGCTCTATAGTGATTGGAAAAAATTATTAGCTGTTTTCCAATGTGACATCCAATTAAGAGATTTGGATATCACAGTAGATGATGAAAGAGTCCCTTAAGGAGAATTGTAGTTCAGTCCCAGAGGAATGTGACCTGGAAATGGAGAGAGGAGTGATGAAAAAGAACGTGGGAGGCCTTGTAGACAAACTTAACCTGATAAACAATTTTTCTCAGGCAGTTTCTGTAAACTGGACAGATGTTGAATTAGTTTGTCTTTCAAGCAATGGAGGCGTAATAAATGCTATTAACTTTTCAACATTAGAAAAAGTCTTGGTCCTGACACTACTGCCATATGAATCAAGGCAAACATACTGATTTCTGCTCTCAGTATAAATTAGTTCTAGCAAACAGCACTATTAGATGGGTTCCTAATATTTTTTTAAAATAAATAAATTTATTTATTTATTTATTTTGGCTGTGTTGGGTCTTTGTTGCTGCACACGGGCTTTCTCTAGTTTTGGCGAGTGGGGGCTACTCTTCGTTGCAGTGTGTAGGCTTCTCATTGTGGTGGCTTATCTTGTTGCAGAGCGCGGGCTCTAGGCATGTGGGCTTCAGTAGTTGTGGCGTGTGGGCTTCAGTAGTTGTGGCTCACGGGCTCTAGAGCACAGGCCCAGTAGTTGTGGTGCACGGGCTTAGTTGCCCGCAGCATGTGGGATCTTCCCGGACCAGGGCTTGAAGCTGTGTACCCTGCATTGGCAGGTGGATCTTTAACCACTGCGCCACCAGGGAAGTCCCCCAAATATTTTTTAAAATTCAGTTTTATAAATATTTACTGTGTGCCTAATGCTGGAGTACAAAAGTGAATTGATTGTGCTCCTTATTCTTAAGCAGTTCTAGTAAAAAAGTACCATATCTCTAGGGTGCTAATAATTTAGTGCTATGTCACTACATAAAAGGAAGACATTAGGATTCACCTACTATACTTACATTCTCACCTATATGTTTGTATAATACTTAACACCTACCATGTCCATATCTCTAAGTCAGCCCTGAAGTTGGCAGATTATCTACGGTGGTATATGGCTAGCAGGAAGAACAGCTATTGAGGGCATTCTGATAGGAATAGTGATGAAGAAAGTAATTTGCTTTCAGTAATTCTTTCTACTTCCCTTTTAATATAGAGAATATAGATTTGACGTATACATACCTACATAGGATTTTATAATATTGTCTACTTTATAAATTACTGGCATTTAAAAAACGTTTCTGCCTGAAAGATTTTCAGTTCTTGATTCCTTTTTTCATCTCATTCTTTCTCATGCATCCACTCAATGACCCAGGTTTCCTATATCCCTAGTGTATAAACCCCCAAAAAGAGACATAGAAAACTAGAGTAATGGGAACATAGTTTTACTGTACAGGTGATATTTTATACTCACTTTATTTTGATTTGACCCAATAGTATACTTAAATGAAGATGAACTTTCTTTTTTTTTTAGCCTGCCAAGAATCAAGCACTACAAAGTGATGAGTGTAGGAAAAAACTACACTATTGAATTGGAAAAACCTGTAAGTAACTATTTCCTTTTTGTTGATTAATTTTCTCCTGCTTCCTCCCAAACCTACCTTACAGAATTCAAAGTAAGTTGGGAAAGCAGACTCCTTGCCTAGGAACATAGTGCTGGCGAAAAACAGCCATGTTAACGGGTCCTGAAGGTAGCAGACATCCAGGGTGAGAAATGAGATGCAAGAGCAGGTGGGGGAGGCAGAGTAGATCATCTGCTATCAATTCTTCCCACTTCTTTCTTTCTCTGAAGATCTTTATCAATATAATTATCTCAGGGAGAGAAAAATATTTTTGTTAAGCATCTATTTTACATCTTCTAATTAGAAGTATACAAGTATTCCAATGTGCTTACTTATAAATTTATTTATTTTATTTATTTATTTTTGGCTGCGTTTGGTCTTCGTTGTTGTGCGCGGGCTTTCTCTAGTTGCAGAGAGTGGGGGCTACTTTTCGTTGCAGTGCACAGGCTTCTCATTGCAGTGGCTTCTCTTGTTGCGGAGCACGGGCTCTAGGAGCGCTGGCTTCAGTAGTTGTGGCTCACAGGCTCTAGAGCGCAGGTTCAGTAGTTGTGGCGCATGGGTTTAGTTGCTTCGTGGCATGTGGGATCTTCCCGGACCAGGGCTCAAACCTGTGTCCCCTGCATTGGCAGGTGGATTCCTAACCACCAGGGAAGCCCCCAATGTTCTTATTTCTAATGGGAAAAAAAATCTTTAAATGCCTGGTCCTTTAATACCCACCATGCAGAAGTTCAGAAATTCCCCTCTTGATAGTACCAAGTAGTGAAGAAAGGATTT
Organism: Globicephala melas; assembly: GCF_963455315.2. Taxonomy (NCBI): domain Eukaryota; kingdom Metazoa; phylum Chordata; class Mammalia; order Artiodactyla; family Delphinidae; genus Globicephala; species Globicephala melas. Next base: position 85,390,365 of record NC_083318.1, read on the forward strand.
CTTCCTTGTATTCAACCCCTCTCCTACCCCAACTGACTTGTAGTTATAACCATTCGATACTATGTTAGGCACAGAGCCAAATACTTCACACACGCCATCTAATTTAATCTTTATCATTACCCTGAGGTAACACCTATTATACAGGTGGAAAAACTGGTATTTACACTGGTTTCAGCCAATGACAATGAAGTAATGTGGCCTGTGGTCCGGGATGCTGGGGAAAGGAAGCATCTGTAATGTCAGGCTGCAGTGGTGGGAAGACTGAGTCAGGAAAGTGCTATCACTTAAATGGATTCGATAGGTCTTGAAGATGTTTATGGTATCTTCTCTAAAATTGAGCTCCTAGTTCCTCTGCCTCTCCAGGCCCATTGTATTGATCAGAGAAAGGGAGTGTAGTGTTGAATTTCTTATGTTCTGGCCATAACCCTTAGAGTGCAGACCTTTACCAAGAGCAAGACAGCAGCTGCTTCATATACCCCACTTGCATCTTTGCCATAAATGCCTCCCAGAGATTGTCAGTTCTCATGTCCACGCCTGACTGGGCTTTTTCAGAAATTCTAATGAAGGAAACAGAGAATTAGATTGCTGAAGGATAATTCAAATAACCAAGTGACTGGAAGCAATGGTTGGGGAGGAAGAATGTGCCTCTGCAACAGGTGAACTGGGGCTCATTTATCTGTCATTAGCCCCAACAGTCCCCAGTGTACACAAAGTGAACAGCCTGGATTATTCTTTCACCTTTCATACTCCTCAATCCTACCCTTCAACCAGGTTGTCATTTTGTGAATTCTTTTTCCTCTTTAAGTTTACCAGGGATATTCAGGTTTAACCTGGTTTTACTTGCCAAAAAATATTGGCTTAGGGGGTAGCAAGACATTTTAGTTACTCCTAGCCAAGTAAATTAGCCTGTTACAATGAGATATTAAAACGCTAAGTTCTCTGGCTTTAAAGGGGTCTTTAGTTTCAAGCAGAAGAAAGTGGCTAACAAGCAAAAAAAAGAATTTAAGAACATAGGAAGCCCATAGAATGACTGGAAGGCTAGAAAACCTTCAGGGACTAGGAAGCAGTTACTTGTACTAAGCATCATCTGATTAGGAATCTGCTTTCTTGATCCTCTACTCAAGTTCAAATTTCAGGAAGGGAGCTTTTTTGGGCCTAACTTGAATCACATTCTCATACAGTAACTGGGAAAGAGCAGAGTAACTAATTATTGTCCACCAAACTGTATACAATAGGAAAGGGGTAATTTCTTTATAGGGAATTAAATACGGTTATAAAGGAGAAAGAAAATGCATGGGTAGGTAAAACCCTGGCCATTCAGTAAGCTATTGAAGTGAGGAATTGACACGATTTTCTGGAGGATAGGAAATACACAGTAATCTCCATTAGATTTCATTTGAGCTTTCTCTTACTCTATCTTTACACAGGTGACACTGACTTTCTCTTATTCTCTGTATACAGGTAACACTCCCAAATCTTTTCAGCGTCATTGATTATTTCGTGAAGGAGACTCGAGGAAATTTACGACCATTTATATATTCAACTGATGAAACCCTTGGTATGTTCTTCACTTCATTGCTATATTAAGAAAAGGAAAACAAAACAACAACAAAGAAACCTACATATGATTTGTAATACCAACCAGGTAGGATTATATAGTTCAGCCTTTAAATTTATCCATTTGGAAATCATTTTGTCACTGACCCTGTGAAAATAAGGGAAGTACCAATAAATCCTGGTGGATGGAGTATAGGCCCACTCTAGAGAAAAAAATCCTGAGGCATGTATTGTGACTATTAACTTCATTCCATCATTCTACTCAACTTTATCAAACAAATTTGATGAGAAGAAAGCCATACAGAGTCACAGAAACCAAACAGGGAATTTAAAGGTATGGTCTATCAACAATGTCAGATGCTTGAGACATGAAAATGGATGAGGATTAAGGGGACACTATGGGGATTGGCCAGTAGGCAACAGATGAATTGAGAGTGCAGTCTTATTCCACTGTAAAGGCAGAAGGCAGAGTGCAAGATAACAAGTAGTGGGTGGGTAGTGAGGAACTACAGATGAAGATCGTAGTTAGGATTGGCTATGGGGCCCCTTGTTCATAAGTTATTAAGAATTTCAAAACAGTGGTAGCAGACCATTAAACCAAGCATGAGACCCAGTGCAAGTACACAGTTCACATGACCACAAAGCCCTGTTTGTAGTGCAGTTTTTGGCAAAGCAGGGCAGGCTGGATGTGACAGTTTCTTTCCATCCTTTGAAACAATCCCTGGTGCACATGGTCACTTGACAAGCTGTAAGCAGGAGAGAAAAAATATCTACAGATTATGAGGCAAAACTACTTGGTTTGGTTACCGCATCAGGGCATATCTGGAAAGTCTCACTAATTAAAAGGACGGCAAGCTTTAAAGGTCCAAGTTTTAAAACATGGGTATGACTCTTATGATGCCAAATAATTTTAATAAACTTAGAGTCTGAAGGAACTTTAGAAAATTATCCAGTATAGTGTCCCATTCTGTATAGGAATCACCTGCACACTCAATACAGAAAACGTCTCTAAGATGTGACCAGTTTGTAAATTCTTAATGACAGTCACCTCACTGATTTTTAACGCAGCATAGTTCACTTTTGGTCAGCTCTCATTTTAGATAATTATTTCTACTATTGAGTCTGAAACATTCTTCCTTTAACTTATACATATTAATACAACTTTTGGCTTTAAAACCATCAAATATTTAAAAACTGCCACCATGTCCCCCCTTAGTCTCACTTTGTCAACTACAGATTATTGGCCCCGTCAGCTCTCTCCCTCTCATCTTAAAATATAACCACAAAGGATGAACATGTTATTATGGATATGTCAGCATAATACATTGCCTGGGCTTTATGCAGGAAAATACCACCTAATAGAAATCTCTGGGAATGTGCTATTAATGTGCTTCTTTTTTTCCCCCAGAGATGAAAGGATTTCCTGTAACATCTCTAAAATAATTTTTTAAAAAAGGGGTGAGGGATCCAATATAATTTGCCTCCTCTATGGATGATATTGTGTCAGTTATCTAATGCTGTGTAACAAACCGCCCCTAAAGCATGGTGGTTAAATCAACAACCGTTTTATTTGCTCACGACTCTGCACATCAGCAGTTTGGATTGGATTCAGTTGGGCAGTTCTTCTGCTAGTCTCACTTGGTGTCATTCACAGGACTATAACCAGCTGGTGGCTTGACTGGAGCTGCATGGTCCAAGTTGGGCTCATTTGCACATCTGGTGCTGGTGGTCAGCTGGGGCTGGCTGAACCACTCTCTTCATGTGGTCTCTAATCCTGGAGGAGGTTAGCCCATGTTCTCTCACATGAGAACTCGGAGTAGTTAAGGAGGGAAGGGTAGCTGCATGTACTTGGGCTAGGAATTCTTAGTGTTGAGAACAAAGTATGGCCCTTTTGGAGCTTTTCATATAGAAGAAGCTGTGAACTGAATGATTCCAAGTGTGATATATCTTATGTACAGGGGTTATTTTTCTTTCTTTTAAAAAATTACCTAATTTGTATAAATAAAATTCTCTTTTTGGTGTATAGTTCTATGAGTTTTGACAACTATCACCACAATTAAGACACAGAAAGTTGCATCATCTCAAAAAAAGCCCTATGTTCTTCGGTTTTAGTCAACCCTTCTTCTCACACACAATCCCTGGCAACCACTGATCTGTTTCCATTCCTATAGTTTAACATTTTTGCAGAATATCATATAAATGGAATCACAGTATGGAACCTTCTGAGACTGATTTCTTTCACTCATTATAATGTATAGATTCACACAAGTGTTGTGTATTAGAGCTCACTCTTTTTTATTTATAAATAGTCTTTTTCTGTAGGGAGGTACCAGTTTGTTTATCCATTCACCAATTTAAATATATTAGGGTTGTTTCCAGTTTTGTGAAATTATTAAGCTATATAAATATTCATATGCAGATTTTTGTGTGAAAATAAGTGTTCATTGAACTTTGGTAAAATATCTAGGAATGAGATTACTGGGTCATATAAGTATGTGTCTAACTTTTTATAAGAAACTGTAAAACTCTTCTCACAGGTGGTCCCACCTTTTTACATCTCTACCATCAATGTCTGAGAGCTCTGGTTGCATCCTTGCCAGCACTTCATATTATCTTTAAAGAAGTTATTCTGGACGCAGACATAGAGAATGGACTTGAGGACATGGGGAGGGGGAAGGGTAAGCTGGGACGGAGTGAGAGAGTGGCATGGGCATATATACACTACCAAATGTAAAATAGCTAGCTAGTGGGAAGCAGCTGCATAGCACAGGGAGATCAGCTCGGTGCTTTGTGACCACCTAGAGGGTGGGATGGAGGGGGAGGGAGGCGCAAGAGGGAAGGGATATGGGTATATATGTATACATATAGCTGAGTCACTTTGTTATACAGCAGAAACTAACACAACATTGTAAAGCAATTATACTCCAAAAAAGATGTTTAAAAAAAAGTTACTGTTAAGTTTGTAGTGGTATCTCTGTAGTTTTAATATGCATTTCCCTAACAATTAAGGATGCTGAGCATCTTTTCATGTGCTATTTGCCATTCATATATCTAATCTGGCAAAATATATGCCTAAATATCTTGCCCATAATTTTACTGGGTTGTTTTCTTATGGTGGAATTTTGACAGTTCTGTTCATATTCTGAATACAAGTCCTTTGTCAGATATGTGATTAACAAATTTTTTTTCATTCTTCTAACAGCATCTTTTTTAAAGCAGTCTTAAATTTTGATGAAGTACAATTTATCAATTTTTGCTTCTATGGATTGAACTTTTGGTGTTGTATCTGAGAATTCTTTGCCTAACCCAAGATCATGAAGACTTTTTTCTTATGTTTTCTTTTAGAAGTGTTACAGTTTTATTTATTTTTGGCCATACCATGCAGCTTGCGGGATCTTAGTTCCCCGACCAGGGATCGAACCCAGGCCCTGGCAGTGAAAGTGCTGTGTCCTAACCACTGGATCGCCAGGGAATTCCTAGTTTTATGTTTTAATTTAGGTCTATGATCCATTTGGAATTTTTGTTTAAGGTGTGAGGGATGAGTCAAGGTTCATTTGCATTTAGATATGTAATTGTTCTAGGACCATTGGTTTATAAAGATCATCCTTTCATTAAATAGCCTCTACACTTTCATAAAAAATCGATTCAACATATTTTTTCTGAATCAGTTTCCAATGATTATGTTCCTACCCTTTTGCCAACAGCACACTATCTTGATTACTGTAGCTTTACAGTAATTCTTGAAATCAAGAGGTATAAGTCCAACTTTATTCTTCTTAAAATTGTTTGGACCAATCTAGTCTCTTTGCCTTTTAGTATAAGTTTTAGAATCAGCTTGTTGTTATCTACAGAAAAATTCTCCTGGGTTTTGATTTGGATTTTGTTGAATCTATAAATCAATTCAGGGAGAAGTGACATCTTGAGAATACTGAGTCTTCCAATCGAGAAAGAAGTATATCCCTCCATTTATTTATGTTGTCTTTCTTTTACAATGCTTTTGTAGTTTTCAGCATACAGAGCCTGCACATATTTCATTAGATTAATAGCTAAGTATTTCATTTTTTGGTGCTACTCTAAATGGTACTGTTTGAAAAATTCTGAACTCCAATTGTTCGTTGGTATTATATAGAAATATAATTTTTATATATTGATCTTGTATTCCAAGATTTTGCTAATATCACTTATTCATTTCTAAAAGCCTTTTTTCTTGGTTGATTCCTTGGAATTTTATATACAGAAATCATGTTATCTGTGACTAGAGACAATTTCAGTTCATGTTGTCCAATCTGGATACCTTTTATTTATTTTTCTTGTATTATTGTACCTACTGGCTGGACTGTCTAGAACAATGAAGAATTGAAATGGTAAGAGTGGACATCCTTGTCTTGCTCCCAGTTTTAAAGGAAAAACATTCCACCTTTCACTAATAAGTATGATGTTGTCTATAGTTTATTATTATTATTATTTTTAAAATGCCCTTTATCAAACTGAGGAAGTTTCCTTCAATTCCTAGTTTGCTGAAGTAGTTTTATTTTTGTTTTTGAATCGTGAAAGGATGTTGAATTTTGTCAAATGATTTTTCTGTACCTATTGAGATGATCATGATTTTTCCTTTTATTTGATTAATATGGTGAATTGATAGATTTTCCATTTTTGGACCAGCCTTGCATATATACACTTGATCATATATATTATGTTTTTCAAAACAATTTTGTCTAGTTTTGGTATTAATGCAATGCTGGCATCAAAAAATGAGCTGAGAAGTATTCTATTTTTTTCTATAGTCTGAAAATGTGTGTAGAATTGGTATTATTTCTTCCTTAAATATTTGGTAGAATTCACCCTATAGGCCTGAAGATTTCTTTGCTGGAAGGTTTTAAACTATGAATTCAGTGTCTTTAATTGAATTTAGATGTAGGACAATTTAGGTTATCTATTTTTTTCTTGAGAGTATTTTGGTAGTGTCTTTCAAGGAATTGGTTCATTTCTTCTGTGTCTTCAATAAATAGTCTGCTGACCCAGGACCTGGTACAGAGTGGAAACTGATGGATGTTGGTGGAATAAATGGATGGCTGAATGCCTAAGCATAGCATTGGGGAAGGAGGAAGCAATATTCTCTGTTTCCCAGAGGAAAACTGTCATTCTCAGAAACACAAAAGGACTATCACAATTAACTGTACATGTACTACATTCCAGGCTCTATGTGAAGAGCCAGGATTACATGAATCATCTCATCTTATTGCTCCCAAGAATCTTATGAGGAAGATATACTATCTCCATTTTATAATCAAGAAAAGCAACACTTTAGTTTTCACATACATTTAAAGAAGTCACACACGAAGCTAGTTAAGTGAAGCTTAAAATCCAAATCCATGTTCATTTCTGAAACCTCTTTAAAAAACCTTCTTAGTGGTTCTGAAGCTCCAGTGATAAATATTTGCGTATATTCATATTCTCTCTCCCCTCACTCCATCCTTTCCTGTGTCTGTGGGTTAGGAGTCTGGACCTGGCTTAGCTGGGGCTTTTGCAAAGTTGCGATCAAGGTGTTGGCTAGGACTGGGTTTTCATCTGAGACTTGACCTGGAAGGATCCACTTTCAAATCAGGTTGTTTGGAGAACTGACTTCTTGCAGCTCTAGGATTCACAGCAGCCAGCTTCTTCAAAGATACCAATGGAGGTGGAGGTAGGGAGAAGGAAGGAGGGACTATTGAGCAAATCTACTAGCAAGGTGGAGTCTTATGCAATGTAACATAACTATGGTATTGACATCCCATCACCTTTGCCATATTCTATTGGTTACCATGATTCCCATTTCCTGGTATTCACACACTGTGTAAACCCTGTATCTTGAGGGTGGGTTGCAACTGTAACTTGTTTGTAGCCAATCGTGACTTGCAACCATATAGGTCCCTTTACTCTCCCCTCCATGTTATAGTTGTCATATATATTACATCTACCTAACATTTAAAACCCCAACAAGCATTATAATTTTTGCTTTCAATTGTTATAAACATATTAAAGAATGTGGGAAAAGTAGTCTATTATTATCTAGATAACTCCCACCTATTGCTCTTTTTCCTGTGGTATCATTTATCTTCAACTTGAAGAACTTCTACTCAATCTATCCAGTGGATCTTTTTAATTTCAGATTTTTTATTTTGAAAATTTCTGCTTGGTGTAATTTTTCTTTCTTTGTAGAGAACATCTATCCTACTGTTGGTTTCAAGAATATTTATCACTACTTCATGGAGCATAGCTCTTCAAAATCTCTGATAATTTCAATATCTTGGTTATTTTAGTGTTGGCATCTGTTGTCTTTTCCCTTAAGAAGTGGTCTCGTTTTTTTGCCTCTTTGTTTACCAAGTAATTTTGAATTGTATCTTGGATATTTTAATTTGAATATTATGTCATGAGCCTCTGGGTCCTATTAAAATCCTCCGGAGATTTTTTTTTTAAGCAGGCAATCATCCTGATTAGATTGAACTAATTTTGCCTTACTTTCTCTGGAAGTGTTCCAATATCAGTTCAGTTTCAAAACCTTTGGTATGTTGCTTTGGGGCTCTCTTACGCATGTATACCTCAGGAATTAGCCTGGGACTTAGGCAGTGGTTTCTTTAGTTTAGTTCTCTGCTATTACTATTATTCTGGTGGCTGAACTGGTTCAGTTTGCTTTGTGATCAGGAACAAATTATCAACCTCCCTGCATTTTAGATTCCCTTGTTATAGGAGCAGGGAATGACAGATGAACAGAGTTAGAAGGAAACATGAAGAGAGACTTCAGATTGTCACACTGTCTTCTGTAGAGTAATATATTTTCTTTCAAAAGCAGAATGATGATGGAAGAGTAAACTGGAAGAGTAAATGAGAGTGGAAATAGGACTTTCTAAGAAAAACTACAAAAAAGGTGAAAATCCATTTTGACACATACTGCTGAAGCTTTCAAGTACAAGCAGGAAAATTGTTCATGTTGAAAATAAAGAACTACCCTCTTCAACACTGGTTCAATCAAGCTTTCCCACCCACAATTTCTAGGCCAAGAACCCACCACATAAGGGAGAAGAGAGAGGTTGAAGAAAAATCTACATATTGCATAAAATAAAATGGTAAAACTATTATACTTTCATGTATCTTGGTAATTTATTATTTTCAAAAGGAAGATATTACTTTTAAAGAAAATTATCTCTATCCTCCTGATCCTGATTACAAAGTCACTTACTTGGATACCAGAATTAAACACTGCAGCATACAATTTCATTATCTTATCAGAATGAAAACAATTCACTAGAAAACCATAGTATATGGCTGTGAGGGTAACTCAAAGATATATGCATTCCCATGCACTGATATAAGTTGAAAACATATGGTCCTTTCTAAATGGAGTTTTTATTTCCCAGGGCTTCAGTTTAATACATTTACCTCTATACAATCTCCACAGCAGATCCTCTAGTTCTCATAAATTCTAGAAATTCCAAAAAAGCTTCACAAGATTTTGTTAAAATCTGATTTGACCGATTTATGAAACGTAAGTTATTTTAATTACCCAGTTAAAAACCAGAGACATGAAAAGTACTAGGAGAAGTCCTTTCCCAGTGGAAATACTCTATGCCACACTTTTTGGTTATTGGAAATTAGTGAAATTGATCATTTTCCATGTTTTCCCTCAAGTTGTCTCTTTGCTGGCTCAAAGTCAACCCATAACCTCCTTTTGTAAAAATCATTAATTTATAAGGATGGTAAAAGGCTACATAATCACCCATTTCACAAATACAACACAGTATGAGACTAATCACTTAGAATTCCTTAAAAATACTAATTCTTCAGCCCAAAAAAGATCTACTGAACCAAAATCTCAGGGACATTTTTTCATAAACTTTCTTTTCTTGAAAAACAGGCTCCTAAATTGATGGTCATTCAAATTGGGAATCAACTAAGAATCAAAAGATATGGCTTATATTCTACTCCTGGTTCTAATTATTTCAATGTTTGGCTTCTTTGGTTTCTTCATCTGAAAAAATGAAGGGGTTAGCAACGGATTCTTAAGGTCCTCTTAGCTCCAACACCTTATAAAGATGTATCTTTATAAGAAGAGGAGAGTAGATCACAAACACACACAGAAGAAAGACGACGTGAGACAGAGGGAGAAGATGACCATCAACAAAGCCAACAAGAAAGGCCTCAGAAGAAATCAACTCTACTGACACATCAATCTTGGACTTTTAGCCTCTGCAACTGAAGAAATATATTTCTGTTGTTTAAGCCACTCAGTCTGTGGTATTTGTTATGGCAGCCCTAGCAAACTCATTCAATGAGTTATCTAGGATGCCTAAAATTATGCAGACTCCTGAGCTGCCCTCAGACTGAGTGAATTAATTTCTGGGGGTTGGTCCAGAAATCTGCTCTTTTTTTTTTTTTTTTAAATTTATTTATTTACGGCTGTAAATAAATAAATCGCGGTGCGCGGGCCTCTCACTATCGCGGCCTCTCTTGTTGTGGAGCACAGGCTCCAGACGCGCAGGCTCAGTAGTTGTGGCTCACGGGCCTAGTTGCTCCGCGGCATGTGGGATCTTCCAGACCAGGGCTCGAACCCGTGTCCCCTGTATTGGCAGGCAGACTCTCAACCACTGCGCCACCAGGGAAGCCCGAGAAATCTGCTCTTTTAAAACACATCACAATAAAGTTTACTACACACAATAAAGTTTGTGAAATACTTCTCTGAAATCTACTGTAATATCAACTGTTAACTGATGCATAGATTACAAAAGATCGACCTATCTATCTCTTATTCTCAAGGGCCTCACAATTAAGTTAGTCCAAATACAGATAAGCAACAAGAGACTCAAGAGCTCTAATTTGTTACCATCTCAAATGTTAAGAATGAATTCTTGCAATCTAAAAGAAATGCAGTTCTTAATATAGGACACTTAAAGAAATGGACTCTTGAAGATAGTGAGGCAAAGTGGTTGACTGCAATAAAGTGAAAGGAATGAACAGGGAGAAAGAAATCAAAGCCCAGGGCCTGACTAAGGTGGAGAGTCTAATAGAAGGCCACCAACACATTGAGCTGGGAGAAACAACAGGAAAAGAGCCACAAAAACTGCAGAAATTGAAATTGATGAAACCATAAAACGGCCCTCACAGTTTAAATAGATGTTAGACAATATGTGCAGAGGATGGGAAACTATAAAAAGTGTTCCAGCAGTTGAAAAAAAGAGAACCAAATAGAACTTCTAGGACTGAAAAATACAACCAAAATTAAAAACAAAATGGATGGATTTAATAGTAAGTATGTACGAAACAGATGAAGAGAAGTAAAGTAGAATATGTGTCAGAAGAAATTATACAGTATAAATCCTGACAAGACAAAAACAATTGGAAAATACAGAAGAGAGGGTGATAGATATGGAAGGCAGAGTAAGTCTGCCACGTGTAATGAGAATCCTCCTATAAGAAAAGAGAAGGGGGATATAGGCAATATGTGAAGGAGTAATGAACTAACAAAAGGCACAAATCTAGATTCAAAGAGCTGAACAAATCCTAAACAGGATTAACAAAAGAAATCCATACCCAGACACATAATTATACCACATACAACGTAAGCAGATAATTGCTTTAAAGATGCAATATTTAGCTTGACAGTTGACTCAAGAGCCAGAGAGGAAGTCGTAAGAGAGTAGAAAAATATTTCCAACATGTTGAAAGATAATAAAGGCCAAATTAGAATTCTACATTGAGCAAACATACCTCTGCAGAATGAGAGCAAAATAAAGATATTTTCAGACAAAGAAATCATGAGCAAGTATGCTACCAGTGGACTGTCACAAAATGAAATTCTAGAGGAAATATTTCAGGTAGAAAGAAATTGATCCCAGATGGTAAGCCTGAGGCACAAAGGAGAATAAAGAGTAAAGAAAGTGATATATATGTGTGTGTGTAAATATAAACATTGGCTATATAAGAAAATAATAAAGTCTATAGAATTAAAAGACGTTGAAGTACTTGACAATGGAATTAAAATGCAAAAATAAAATATATGACCATAGTATGCAAGCTGCTAGTTAGATAGTTGTTCTAGTTATTACATCTGGGTAACAAATAATCCCCAAACTAAGTTGCATGAACAATCCATGTTCACAGATTCTGTGGGGCTGGAAGTTGGCAAGGCACAGCAGGGATGGCTTGTCTCTGCTCCATGAAGTCTGGGGCCTGGAATCACTTGAAAACTTGCTTACTCATGTCTGACACCTGATGCTGACTGTAGGTTAGCAGTTTCTCTTACAGTTTCTCTGTAGGTCTCAGTTTCTCTCCTGGGGGCTAGTTTAGGCCTCCTCACAACATGGTATCTGGATTACAAGGGTGAGCTTTCCAGGAGGGAAAGAGCAAGCAAAAGAGATTGAGAGCCAGCCATGCAGATGCCATATAATCTTTTATGATCTAACCTTGAAGTTGTACAATTACAAACGCTGCATTCTGTTGTATTAGTTGAGGTAATCATAAATTCTTGTTTCAAAGTAAGTGGAAACATTCTGTTGCTTGATGGTGGTTGCGGGGTGGCAAGCTTCTAGAAAAGCATGTGAGACTACAAATATCGCTGTGGCTGTCTTTGGAAATTATAATCTTCCAAAATGTAAAGATAATGATTAACTTTAGTCTGACTTAATCTGAATATGCATGTTGTAATATAGGGTAATCATCAAAAGATAAAAGCCACTAGAGTAGTAAAGAAAAAAATGTGTATAGTTCAGGAAAAGAGAAACCATATTATTTATATTAAGAAAGAATTTAACATAAGGAATTGGTTAAACAGGTTTTGTGAGAAGTCAAAATGTCGGCAAGGGACACAACTATTAAAGGGAAGAAAGTAGGATTATTAGAACCTGGAAACCTAGAACAGATACCCTGCAGAGAGCCAGAAAAAAGGTAGAGCCTGGGAACCAACCACAACTACTGGGAGAAAAGCCATTGCTGAGGTGATGCTGGTGATCAGGAAGCAAATGGCAATAGTCAAAGTCTCTTCTCCCGTTCTCCAGCTTTCCAGTCTCCTTCTAGTGCCCCCTATTTGTGGAACCTAAAGGAAGCTAGATGGTGAAGGAGAAATATAGTTTGCAAAGTTCCAGAATACAGAAGGGTGTCTAGAATTGAGAGACAGTTAATAATTGGCATAAATGGAATTAAAAAACAAAAGTAAATACAAATTTAAAAAGGCAAGAAAATAGAGAAAAAGAATCATAGAACAAGCTAGACAAAAAACAAACCCCCATAAAATAAAATGGCAGACATAAATCTATTAGTCATTATGTTAAATGTAAATAGCTTTAGTGTTCCAATTAAAAGACAAAGAATATCAAATTGGATTTAAAAAAAAAACCCAAATCCAAACTCTATGTTGGTAATGAAGGAACACTCTCCTAAAAAACCCAAGAGTTGAAGCGGAACAACCCCTAATGAAAAATGGAAAATAAAGGCTGAAAATGAATGAGGTAAGCATCTACCACAAGAAATTAGAAACAAGAACGATAAAAACTCCAAACAAAATAGAAAAAATAAGTAATACTGATAAAAGCAGAAATTAATGAAACAGAAAACAAACAGAGAGAGGATTAACAAAACCAAAATTTGGATCTTAGAAAAAACAAATCACTGTCCCTATTTAAAGATTATGTAGACTATCCAAAAGAATTTGCAAATAACTTACAAGCATCATTAGAGTTTAGTAAGTTTCCAGATACAGAAGCAATACAAAGATATCAATTACACTTTACACATAATCAACAGGAAATAAAGTGGGCTGAGTAATTTGGATTTAACATTCTCACTTGAGAATATTTAGAAATATTTCAAATATATTTGAAAAAGTATTGGATGATGTTAGAAAGCTAAGTTAGTGAATAATTATCAAGTTAATATCTGAGACAAAATAGAAATTCATAAAGGAAATGAATTCTTCATTTGTGACCACTTGTACCCTGGGAGATTTTGCAGATTTTTAAGAGGCTACTGAGAAGCTGAGCAGAGCTAAGGGACTTGAGATTCAAAGGTAGAATGTAGTGCCAGCCAAGAGGTGGGGGCACTAGCTCTGGTAACACAAATCTACACTTAGTAAGCCTGAAGAGTTTTTGAAGTAAGGATTAACAGGAAGTAAGGGCACTAGTACAGTTAGCTCAGCTCTGAGTCACATGGATGACTCAGAAAATCTCAGTTTCTGAAATTGGGTCAAAATGTTCCTGAATTACTAGTGCCCAAGTGCCTAGTAGAGCAGATACAAAAACTCTGTGGAGGATGAAAATGTCTTATTGGGCATCAAATTGCAGTTGATCTTTGAACAACATGGGAATTAGGGCACCAACCCTCTGCACAGTTGAAAATCTACTTATGACTTTACAGTCAGTCCTCCGTAACCAAAGTTCCATTTCCACAAATCATATAATACTGTAGTATGTAGTATTTAGTGAAAAAAAATCCACACATAAGTGGACCCAGGCAGTTCAAATTTGTGTTGTTCAAGGGTCAACTATATTTCTATAAGCAAGCTTTCAAATACAATATTGGCATACAATTAAAGATAACCACACATACAAGGATACAAGATAAATAAGAATTAGCAGAAACAAAAATATAAAGAGAGACCCCAGGAGAGCTTCAGATTTGGGAATTATTAAACACAGACTATAAAATAATCATGCTTTTCATGTCCAGGTAGGTAAAAGATATAAAATTTCAGCAGGACAATTAGAAGCTGCAAAGTGATAGATTTGCATGTTTGAAATTAGAAATTTGAGAACTGAAAATACAAAGGGCTAAAAATAACCAAGACACTTTTACAGAACAATAAGTTGGGAGGACTTGTTCTGCCAAATATCAAAAACAATATATCAGCTATCGTGATGAAGAAGTATACCATCACACGGATAGAAAAGAAGGAACAAGAAATCCAGCAAGAGACATATACATATATGGATATAACATATGACTTTGGTGGCACTGCAGAAAAGAACGGACTTCAGTAAATGGTGGTGAGACACTTCCTAGCATACACAAAATTAATTCCTCTTGAATTAAAGACTTAAAATGGGAAAGTTAAAATTAAAGCTTTAGAAGACAATATAGAGGAGTATCTTCATGACTTTGTGGCTCTAGAGAACAATTATTTTAAAACTCACAAAAAAATCTAGCTTTAAAACAAAAAATTGACACTTCTCAGTACCTGACCATTAACAAATTCTTTTTATCAAAGAGCATCATAAAGAGAGGGAAAGGCAAGCCAGGGTGGGAAAAAATATTTGCAATTATATAGCCAACTAAGAACAGGATTTATAAAGATCTTTTATGAATCAAGGAGGAAAAAAAATCTGCCAACACAACCAAAAAATGGACAAAAGAATTGAAAAGTCACTTCACAAAAAAGAAAGAGTGGCCAACAAACATATAAAAAGGTGCTTAATTTCAAGAGTAATTAGGGAAATGCAGAGTAAAACTTCAACGAGATATAACTGCACATCCAACAGATGGGCAAAATTAAAAAAAAAAAAAAAATCTGTTAACACCAGAGATGAGGAAAGTGGGAAAACACGACATCTCTATTGCTCAGGAAAAACTCTGTTATTACCTAATAAAATTTAAGACGTGAATATCCTATGACCAAAGAATTCCATTCCTAGGCACATATACCTTAGTTACACTAGGCAATACATAAAATAATGTTCATTGTGGAACTGTGATTACCCACCCCCCAAACATCCCAATTGTCCACAGTCAATAGAATGAATAAATAGTTGTATATTAACGCAAAGGTAAAATTATACATAAATGACTATGAATGAAGTATTGTTACAAGCAACCACATGGATGAATCCCATGTTGAATGAAAGAAGCAGCCACAAATGAACGTATTGATTCTATTTACATAAAGTTCAAAAACAACAAAAGTAAACTGTATGTATTGTTTAGGTACATACATAGGTGGTAACACTATAAATAAAAACAAAGACACAGTTATCACAAAAGGTAGAAAAGTGCTAACTGCTAGAGGGTATGTGTGGGGAAGCTGGTTGTGATTGGAAAGGGACCGCAAGGGAAGTTTCTGGGCTGCTGTCAATGTTCTATTGATTTGAGAGCTGGTTATACAAGTAGTTACTTTAAAATTATTCCTTAAACTGTGTATTTGTATTTTATATACTCTTTTGAATATATACATATACACACACATACATATATGTATATATATATGAATATATATTTCTTAAATAGACAAAGCTAAGACAAGGCAAGACAAAAATGAACAAATTACCTACTGATTACTTCCTGTGACCCCCAAGATTGCAACTTCCTGATTTGTTTTGAATTTGTTAAAAGTAAAATAGTTAAGCCCATACCTAATGACTGTATACTAAATGGTTATATATTTACAATCATAATGAATTTTTGATAATATTCATTGCAGTTGAAAGGATTATTAGGTCAAGAGAATATTTTCCCTCAAGATCTCAAGAGAATAATTTTCTTTCTGTCTTCATTTTACTAATTATAAAATAGTGGACTCTAAACACTGCTGACGTTTTTATGTCTCATCACTGGCACCACCAGGGAGTGCCATGACACATAAAAAATAAAAATAAAGATACACATCTACATCCAAGTTCTTTGGGACAATTTAGAGGAACTTATAGATGTGTAACATACTGCTCTGAACTCTAAAAAGGAATGGACTTTGGAAATCCCCAACCAACAGTCTGGGATTTACCAGATCTTCTAGGTTTTACAATTTCTCAATTGTTTTAAAAGAATTTCCAGGAGCTAAAAGCACTTTGAAGTAATGTCTCTCCACATCCAGTGAGTGTTCTATCTCCATGATTGCAAAACTTGAAAGCTAGGAAACACCAAAGCAACACTACTCACAAAATGAATAATAAAATTGGAATCTCTGGAGTCAGCTATGGAACAGGATTTACAAAGATATTGTCAAATTTCTTAATTTATTTTTAATAAGTAAAAAATCACTCAGTGGTACCATACAAAATCAAATCATTAATTTTTGCACCTGGTATTTCAATCACCAGCACTGATCTCATGGTACAGAAATAAAACAGATAATGAAAAAAACCGTCATTAAATTCACGCTGGTTTTCCAACCTAGTAGAACTATACAGAAGAAACTAATGGCAATAACCGTTACAGAAAAAAAAGCAATGACAATATGGTTTCAGATTTAATCACAAAATGAACTTAATCCTTACTGATTTTATTTATATCTGCTAAAGCACTGATCTCAATAAATAAGAATTGATAGCACGGTTCTGTTCTAAATTTACTTCTGAAGAGATGTGGAGATTTAGATCAAATATAAGCAAGCTACTAGATCATAGTTGAGAATTACTGAATGGCTACCTGGAAAATATCAGTTATTGTCATAGAGCACAAAACAAAAAAGTGGGAACAGACTTCTTATAGGAAAGTGCTTTTAACTGCTGCTAGCCTCTAAAGTTCCAAGCCATAGAGCTTTGATATTCCTGGATTCAATTTTAAGTAATATTAATTTTAAGCATTATATTTGCAATATACACGATGGGAGAGGGTAGGATATGATGAACCAAAATTAACTGCTTATTTCAAAGGTAGCCATTTCCTTTAAACTCATCCTGTCCACTTATCCTCACCTCCAACGCAGACTACCCTTTATTCATACAAATTCACCCTCCACTCCTAAATATATTTTCCCAATTGGATGATACTTTTACAAAAGAATGAAACAATACAGCTGGTTGACCAAGTAACTTAAACTATTTGTAAGTGGAATAAAAGGAAAGTTAAGTAGAGAATATAAACATATACCAAATTGGAGTAATACTGATGTGAATCTAGTTTTTAATTTATCAAAGTACCTATTAATGGTTTGAACAGAAGAGCAGAAGAAAAGCAGCTAGAGGGAAATGACTTTCTGTGGTTACAAAATGCCAATTGCTTTAGAATGCATGACAGCCCTGGAAATAAAAGAAACACTTGCTGTTTTCACTGAGTTTACAGTGTTGAGTACACTTTATGTTATTTTAATGAAAGCATTTCTATGAACATATGCAATAGCTCATATCAGAAAACAGAAAGTTTCTATCAATAAAGACCTAAAAAAATAAATTTTTATCTTTGTCAACTCCCTTTCTGGGAATGTAGAATTAAATAATACATTTCCCTTTAAAATAAAATATTAATTTATGATTATTTTTTCTGTCCATTAGGCTGCTGGAAGAAAAAAAATCAAGACTAAACTAGTGATAATTTTGTAATTTCTACTTTTCATCTACTTCTAAGGACACTCCCTTTACAAAACCTTTTAGTCTTATATACTATGACAATCAGGTTTAGAGTTCCAAATAAATAAAATAGCCACACTAGAAGGCATACTAAAGAATCAAATGACTAGCCATATTTATCTGTTCACATTCATGGATTCTCTAAGCGGGTTGTCAGAGTCCATATGCTATTGTTAACATTTAGTCCCAGTTAACACCTGTCATCTGATGTGCTTGCTCATGACTTACAACACTGATGCTATCAGCAAAAGATCCTGATTTTAGGGAGACAGTGATATAACAAACTCTGGTTAAATCAGCAGAGGTAACATGTCAGTAAACTGTAACTTTTAAAGTTTTAAGAGTAACCACTCTTCATCCACTGCTACCATCCCTGCTCCATTGGTGTTAAATTCAAAGCCTCATCATGAGAGGTGCAGGGAGCCAAACACTGTTTGTATAGAAAAATGGGCCTCAAATACTAAACAAAAAGAAATTCATAAAATGGGATTAAACTTTTTGGATAGTTGCATTTGTTATTTTCAATTTCTTGATCTTTTATTTCTTCTGGTCTTAGATACATATTTTTTTCCTTCTTTTCATCCAAAGAGGTTAATACACAATTTTTTGGTAAGCATTATAAAACAGCATTCCAGTTCGAAGTTGCTTGTGAGCACATCCACATATGAAGCACTACACGTGTATACTATGCTTCAAAATGCTTTACAATTCTTCACTGTTGTTTTTTACTGATGTTTCCCTTAAATCAAGCTTCATCAAAGAGAAATCCATAGCATTATGAGCTGACTCTTTAAGCTCCTGAATAAGTGCATTCTTTCCAAAATCAAGTAGTCCTAAATTTAAGACAACTTCTGTTAATCAGTGTCATGACTAAAGTAGTATCTTACTGGAGGTCCAGGTAAATCTTCATCTCCATCAGTATCTGGAGCAAATGACACAGTAAGATCCACATATTTCTTTTCAGTAGAAGGTTTCACAAGTTTATGCATTCTAAGGAAAAATAAGCAAGGAAAAATAATTTGGTAAATTCTGTAAAATGAAAGAGTGATTTGGTGATAATGTTGTCCGAAGAATCTGGGCTTGTTTAAATTTATTTTTAAATCTAATAATTCACCTGCTTTCATATAATTATTTTCTTTACTAAAAGCTCTAAAATCAAGACATTCTTTTACCTAACAGTTAATCAATTTTTACCTTTGCTGGTAATGATAAGGAATACAGACCACTTATTTAAAAACAAAAACAAAAAACTCCACAGAAAAAAACCTAAAATGTGAGATATGCTTTTAAAAAATGAATATATCAAATATAGATCCCTGCCCTTGTGAATGAAGCTTATATTGGTGGGAGGGGAGAGACAATAAATAATACAGTAACTGTTAGACAGTGATAAATACTATGAGAAAGAGGAAAAGTAGAGCAGCATAAAAGGGATTAGGCATGCTAGGCTGGGGTACCAGACAGGATGCAGTATTAAATAGGGTTCAGAGAGGCCTCTTCAGGAAGTGCAAAGACCAGAGGTGAGAGTTAGTCAGATGGCCATCTCAGAAAGAGTTGCAAGCAGAGGGAAAAACTAGAGCAAAGGTCGCATGTTGGAGACTGGAATGTTCAAGGAAAAGTAAGGAGGCCAGTATAACTGGAATATTGTGAGCAAGGAGAGAGAAGTATGAAAGGAACTTGGAAGGGTAAGTGGGAACTAGATAATTTAGGGCCTTGCAGACCACTGTAAAGACTGGCTGTTTTCCTCCCTCTCTTCCTTTAGGTCTCTGCTCAAATGTCAGCCTTTCACATCAGAATATGACAGGCAGGGACTTCCATAGTGGCGCAGTGGTTAAGAATCTGACTGCCAATGCAGGGGACACGGGTTCGAGCCCTGGTCCGGGAAGATCCCACATGCCTCGGAGCAACAAAGTCCGTGCGCCACAACTATTGAGCCTGCGCTCTAGAGCCCGCGAGCCACAACTACTGAGCCCATGAGCCATAACTACTGAAGCCCACATGCCTAGAGCCCGTGCTCCACAAGAGAAGCCATTGTAATGAGAAGCACGCGCAGCGCAATGAAGAGTAGCCTCTTCTTGCCACAACTAGAGAAAGTCTGCACACAGCAACAAAGACCCAATGCAGCCAAAAATAAGTATAAAATAAATAAATAAATCTTTAACAACAACAAAAAGAATATGACAGGCCGAGGGAATACCTAGATTGCCCAATATACTGTAGCAACTTAATACCCCCTTATTCTGCTTTATTTTTCCACAGCACTTATCACCATCTTACATACATATTTAATTGTTATGTAAACTCCTCAAGCAGGGCAGGGACTCTGCTTTGCTCACTGCTGTATCCCTAATGTTTACAAAAGTACCTGGTACATAGCAGGCATTCTTTAAAAAAATCTGTTGAATAAATGAAAATAACAATTCGGCATTTAAAAAAAATACTTCAGTCTCACAAGCCTAGTCCTTATGTGTTTGCATATAAGAGGTGGATCTACTTTTACTTGGTATATTGACCAAATCAGGTTTCTAAGCCTATTAGCTTATAAGATGACCCTGAACGATAATAAACTCACAAGGGTATTATAATCCTATAAATCTCACTTGATAGGTAGCCTGTGGAGCTTGGCAGAGTCACTGTCTTTATTACTGCCATTAGATAGGAGTAAATCACATATTTTTATCTGAACTTCAATAACCTCTATATTTAATTTTCTAGTGTGCATCCAACTTATATTTCAACTTTTGAGAATATCTTGCATATAACGTTCAATACTTACGTTAACTTCAATCTTTTTGCATGACCAGGCATTACAGGGACATAAAGCATTTTGACTCCCTGTACCACCATTGTTGGCTCAATTCCGTACTTCTCCTGAAAGTGAATACCCAAAAGAAACAATCAAAGCTCCACCCAAATATAAAATGCTGGATGACAATGTTTTACAACCAGTAAAAAGAGAGAAAACTCCTGCTAAATAATATTTATAAAAACCTCCAACGAAATTATGTATAAAACTAACAGACTCGAAGCAACTAATGAATAATTGTCTCACTTTGACTGCATTTATGAAATCCAAGAGGGTGAACTCTTCTTTTCCATGTATAATCCATCTGTCCCAAATTGTAAATGATATTCCATTTCTGTTGTAGAAAAATATTCAGAACAAAAACATTTAAATTTTCTTCCTTTTAGTAATAATAAAAAATCCCAGAAGTCCACTATTTGTGATTTAGCTAGATATTAATGTGGGAATACAAAAGGAAAATATAACAAAATATTCCATAATTCCATCTTACTTCCCCATCACACCACACAGGTAACCACTTTCATCAGTACCTTGTTTATCTTTCCAGTGTCTTATTATAAATAAGTATGTCTTAGCAAGAGAGTTCCATTTCTCTTTTTAAACAGTTCCATGAGTTTCACTGTGTGGATGTTCCAGTCTCCTATTACTAGACACTTAGATTGTTCCAATCTTTGGCTATGATAAACAATGCCAAAATGAATATCCTGTTCATATATCATTTGAGATGAGTGCAAATGTATCTGCAAGTTTGAAATATAGTGCTATATTTGCCTTAATATGGGTTATATTATTTTATACTCTCATCAGTAATGTATGACAGTGCTTTCTCATACTCTTGCCAAGATAATAGTTTTCAAATTTTTGGTTGTTACCAATTTAAAAATTTAAAAATGGAAGTCCAGGGGAATTGATTTCCTTTGTCATACAACTTTTGGAACTAGATTCTTAATCTCATTATCCATTAGTCAGACACTAGAATGGCTTCTAATTCATCTGAATTAGGCAGACAGATGAAACCATAGAAAGTACAATGCTAAACAGTGTGGCAGATTATGTATTGTGAGAGTTCTATGGCTAGTTTAGTCAGCAATGCTTCATGCTACATGCAAAAGAATGAAATTGGACTCCTATCTTACACCACACACAAAAATTACCTCAGAATAGATTGAAGACTTGAATGTAAGACCTGAAACCTAAAACTCCTAGAAGAAAACTTAGGTGGTAAGCTCCTTGACACTGGTTTTGGTGATAAGTTTTTAGATTTGACACCAAAAGCAAAGGCAACAAAAGCAAAAATAAACAAGTGGGACTACATCAAACTAAAAATCTTCTGCACAGCAAAGAAAACCACTAACAAACTGAAAAGGCAACCTACCGACTGGGAGAAGATATTTGCAAATCATATATCTGGTAAGGGGTTAATATCCAAAATATATAACGAACATATACAACTCTACAGCAAAAAACCCAAACAATCCAATAATAAAATAGGCAGAGGACCTGAAAAGACATTTTTCCAAAGCAGACATACAGATGGCCAACAGGTACATGAAAAGATGCTTAATTATCACTAATTATCAGGGAAATACAAATCGAAACCACAATGAGATATCACCGTACACTTGTTAGGATGGCTATCATCAAAAAACAGAAGATAACAAGTGTTGACAAGGATGTGAAGGAATTGGAACTCTTGTACCTTCTTGGTGAGGATGTAAAAATGATACAGTCACTATGGAAAGCAGTATGTAGGTTCTTTAAAAAATTAAAAACAGAACTACCATATGATCTAGCAATTCCCCTCCTGGGTATTTATCCAAAGAAAATGCAAACACTAACTTGAAGAGATATCTGTACTCCCATGTTCACTGCAGCATTACCTGTAATACCTAAGACATGGAATCAATCTAAGTGTCCATTGATGAATGGATAAAGAAAGTGTGGTACTATATATAATGTATTATTATTCAGCCATAAAAGGAATGAAATCCTGCCCATTTGTGACAACATGGATGGACCTTGAAAACGTTACGCTAAGTGAAATAAGTCAGACAAAGACAGGTATCTTATCATCTCATGTATATGTGGAATCTAAAACAAACAAATCCCACAAAAAACTCAACCAACCAACCAGACAAAACCCAAAAAAATCCCAAGCTCATAGATATAGAGAACACTGATAGTGCCAGAAACAGGTGGTGAGGGTGGGCAAATGGATAAAGTGAGTCAAAAGGTACAAACTTCTGGTTGTAAGATGAGTAAATCATGGATATATAATGTGAAGCATGGTGACTATAGTTAATAATACTCTACTGCATATTTGAAAGTTGCTGAGTGAGTAAATCTTAAATGTTCTTATCATCAGAAAAAAAAATTCTATAACTATGTATGATAATGGATGGTGACTGGGCTTATTGTGGTAATCATTTCACAGCATATACCAGTGTTGAATCATTGTGTTGTACACTTGAAACTAATTTAATGCTGTATGTCAATTATACAATAAAAAAAGAAAAAAAAAGAAATGCTACATGAAGATGGAGTTTTGACCTCATCATGAAGTGATGTAAGAGTTTATATATATAGGAGAAAAGGAGAGATAAAGCTATTATTTATTCCTTTTAAAAGGTAAAAAAATTATTTCATTCTCATTATGCAAGAGAAACACACCTTCATGCATACCTGATTTCAGTTTTTCTTACTTCAGATGTCTCTGTAAACACTATAATTGGAATGGCTAAGTTAAAGAAACAATTTTTGTAAGCTTCAAATGGATAGTCACCAGCTACTTTGATCATCTCCAGTGCAACCTAGATAAAAGAAGGTGATCTGATTATATAAATAGCCTAAAACTATTCATGACTTTAATTGCATCTATATAATTTTCCTGAATTCTTCTCAAGCATTTCTGTGTAGAGAATAAAAGCAGCTATTGGACTGGAGTAATATAAATTTCTTATAAGCCTCTAACTAATTTGACCATGTAATCTTCCTACTTCGAAAGTAGGTATCAGAAGTCAAGCAATACAGCAGTCTAAAATCATTCAATAATAGGAACAATAATTATATAACTTCTAAGAATAACACTACAGTAAGGTATAATAACTAGGGCCATCCTAAAGATTTTAAATCATTAAGGAAAGACTAAATTTAAAGAAATCCAAATCACTAACAGAAATTACATTTATTTTAAGACAAAGAACTAAAATCCAATATAATCAAAGAGCAAAGGTTAGGGTAGTTCATTTTATTCAAGAAAAATAGAGCATTTGGATTGTATAGAGGATACAAAGATGATGAAGAGGATTATTGCCTGTAAGAAAAGTTATACTGTAACTTGACAGAGCATATTTTTTTACATTAAAATGTCTGTATTATCTGTAAAAGTTCAAAATACAGATTACTGTATTTTCAGAAATATCTTACAATTTTAAATTATAAGATCAATATGTATCCCTCCTTCTCTAAGATCTCTGAGTGAATGGTTTGGGGTGGTGTAATAGGGAAGACAGAAAAGAAGCAATGAATAACAAGCATTTTCAAAGAATCATAATCTCACCAAGCCAGTAACTGCAGCAGTGGATGTTGCTATAGCAGGTATAATTCTACCTGCTATGCGTTTTGTTTTCAAACGGTCAGCTGGTTCAATGCTATACATTTTGGCACGAAGATTTGATGCAGCTGTGATGAAATCTATGTGTCCATTACGATCATCATCTTTTTCAAATGAAAGCACTGCCATCTGAAGGTCACCTGATGACAACAACCAGAAAAACAAAGTTTCCTAGTAAGTGATAAAGGCTTTACTAGGTAAAAAGCAAGGCAGTGTGGGTTCACTACTGTTAAAGATTCCTTTTTGTTTAGGTTTGCAAATGACTGAAAAATACAACGACAACAACAACATCCAGGGAACTGAAGTTACTGAAGGATATGAAAATGATGGCTTTAAAACCACTAAATTAGAAGTTTTAATATTTAAAAAAAAAAACCTTTCTAAAAAAACATAAAAATAAGAAAGCCATGTACATCTGCTATTAAGTGGCTTACAATAAAAAAGTCAACACTGGGTACTGTTCAAAAATTGATTTCATAAATACTACTCTGAAACATTTTACCTCTGATAACTAAGGATAGGGTACATATTGGTCAAATAAAAATAAGTGTCTTTATGAAAGATTTCTAGATTAGTGGTTCCTCAGATCATTCTGTAGACAGGTGTAGTTTAATCTGTGATGAAATGAGAAAGAAATGGTAATATGTTTTTTTCTAGAATTATAATTATTAACTTAGGATATAAACCTTTTACTTGCAAAATAAATAGCTGGCTAATCTAGGCTTTTCTCCTGAATTTTACTGGTCTTTGTGTAAAATCCCAAAAGTTTGGAAACTGCTAATTTATGTAGTAGAAAGGTGCTGAGCAGGTCTAAAAACATGAGCTAATACAGATCTGTTTTTAAGGAATTAAAAGTTCAGTTTCCCTATATTTAAGACCATTTAGCAAAGGTGTACATAGGTCAGGTTTGTATTCCCTGTGTGTAATTATGGAGACTAACAAGCCAAGAAGAAATCTGTCTATGATTTTTTTTCCTAAAGTGATTTCACTGGATCTCAGGGTTAGTCTCCAAAGGACTCCATGTTTTCTTCATTATGCTAGCCATAAGTTAAAAAGGAATCACACAATAGAATCTTAAGAACTAAAACAATCAGAACAGCAAAAACAAAGCAGACTTACATTTCAGCCTTCTACGGTAGGGAAATGGTGGAGAAAGTTATGAATTTAGTCACAGTTAAAAATGAACAGTGACTTTCATATGATCATGGAATCAAGTAATATCATTATTGTTGTTATGATTTAATCCCACAACCTTCTGAGTGTACAGTTTAGTGAAAATAAAAATCCCTTTAGTTCAAAACATTTTTTATAAAGATTTCCCCTTACTTGTGGTAGCTTCACTAGATGAAATAGCCTTTTCCAGTTGGAAAACAGCATTCCTCTCATCTTCACTGCTAACAGGAACATGGTCTGGTTTCCTTGCAGTTTCATCTGTTTGAACAACCTTTAAATATATGTATGTATATTCATTAATGATATCACATCCTACACCTAAGTTTGACTAACAAATCTGTTTTTATCAAATAAGTCACAAAAAGAAAACATTCTATTGGTTTAATTAGATTATTAATCATTATGGTCCAATGTATTTTACACCTTCTATTGTTAAGTATATTATGTTATTTACATATTTATTATCTACTGCCTCACACTGACACGTAAACTCTATGAGAACAGGGATCTTTATCTTGTTCACTGAGATAACCTCAATGTATCTAAAATAAACTTGCTCATAGTGGGTGTTAAAAATACTTACTGAATAGTTTATAAGATCTAAGTTCATACAACTCTCTCTTAAAATTCCACACTAAAATAAAGTTAATGTTAATCAACAGTTTGTGATTCTGACAAATCAACTTCAAACCAAATTACATACCTCTAACTAGTGCAGAGCTGTTTTCTGTCTCCAAAGAAACTGACGAAATCCACAAAATATATAATATGGGCATCTTTTAAATATTTATTGACTACTGAAAAGAAGTTCTATCCCAAAGAATATGTCTTCCTTCATATAGTTGCATGCTTAGGGCAGCACATATAAATAATTTATCTTTAACAAGGGCAGTGAAGTTAATATTCTCAAACCAAGAAACTAGCTACACATCATCATTAAAATACTATTTCTTATTAAAAAAACACATCCAATTCACATTTTTACATATTAAATATGATTATAAATATTTGAGAAATACTAAGGAGTCAGAGAAGCAGTAATTTTTATTTGCCAGAATGTGTAGTTGATATTTTTTGGCTATGGCATCTTTTAACTACGAGTGCCAGACGCTGAAGCTTCAGTGGGAGCTGCTTCAAGGAGTGGTGAAAAAGCTCATAAGTCATGTTAAAATTGCTCAGGGTAATTTATGCCGCCAAAACTTCGACACAGAAAGAAGCAATTCAAGCTAGAAAACGTATTGAAGAGCAGTAGAGACCTGTAAAGTTATTGATGCATATTTCCTTGGCTTCTGTCTAGCAGCTTTGCCCATTAGAAACATAGGCTAGGAATCTTCTTTATATAGGAATTTTGTTTTTCCTTTCTGTACTTTTGTTCTTGATAAACTACAAATCATGAACATTTCATTGAGAAAACCTATTTACTTGCACAAAATGAACTGCCTACAAGTTTTCCTTGTCCCTAAAATAAAAATACAGAGTGGAAGACTGCACACACCACTTCCTACTTGAATTTTGCAGAGAGGCACTCATTACTCCACATTTTCCAGTATAGCTAAAGGTAAACGGAACAGAAGGTTGTTCTGTGGTTTATTTCTTTTTAAAGTGCATACGAAAAGGCACATAATGAACATGTGAAAAAGAAAAATATTTAGTATTTTCAAACTTTTTTATTTACCCTGCCTAAATTTCATGTTCCACCTTTATTAATACTCCCTGTCTTTCTCCTTCCAACATATTTGCCGACAAAATCCCAACCCTTGTTACAATCCAATTTACCAGCTATTCTACAGTAGCACCCAAGCTGCTAAATGCCTTTTCTCCAGCCACATGTAGTGGAATACATTAAGTGGAATTAACATTAAGTGGATCTTAAATATTATCTCAAAATTCTACAACATCTTCTAATTCCCCACTTTTCCCACTCCCCTAGGCAATTATTTCACATCTTTTTTTTCTCTGCTCAAACTTCCTCTATCTTCTCCCTGTCACTCGGAGCGATTAAGCTTGCTTCTTTTTTTCAACTAAGAAAATAATCTTTTTTTCTTGCACACTCAAACCAATTCCTTACAAATCCTGTCAGGGCTACTGCAAAATGTGCACAGAATCCAACCTCTTACCACATCTTCCCTGTTACCCACTACCCCTGTTTGATGGTTCATTCAAACCACCATCACATCTTGACTATAATCTCCTAATAGCTATTTCTGCTTCCTCTCTCATGTCCTAATCATTCTTAACACAATCGCCAGGGTCATCCTTTTAAATATGTCAGGCTGTGTCCTCTGCTTAAAATCCTCCACTGGCTTCTTATCCCATAATAAAACATGAAGTACTTATAACCCTCACTACCTCTCCAATCTCGCTATCTACCACTCTTCTCTTGCATATTCTCCTCCAGAAAAATTCTAGCCTTCAAAGTCTTTCAAGGCCTTTCTCTGAACTTGTTCCTGCTGTCTGTACTGCTCTTTCACCAGATAACAGTATGGCTCACTCCCTCACTTCCTTCAGGCTTCTGCTCAAATGTTACCATATCAGAGAAGCTTTCCCCTTTTATCTCATATAAGATGACACCAGCTCCATTACCCTTTGTTTTCCCTGTTTTACTTTTTCTTATTAGCACTTATGCCCATAATGCAATATTACATAATTATTGGCACTTTTTTTAATAGTCTGCCTCTGGCCCAACTCGCACAAGAACAAGAATTTTGTTTTGTTCCTATGGGCTTCTCCAGGTTTAGAAAGAGACTTGACACAAGTAGAAGTTCAATAACTATTTGCTAAATGAATGAACTTGTACACATACCTTGTTGGAAGGTCTGAATTCCTGAATCTTTACTTCGGAAAGAATATTCAACAGGGTATCTGCTGATACGTCCTGGTTTTTAAAACAGTAATTTTATCAACATATTCTTAAAATTCTGAATTCTAAACCTAAAAAACAACCTAAAAAAGGTCCTTTATCATACTAAATATTTGAATAATTTATGATATAACTGTTTAGACCACATCTGTTTGTGACATTTACTTTTATTTCTATAGAAATACCATCCACAAAGGCTGGGAAGTGGGGGTGGTGTGTGTAAAAAAGTACTTGTTAGTCAACAAACCTTAAATCTTAGTTCTTTCCACAAATTTTTTTTTTTTTTTTTGGCCGTGCCATGCAGCAGGTGGGATCTTCCCCGACCAGGGATCAAACCCGTGCCCCCTGCACTGAGAGCATGGAGTCTTAACCACTGGACTGCCAGGGAAGTCCATCCACAAATTTTTAAAAAGGTAGTTTTAGGGCTGGTTTTATCAGACAGAGTGCCTTGAGATCAGGAACTATCTCTTCATTGTTTTACAAAGTTCCCTGCAGAAAGTTATACTCAATATACATTGACTCACAGTAAATGGAATTCATACCTTTGGAAGCAGGAAAATATTTAAATGGTTCAGGATAAACTTAGATGAATTTAAGGCTATATATATGTTTATTATTAAGAATCTACTTAGGAAAAACTGAGACACAGTGCTTTTGAGGTCACCTACAACTCATCACAAAATTATCACTCTTTTCACAAAAAGAATACCCAACTGAATGCCACTATTTTTACCAGACATTTATGGTATATTTTACTGCGTGTTAATTCCAAAAGGGATTAATGTACAACAGGCATTTTTATCTAGATCCAAAATAGCCAATTCTAGTTATGGATCTGGCTCATATTTCCCATTCAGCCTAGTACCTAAAAGTATATTAATTTATTTAGCTCTATTATGCATTTGAGAAGGAAAATTCACTAATGCAGACCTGCCTTTCACATAAAACTGTATTAGATCCCTTTACATATGAGTCAATGAAGACGATGTCTAAGAGAAAAGGTATAAATGATAAAAGTAAAGAAATGTCAATGTAGGCTAGCATTTTCAAATCTCCTGAAAAGCATATGTTAATTTCACAAAAATAAGCCAAACAAATGATAACAAACAGAATCACTAAGAAATATTTAAAAATTGTTATGAAATAGGTCACTTTGGGTTTTCAGAGTAATTACAATAATTAAAGTTAGTAGGTTATAAATGTTTTAAAAATAAAGTAAGACTGCTTTTACAAATATTTGTTTCGCTACTTAAGTTCAGAAAAAAAAGTGACTTTCTTCCACTTAGTGATGCTGCAATGAGATTTTAGCTTCTGCTTTATTAGAATGGGCAACACTAGAACAAAATGAAGTTTATATCGAAGAATGATTCTTATAACATAAAACACATTTTGATGATGCAATTAGCTAAGTCATCTAATTCTAACCTTTTCTATCACTTGTTAGGGCTTGAAGAATATCTTACCTCTTCTGTAAATGGAATGCAATAGACTGTAGCATATAATTTTGCAGCATTCAGAAGGAAACTGAAGTGCCTTTTGAAATTAAAAAATAAAGTGTGAATGCACAGTTTCAAAGATGTTTACCAGAAACTATAGCCTTTAAAATGTTGAAGATAAGTAATTACAGAATTTTTGTTACAGGATTATTTTTTTTTTAAGTTAGGCAATGAAATTCTGGTCTAGACCAAGGCATTGTAGAAGTTATAAAAGAGAAAACATCACATGTTTATCCTCATAAGCACTAATATTCAGGTAGTGATCAAGACTACTTTGGGGAGAGAAGTGGCCAGAAGTAGAAAAATTATTGAAAGAAAATTCATTTTAATTCATAAGAAAATATTACAAACTTGGTTTTAAAGAGTGTACAATAAGTTCAAACTAAGCAAATGAGTTTGTTTAAAAACAAAAAAGGTAAGTTTTATAGAAGAAGCAATCAGGGCTTCCCTGGTGGCACAGTGGTTAAGAATCCACCTGCCAGTGCAGGGGACATGGGTTCAAGCCCTGGTTCGGGAAGATACCACATGCCGCGGAGAAACTAAGCCCGGGTGCCACAACTACTGAGCCTGCGCTCTAGAGCCACAACTACTGAAGCCCGTGCGCCCAGAGCCCATGCTCTGCAACAAGAAAAGCCCCCGCAATGAGAAGCCCGCGCACCGCAACGAAGAGTAGCCCCCCGCTCGCCACAACTAGAGAAAGCCCAAGCGCAGCAACAAAGCCCCATTGCAGCCAAAGATAAATAAATAAATATATTAAAAAAAAAAAGAAGCAGCAATCAGGATAAGGTGACTAAGAATAAGCACCAGAGGAAAAAACTAAGCACAGAATTATTTGTTGAAAGGAAGGTTAACAAGCTAAGTGCTTAATTAAAATATATACATATAAGTATGTTTGTGTATAAAATGCATATCTAATATAGATAGGATATACAGGCATTTACTCAAAGATGAACTCATTTGAAAATTAACCTGAGATTATTTAGGGAGTTATTTAGTAGTGATCATTTTTCCCCATGTAACTGAAGTTTCTTATATACTGACTTCATTAAATAGGAAAACATCTGTCTTCATTTTACTTTTTTAATGAATAATGTCAAAGAGATGACACTTTGGTTGTACTTTAGAGAAGACAAAAATAATAAGATTATTTACCATGTAAAAAAGTAGATTCACCTATGTGTGGGGAGAAGTATTGTGGCTGGCTTTGTTGGCCAAAATGCTATGCTAACTCTTAGATTAACAGGGATGCAATAATTTAACATTAAAGAGCCTGCAGTTTTCACCCTCCAATGTAAACCTATACAGTTAAGAAGTTTACAATGAAGGATGTATATAAAACTGGATATATATACTTACAAAGGTTCATTTAGATCAAATTTTAATGGAGAGGGGGGTCTTTTTGGTGACTGCCAAAACAAACCTAACAAAATACAAAATACAAAATATTATTTTCAGTGTCAGCAGTCAGTAATAAATTGCATTAAACTTTCTTCTCAACACTGATATATACTTACTGCCATCTTTTAATCGTGTGTCCAGAGGGAAACAGTGAAGAAGCTGAAGAGCCTAAAGAAAAAATTGAATTAAAAAAAAATCACTACTTAATATTAACGGAAGTAAAAAAACCTCAAAAAACAACATACATAAAAAGATATACAGTGAAGTCTTCCAGTCACCATGTTCTCAATCTGCCCATTCTCCTGTCACTGCCCCCCACCCCAACTTGGAATAACCTCTATTGCTATTTTTTATCAACACTTATATAGTCTTTTTTCTTTTTTTTGCATCTATGGCAAACATGAATATAGATTATTTTATCCCTTTTCACAAACGGTGGCATATTTTACATATCATTCTGCTCCTTTCAAAGAGCTAATCCTTAAAACAAGCAAAAAAAAAACAGTAAAAATACATAGTATTTTATATTTTGAAATGATATGCTGCTTGAGATTTGCTTCAAAACCATCTAGGGGGAGGGTATATTAGGTGGGATTATAGATGAAATAAGATTTTCTATGAGCTGTTAATTGTTATACCTGGGTGACAAATATATGAGGAATACATGGAGATTAATTATATGCTATTTTCTCTATTATTTCTGTGGTTGAATTTTTCCATGATAAAAAAAAGTTAAAAAACCCATAGAAGATAAGGACAAAAAAGGGTTCTGTAGATTTTGAAACATGAGTTCATTGATAGTCATGGTAAGAATAATTTCAATAGTCATGGGGAAAGAAGACACATTTACTGGATGAAGACACGGCAACAGTTAGTATAGACCACTTTTCCAAGAAGCAGAGCAAAAAAGGAAGTGAAAAACAGGAATAAGTATAATTTAAAGACTTTAAAAAGATGAGCTTATTTTATATTCCAATAGGTAAGAGCCTAAAGAGAGGGAGAGACTAAACAGAGTGCAGGACACATTCAAGCTTCTGTATGTAACTGGAGTAAGAATAACAGCTAATATTTCACTAAATATTTATGGGATGGACCAGGTTCTATGCTGAAGACTTTGCACGTATTAACTCATTTGATCCTCACCACTATGCTATGAGTCAGGCACCAATTTATTACTCCCATTTTACAATGAGGAAACAGACAAAATGTGATTATTAGATACATATGGGGAAGGCAAAATTCCAACAAAATTTCTGATGGAATCTCTATTCTCTCAGTCTCTTGCTTTACTCTGAACAACAAACTTCTTTATGATTACTGATTAAATGTATTCCTTCTTCTCTAGAAGGAACCCCTATTTTATTAAAACCCATTTTGTACACAGAAAGACAAGGATTAGTTAAATGTATAACTGACAAGCCAATGGGTGGAGTTTAAATGCATTCTTTAATCAGTAACATACAGGGAGAAATTAGTGTGTGCCCGTCACTTGTTCTCAGTTAACGTACTAATTTCTGAAAAGCTTCCTGAAAGAAAGAGTATACATTTTCAGGTCAATGAAATTAATTTCATAGTAATTAAATGAGCCAAGTTTAGACTTTTTCTTAATGTTTTATAATGTATACTTACCTTATGGTTAAAATATTTTTCAAACTTTAATCTTGCTAATTCTACACAGTGGGACCAATTTCTAGGTCTTCTGCTAAGTAACTTAATAACTTGAAAACAGCCCTCTAAACTTTGTCCAGTTTGTATCTTCTAGAATGAGAGGAAAAAAGAAAACAAAGCAAATACATGTCCAATTAATCACACAAACACACATGCACATATTCCCAGGAAATGTCAGCCAAAGTTTGAAGTGCCAGCTCATGTGTCTTATGATTTTATTATTTTCACCTCAAGCTCCCTGTCCCCGTCTTTCTACTTTCCCTCTTTCTTTTCTTTTCTGGAGGGGAAATGGGAAAAGACAGTATGTAAAATGTTAACTCTAAAGTTTCTTATCTCCCAAGTTATCCTCATGTCTTGCTAGTGGTAAGTTAGTACTATGTATGTACTTACTATACGAAGTGCTATGAATAATATTTTACACTAAAAAGCTGGCCTTTTTAGTGTCGGATTAAAGGAAAGTGAAAAAACAGCTTTGAAGTTGCCCTCACCATGAGACTAATAAATCTGAGACCATTCCTACTCCTGAAATTTTCACTAAAACTTACTTCAGTTTTTTCCAAAGAGCTTAACAATCTGTTTTATTATTTGTAGCTCTCTTATCATTTATCAAATCCTTATCAGGTTGAACCATATGAATTGCTGTTCTGTGAGTCAAACATGGTAATATATTTGCAACTCCATATAGTTTGACCAAATTAAAAATGAAGGGTTATTTGTGACCTGCTAACTTCGAGATTCCTCATATACTTACTATATACAATATTAATGTATAGTCTCTGTTTAAGGAGGTAAACTATTTATAGGCAACTTGAAAATAAGATTACACTGACATAAAGTGTTGGGGTTAGCAGATGCAAACTACTATATACAGAATGGATAAACGACAAGGTTCTACTGTATAAGACAAGGAACTAAATTCAAAATCCTGTGATAAACCATAATGGAAAATAATATGAAAAAGAATATATACATATAACTGAATCATTTTGCTGTACAGCAGAAATTACCACAACATTGGAAATCAACTACACAATTAAAAAAAAAAGTGTATTGTTTTTTACCTTTAAGACTTCTTCTGCAGATGGATAGGTTTGCCAAAATTTGTTAAACAACGAAGGCTTGTAGCAAAAGGAACTTTCAAACTATAAGGGAAAAGAGGAAAACACATTACAAATAAAAGTATGTTTATAAGTTGGAAATATCTGATGAATTGGGCAATTGGGATTGACATGTATACACTGATGTGTATAACATTGATGACTAATAAGAACCTGCTATAGAAAAAAATAAAATAAAATTCAAAAATTAAAAAAAAAAGTTGAATATATCATCTTTTCTACTTCAAAGAAAAATTTCTTAAAAAATATCTTTATTACCTTATCTCTTGCCCATTGTATAGTGTGTTCAATAGCAGCTGGAAAGGACTTTAGGGTACAAAATGGTATTTCTTCTTCTGGGGGATCCCGCTATTTTATAAAATATGACAACAGTTAAGAGAAGCAATGACAATTTTTTATGGAATGAATTTACTTGAGTGTTTTAAGACCATTAAAAAACAAAATTCAAAAATAAAACAAATCCAACATTTTTTATCTTCTTTCTCCTACACATTAAGAGGAAAAGTTTACTCTTTTGACACTTAACCCACGTGTTTACAGAAATGTAACAACAAACACAAATTCTATTGTCACTTATTATCTGTGCACTCCTTTGGTACCATGTAGTACTCATATAGCAGACTATCATATATAATTACCTTTTTTTGTTTTCTCCAAGTATCAAGGTGACATTTAACACTTTAAATATTCTGCATTTTGAAAAATAATTCAAGAATTCCCAATATAGTGCCCACATACCGTTTCTTTCTCCAGGCAGAAAAAAATATTTGTAAGCAGGAATCATATGTTCTTGATGCTTGGTATAGTTTCTTGCAGAAATTGTGTATTAAATAAATGGCAAATGTCTATGTTGTGTCATATGAAAAAGTACCATTGAAGAAATCCATATTCTCTTAAAGGGTACATTTGGTACATTTAGTCTTATTGGCTTACCCAATCTAAAACAACTCACTTTGTCTCTTTTTACTTAGAGATTTTATTTTAGTGTGTTGATCTATAAAATACCACGGAATATTTTATAAACCAAAAAGGAAAGCCAGATGGAGTATTCAATTCTAGTTTTTCTGAGTATGAAGTTAGAGAATATACATATCGGAGAAGGGGAAGATGTGGTAGAATGAGAGAATCAAGGGAACTTTCGGAATTTTGTAACATCCCCTACTTTGAAAATCTTCTAGTATGATCCCAGCATATCATGATTTTCTCCACCTAATTTCCTTCAAATCAAACTTATCAATTTTGTCTATTATAGTGTTTTCACTACATAAACTTCTGATTGCATGAGAGTAAAGGGGAAAACAAATTTTATTAAAATTTAAAAAATTTTCTAAACCAAACATATCCATTAAATAAAGGGATATTTATGCTTGTAAAATAATATTCTTCTTTCAATTTTACAACTTGGGTTGACCTTTTTTAAAAAATTTTAAAAATTAATTAATTAATTTATTTTTTGCGGTAACATGGGCCTCTCACTGTTGTGGTCTCTCCCATTGCGGAGCACAGGCTCTGGACGCGCAGGCTCAGCGGCCATGGCTCACGGGCCCAGCCGCTCTGCAGCACGTGGGATCTTCCCGGACCGGGGCAAGAACCCGTGTCCCCTGCATCGGCAGGCAGACTCTCAACCACTGCACCACCAGGGAAGCCCGACCTTTTTTTTTTTTTTAAATCCCCAAGCCTACATTTCTTAGACCAGTGATTTTCAAAGTTGGCAGTATCGCAAAATCACTCGTGGCGGTTAAAAAAAAAAGTTACACCTATATCATTTGTATAAAATATATTGTTACAAATGGCTTGGTCCCTCATATGGAGAAACCGAGTCTTCAGTAAGATTTTGGGTGGGTCACCAGTTCAAAGGTTGCTAAAAACTAATCAAGCAGCTCTGAGAAACAAACAGTAAACACAAGAATAATATTCCAGAAAGACCGGAAACAAAATTTTGATGATTAAAAAAATAAGTTCAGCTACATTTAAAAAAATGTCTATACACATATGCACAGACATCATTGGCGGATCAAAAACAGAAGGGATTAGGAATGCTAAACCAAATTTGCTGACTAATGAAGAGAAATAAACCGTGAGATATAAAAATGATGAGATATAAAGAAGAGATATTTACTTTAAAAAAGTGGTTCACTTACATGACTATTATAGGATTCAGTTAAATGAGGTACAATAACTTCAGTGTGTCCCTTAGTGCCCATTGTTCCAGAATCTAAGAGGGGCCGTAGATTTGCTAAGCAACGGCTATGTGAAAAGAAAATAGGTAATAAACATAAAAGTGAGCAGTAACAATGTAAGCAGAGGACAACTTACCAATTTCTACTGACCATTTCATATGTTGATCACTTCTTGGATATAACACTTTAGGAAACAGATACATGACCACCAAACAACCCATTTATTATTACCATCCTCTTCCTCCCACAAACTTTGTTGCTCACTCTAGCAATTTTTGTCTCTACCTTCCATTCCCAAAGTTTGGTAGTTTTAGAACAAGACATATTACGTTTATCTTGCTCTAAAACTCCTACACAGAATGGATAAACAACAAGGTCCTAATGTGTAGCACAGGGAACTATATTCAATATCCTGTGATAAACCATAATGGAAAAGAATATAAAAAAAGAATGTCTCTATGTGTATAACTGAGTCACTGCTGTACAGCAGAGATTGCCACAACACTGTAAATCAACTATACTTCAATAAGAAAACAGAAAAAACAAACTCCTATCAAATTTTGGGCTTCAACTTTTCTTCCTCTGGGTTAACTCTTAATTAATGTGTTACCCTTTCTTTTCTTGTTCTCTATTTCTTCTTTGGTTTATTTTCCGACTATAAGTTCTACCTCACTATACCTTTTCAACATTTTCTTCATCCCAAACCTTCTTTCTCAATACTTATGATGCCTATATTCAACACACTTTATTTAATTTCTTAAAGTTTCTTTTTTGGCTTTCTCTGCACAAGTTTACAAACTTTCCACTGTACTCTCAACTGGTAAATTTTCCTGCTAATAAATCTGCTCTAGCACCCTAACATTAGAGAGTCATACAAAGATATAAGAAAGATTATGTAAGGTGTATACATCATAGTCATTTATTCATCTACTTATTTAACAAATATTTACTGAATGACACCATGTATTGGGCACTGAGGACAGAGTGATGGGAAAATAAATAATAACTGAATAAATGATTTAATGAGGAAACAAATATTAAATAAATGTGCATGTCAATAAAAAATAAGTGCTATGAAGGAAAAATGAGTGCTGTGAAAGATTATCTTAGGAGGATCTAATTTAGAATTCAGGGGTTAAAGAAAGTCTGTTTGAATAAAGACATTTAGGCTGAAACTGAAAGGATGAGAGAAAAAACTAAAGGAAGTGAAAAGTAGGCAGATTTGGGGTCAGGAGCTTTAGAGCAAGATAAACATAATTTCCTGAGGTTGAAGGAGATCATGTACAAGTCCCTGAGGTGAAAAGTGTTAGATGCCCCCACTGTATAGAACTGAAAGAAAGAATGTGTGGCTAGAATAAGGGGAGCCAGGGAGAAATAGTAAATTTTAAGCTGGAGTGGTGGACAGGTGGCAGATACTCTATGAAAA
Organism: Globicephala melas; assembly: GCF_963455315.2. Taxonomy (NCBI): domain Eukaryota; kingdom Metazoa; phylum Chordata; class Mammalia; order Artiodactyla; family Delphinidae; genus Globicephala; species Globicephala melas. Next base: position 85,427,961 of record NC_083318.1, read on the forward strand.
ACATTTAGGCCATTTTAAAGATTTTTAATTTTATCCTGTCTCTAATGGGAAATCATCAAAAGGCTTGGGTTCGAGAAGAACTATAATAGGAACATAAAGAATAATCAGAAACTTCAGTAACTTTTCAATAAATAGGTGTGAGAAATGAAGTGAAAACAAAAGAAAGACGATTTCTATGAACCTGAATTTCAAGAACATACCTGTCTACGTATCTCCTGGCTTCCACATTATCTAATGCTGTAATAATTATATCCTGCTTAGTATAGAACTCATCATTGTAAATCACCTCGGTGGCTGGACATACTTTGTTCAAGTGTGCATCTATCTTTAATTGAGGATTTATTTTCAGGGTTGCATCAGCAGCAGTATAACTTTTAGGTTTCTAAACAAATAACATATAAAAACAGAAGAAATAAATGGTAAACAGGAAAAATAGACCATGACTGAACTTAAAACATTTTTTATATGAAGAATAATGTAATGAGACCAGTTTTCATTTTTAATTTGTGGATATTACATTCACTGTGGTCATGCTGCATTTAGTAATGCACATTAGAATTAATAATTCATACATTATTAATAAAAATGTAAACAACTTCTATTTTACAGCTAAGTGCTCTGTAATTCTTAAAATATTAGTTAAAAGTCTAATTAAAAGTACATTTTTCCCTAGTAATGAGGTTTGAGTCAAGTAAGTGCCTAGAAAAAAAATGAGAACACATTCAGTACAATATTAGAAATCCAAGTTCTATAGAATATGAACTCTCAGAGGTATGGTAACCTAATATCAATATTTTGGTACTAAAATGTTTAAAAAATTTTACCATTTCTGGATGGAAATAAAAAATTATTATATATGTTTCAGTTTTATAAAAAGAGTACCCTTTCTTTTCTTTCAGAGTTAGTGATCATTTTTAAATCACTGGTGTCCTTTCAGGTGCTATCATAGTTTATTTGGGAGGACTGGCTCTGACACTAAGTATCTATAGATCATTCAGCTTGAACGAATGCATCTAGTTTTAATGGTATCTGTCTCTTCTCATATTGTTAGACGGACATGTTTTTACTTCTCAGTGCTATTAGCATTCATACATACAAACTGTAAACTTTGTTAGAAGTGTAAAACAAACAGGCTTTAATAGTTCTTTTATAAGTAAAATGCACAAAGGTCTGTGAATGAATCTTATCACATAAATTTTAGTTCATGGGAGACCCTGTTACTTAGTTCTTTGTATTTGGATAGGTGAGGTCATTCGGTTAACTATGCCACTATGTAACTATATAAAAGTATGCTTTAATTACTTTCCTGTTCATGACATTTCTTAGTTTACTAAGATTCTCAATGAGTTGTAGAACAACAAAGTGAAAAAAATTTCTAAAGAGCAAATTTGCTTGACTGACTAAATTGTTTCTTTTACTGACTTAAATATTTTGACCTCCATAAAAAAGACTGAAAATAAGCATTATTTTATAATAAAAAGGGATGTTAAATAATCAAACAAGATCAAAAGAGCAAAAAATTCTCAAACTTTACCTGTTTTGTAATAAAGGTTAATAAAAAAGACAGTGCCAAATTTGTCATCTATAAAAACTTCAAATTAGGGAAGCTGTTTTTATATCCTAAGATGTTTCTAAAATTACATAGATACATCTTGATTATAAAATGAAAAAAATACTGCCCATCATTCACAACTCAGATTTTAACACCCAAAATCAATGCAAAAACTAATTTTTATATTAAAAAATAATTACATATTTTCTCTATTGTCATTCCCATTATTTGATAATTTGAGAGATTCTAATAAAATAAAGAAGATACTATGCTTGTTAAAGCTCCATTTTCTATTTATAAAAAGGAAACTCTCTTCTTTTTCGTATAACATAATAGATGATTCAAATTTGAAACAGTATAACAACACACCTGTATGTGATGAGGACGAAATAGAAACTGTCTATTCAAGTTGGATTTTTCTATCAAGTCAGGATCTGTTACTGTAACCTAATACCAAGGAAAAAAATGGCTGAAATTACATAAGAGATAAATTTAAATCTACTTTGTTTTTCTCTGAATGACTAAAACAACTCCCATAAGTTATTCTAAATTAATTTGGCTGGTAAAAGTTATAATACAAATACTCCAAAACTGGTTACCAATACTACTGTTTTTATACTTATATTTAATGATAATGTTTAGCATACGAACACGTCAAACAAAACAGCTGAAACCAACTGCAACTCCTACTCAAAACTTGTTTTTAACTATTCATAACAAAATAAAGGTTTAACGTCACTATCACATTTTAGAACCGTAATGGATTAGCCATAGAGGAGTTAGCTCTTCTTTCTACACATATTTATTCTCAATCTCAATTGATTGGGAAAGAAAGCCTGCATGTTTCAATTTGAAAGCTCTTGCTAAAGCAGAGGTCTACAAACTACAGTGCAGGCAGGCTGCCTGTTTTTGTAAATAAATTTTACTGAACACTGTCACGCCACTTTATGGCTGTTTTCATACTGCAATGGCAGAGCTCAGCAGCTGTGACAGAGCCTTAAGATTCACAAGCCTAGAACAGTTACAATCTGGTTAAGAAAAAGTTTGCAGACCCCCATTCTAAAGGATGAAAGATTAAACAGATCCAAGATAATCTAAAAAGTACTCATAATGCATTTGCCACTTAAGCTAGTATTTGTAAAAGATTTCACTAGAAGCAGTATTCTCAGAGTGTGTTCCAGCTGTTACATGTTGATTTGTATTCCCAAACACATTCACTTTCTTTTAGCTGGCATTTCAGATATATATATATATATATATATATATATATGTATATATATATATAGATATGTGTGTATATATATATATATATATTTTTTGTTTGTTTTGTTTTCAACAGTTCTTTTTAATTACGTGTTAGAGGGTATCTCTTTGAAATGGGGGGAAAAAAAAGCACAGAAAATGTCCTTTAAGGAAAAGCTTAATCAATGTATACTTATTGTGATTACTGATTAAAAAGCTTTTTCTTCTACCTCCCCCAACCCTACTTTTTATCCACTTTTTTTTGTTTGTTCTTCTACTAGATTGATCAAGTATTCTTGATTCTAATCCTCCCTCAACGCCCCTGTCAACCCCTCACTGAACTGATTTGGAAGTTAAATCTCTATTTTTATGTGGTGATATTCAAAATTTTAACATGTACATGTGACTTAAGATCTAAAATTAAAATCTCCATCTTCCTCCTGAACAACTGGAGGATATTTGAACTCTCCCTTCTGTTTTCCATATCAATGAATATTTTACTTATTCTTAACCAGCCCACCCCCAAACTGGTCAATATTTTAGGTTATTAAAGGTTTTAAAAATTAATGCTTATTTAAATCTAAGAATGTTGATAAATGCCTCTACTTACCCTTGCTTCACACATTGCCTGTATTAATCCATAGTTCTTTCAGTGAGAATAAGCAGTAATCTTTCATCATTTTACTAGTCAATTATCTTTTTTTTTTTTTTCTCTTAACAGATAATTTAGCTGGGTATAGAAATCTAGGTTGATAATCCCTTGCATTATAAAGATATGCTTCTCTATCTTCAGGTGTGCATTTATTGCTGATGAGAAGTCTACTAAGTAATCTCTCTTTTTATCTTTGCTTTTGATTTGTTTGGTATTAGTTTACCTTTTCAATCTGAACACACTTGTCTCTTCAACTCTGGAAACTTGTCATTATCCTTGGTATATATTACTTCTTCTCCCTTATCTTTCCTCTCTCTGGAAATTCTACTACACTTATGTTGGACCATGCAAATGTATCCTCTTTCATTTTTTAAAAAAAGAATCTTTCTATACTATATTTTGGGTATTTATCTTCTTTTCATCAATTCTCACTTCAGCTATATTGGAATTTTAAGTTCACTGATTATACAAAAATTCTTCCTTGGCTTTTTGTGAAAATTCCAGTGCCTTTTCCCCTCATGTTTCCATTCCTCTTTCTATGTCTTTGGTCATTTTTAACTTTACAGTTTGTTCTATTATCTGTAGCACTCCTATTATCTATAGTTCTTAGAGAGTTATTTCTTCTATTTTCATTGGCTGATTCTTCCAGGTGGTACCTTTTTCTAGTAGACTGTCATTTTTCATTGTGAATTGTCTTGAATGGATGTTGATTTCTCTGCATAGTCCTATGTACTCTCAGTGTGTAAGTACCACCATGATGTGGTTTTGCATTTGTTTTAATCAGAGGTTTCAATGGCCCTAAATTTGTTATATTCATTTCTCTTCTTGAAGTTTTTATATGGTATAATTTTGGACCCCATACACCAGTGTGGTGCAGCTCTGAGTTATGATTTCTTACAAATGACTTTCTTTCTAGTTAATGTATTGGACATATATTTAAGACAGAAACACTTATGAGTCACCACAGCTTTTAGCTCGGGAATTAATTTCCCTCTTGGTTCCTGGAACCTGGGGCTTTCTCTTTCCTTCCTTCTAGTTAGTTTGGCTACATATGTAAACACTTTAAAAAAGAATAATTTATACAGCAAGACTATGCATTTGCAGTAGGCTAGAAATCTGTCCACGTTAACTTACCTTGTTTTGTTACCTGAAGTAAGTAGGTTTATTTACTATAGTTCTTTTCCTGACTTTTATATGCTGATATGTATTATGAAGTTCCAAGGAGTAAAGTAGGTGATATCCAAACTTGTGTAACCAAGGATTTTTTTTTTAAGAAATACTTTAAAAACTACCAGAACTAATAGTCATTTGTGGAACACAATTTAGGAAATGCTGAGCAGGAATAATACAACTGTAGGACATCTGCCTGTAACTGTGAGAGTAAGTTTAATAAACTATAAAATGTGAACTATTAAATAAATTTTAGTCATTTAATTACTATTAGTCACCATGATAAATCTATGACGTCACCACTGTAGTGTACATCTTAAAGGCAAACAGCATCAATGAAATACATTTTTATTTAAATATATGACATGGCTTTCCAGTTAACTGACATTTATCATCTTAAGAATTTATACTGTATACCAAAGTTTACACTACTCACTCTTCGATACTCACCAATTGAAACAATATCTGAGTACTCTGCAACTTTCTAATGTTAGCTTCTCCCATCTTAAATATTTATTTAATAACAAGTAGTATCTAATAGAAATAACAGTATTAATGTGCTTTATTGTTTCAAAAGCCCTTTCACATTTGATCTTCATAATTACATTATGAGGCAGGTAGTACAGATAACAGTTTCACAATACTAAAGAAAGAAACTGAGGAGCAGAGAACTCAAGTTATTTGTCACAAGGTCACATAAATTTTGAAAAATGGTCAGGGTATATTTAGAATCTTCCAATTTCTAGCCTAGTGGCCCTATCCTCAAAAACCAATACTTCAGATCCATGCAGTCAAATATGATTCAAAACTGGGCAGCAAAAGAAATATAAACTTTTAACTCTCAAGGATTTATATCTTACCATTCCCTTCTCTTTGCCTGTGCCAACACCTAGCAAAGCAAAATTTTTTAACATTTCACAGCCTATGGCTCCACATCCTACCTATGGAGAAGAAAAATAAAAGGTATCAGATTAAATAAAATTAAAACATCTACTTACTAAAGAGCAATTTCATCTTAAGTTTCTTCAAATGCTGTTACAATAAATACATACTTTTAAAAATAATTTGAACTTTTAAAGTAACTTAAAAATCATTTTACTTTAAAATATTTAATGGTTCATGATATCATTATAAGTGTCTCAATTAAAAAAATGTATAAATCATAAAAGGAAAAGCATAATATTTATAATTCCTTTAAAAAGAAGACATTTTAATATTCCACACAAAAGCCAAAGTTTGAACTCAGTTTTTATATAAGATGGAAACAAACAGCATGAAACAGTACAACATTACAATTAAAAAGATTACTTGTTTATAGATAATTTTCTAAACTCATTTGATGAATATAACTATTCTAAGACTTTTAAGTAAAAACTAATAAGAGATTCTACATGCAGGTAAAAGCTCAGGAATACTGCTGATTTTCAAAATATTATTTAAAAAATGAATAATAAAAATCAGTAGTACTTTTAGGACTGATTATAATAATTAAAAAAATAAGTGGCAGGAGAAGTCGTCTTATGCTATTGGGGAGAGCTTCCCTGTCAATGCACTAAGACATTAAAGAAAGACAGATCCACCTACATATTCCTACATTTGGTTAGAAAAAACAAAACAAACCCAAACCCCACAATTTTTAATGTATTTCTAGAAAATCATTTAATGTTCAAAACTATTATACTCGTATTTTAACTTTACATGTACTAATTCTCTAGACGATGGGTTGGCAAACATCTTCTATAAAGGGCCAGACAGTGAATGTTTTCATCTTTGTAAGCGATACGGTCTTTTTCACAACTACTCAGCTCCACTTTATAGTATGAAAGAAGCCATAGACAATATTTGAATAAATGGGCTTGGCTGTGTTCTCGTGAAACTTTATTTATAAAAACAGGCAGCAGGATGGATTTGGCCTGCAGGTACAGTTTACAAATTCCTGTTTTAAACATTTCCTGAATGTCTACTATGTTAGAAACTGTACTCAAATTTCATTTAATAAATTAACTTGATATACAAGAGCAGTTTGACTGTACTATTTATTCTCATTATTATTCCTACTTACTAAAAAGATATTCAAATTTTGTAGCTTCCGACACAAAGTGTCTCCAATGCAGGCTCGTAAGGCATCATATCTATCTCCTCTGTAAAAAACAATATAAACCAAGAAAATAGAATGGCATAAAAAAACATTATTAAGATTAGTTTCATTGCTGCTAGTACCAATTTAATGAGTTTCTTCCAAACTAATAGATACATTATCTTATTTGAAAGAGAAGAAACTTCATAAAGAAATCAGTTGTTTCTTTTTTCCATTTGACTTAATATTCTAAGTCCAAATGACTTAAGTGAAGGTCACTTTAGTTTATCTGGAAAAAAATTTTTAAGGCAGGGATTTTTAATAAAGGTTTGTAGAGAAGACTATGGTTGGGCTTTGAAGTTGTTAACCCACTTAAATTGAAGGCAGAACTTTGGGTTATGTGTATTTCTGGGAGAATGAATTCATAAGCTTTTATCAGATTCCCAAAGAGATATGTGACCCAAAAGGTAAAGAATGACTGATATAAATAAAAGCTGCAGGTAGCAATTGTTTTCATCTAAAATCAGAATGATGTTTTGAAACCTAACCATTCTCATGATATAAATTTAACACTTTATATTCATTATTTATAAGGTGGTAAAGAGATACTGCATTATTATGACACAATCTCTAAGTAGAGAAGAAATGACTGCAGAAGTGAGCTAAGGAGAAAAGACATCTAAAACAAATGCATGTTTACACAAAAACTCTTTTAATCTAGTTGCTCCTTATAAACATACAACTAAGAAAAAAGCAACAAAAAGGTCAGTATTACCGTGGGAGAAATTCTTCACGTTCAGGTTTGCCTAGGGATTCGACAATATCTGCTGCTTCAATATATAACTTAAAGTAGAAGATAAAAACATAACTTACTATGTAGAAAGCTAAATTGCTAGAAAAATTATCTTCTGTAGTTATTTAATGATCATTAAAGAAAACAATGATAAACATGCTGCTTCAGAGTAAAATAATGGATTAAAAAATATAATTGTTTCTTATGCAATAAACATTTCTTACATTCTTTCAATTGAAACAATGGTTAAATCTGGAGGAACTGTAAAAAGATATAATTTGATTCATGTCATTTAGCCATCTTACAGATGATATATTCTATTATTAACAAACAAAAGGAAATTTCACCTCCAAATCTATTTTTTATAACTACATAAAAACTTCTGGAAGCTCATTCAATTTCAGCTACATTTGAATAATTTGTTTACTTTTGATAGGAAAGTACCTAGTCCATATTTAATTTCCAACTTGGAAACTATGTCATCTGTAATTATTACATACACTACAGAGGAAATGGTCTAGGAAGCCACAATTTCAGCATTTAAAATAATATCAAACAGAATTAGTTCAGGTTAATGAAAAAAACCCCTGAGTCTCATTCTCATTTTCATTTTAAGTAACTTATATGGCTAAAAAACGTGAACATGACCATGAACATGAATAAATGGTTATTTATTTAATTATAACATAGAATCTATATTAATAACATAATTTATATTCCCCATGCTGCTAATAGTTATATCTAAACCAGACTTTTACAATTGAACTTGTACACTGTGTTAAAATAAACCAAATAATCCAGCAGCAAAATAACATTAATTAATAGCATCGATAATAAATTTACAAATTTTAATTATTAAAGCTAAATTTAAACTTTTTAAAACATAATAAACAAGATCAATGTTATATTCAAATGTTTAAAATTAAAAAAAAAATAAAGGGCCTGAAGAGTATCCTTTGATACACTTTGCCAATTATTCCTTCTGGTAATAGAAACCAGGGTCTTTCCATCTTGTGATGTTTTTACCCTATATAGTTATCAAACTTTTACCATTCCTATGCTTTCTACCTTTATAAGTTTATACATAGAAACTAGGGAATCTGAAGATTCATGATGCCAAAAGACTCCATGGAACAGTTCAGGAGTCCTGAAAGCATGTGACTGCTAAACTAACAGTAGTGAAAACTAAATATAAGGATAAGAAAATTCCTTATATATAAGGAATATAAGAGTGATAATTCCTTCACTCTCACAAATGAGGGAAATACATCCTAGAATGCAACTCTGGGTTACATGCCAATAGCCTCAACAAATGATCTTGTCCGTTTCCATTACAGAATTAAGTTTTGGTGGCACATCACATCTGACTCATGCATCAAAAAATATTTTAAGGTTGCTTTTATAATATATTAATTAATGCTATGTTATAATTCATAACAGACATTCATTATATGGGTGAATAATTCAACCTTAAGTACAAAAAAAATATTAAAATAGAGAACTAACCCACTGGCATAAAGGAGAAAACTTTCCTGTCACAGCTTTCAATACTTCTTGGCTGGCAACACCTCCTACTGCTGCAGCAAGTGGGGGTAAAAAGCCTTGGGCAGTCCAAGAGAGCCAACGCACAATGTCATAATTTACTTCAGGCTGAAACACAAGCCACGAAAGACAATAATATTAACAGTATTCACATGGTATACTCAAAATTTCAATAAATAATTATACCTTAACTTCTAAAAGAGCTACTCAATTTCCCTAATAGTTTTTAAGTCCTAAAAAAAAGTCCCAATCTCATAATAAAAGATCCAATTCCATGTCAGTTACCTTAAGCGGTATATTTCATTACCAGTACCTGCCCAATTTTGCTTTCTGACTCTTTATGTGACACTAGGGAACAATTTAGAATTAACTGGATTATCTACTGTGATGTCGGACAAACAACCAGAATTTTAAAAAAACATGTTTTAATGAAAACTATGGAAAAACCCTGCACCTACATAAATGAAAAAAAAAAATGACCCATAAAAAATGATGAGCTATCATTTGTGCTTGAAGTGGCAAATAAAAAGTAAAACTGTAAAAAATGAGGCAATACATTGTTAGAAAAGGCAGTTTAGGAAAAAAATTGAGAGTAATAGCACTTTTGCATACAAATCTAAGAGCCAATCACCACAAAGTTCTCATTATCATACTTAAACTGAAATGATGTTTCTCAAAATAAAATTTATTAGTATTTTTAAGAAAAAAATGGAGAACTGGATTTTGGAGCCATTATTTTAGCACAATTTCTTATTTGTCACAAAGATCTCTTCATGAGCTCTGGCTTCTCTTTCTCTTCCTATTCTTTCAACATCAGTAACTAGAATGTTAACCTAGGATTCAAGTAGGGCTCAATTAATCTCTTGAAATTCTATGTAAAATGTACATTTAGGGGAAGAAGAAAGGCTTTTATTACATTATCAAAGATATCTATGATACAAAAAGAAGTTACTATTTACTCACATTCCACCCACTCCATTTCAATTTTCTATATCTCACTATTTTACAACTATTTAGCACTAAACTCAACTCAGATTACAATTTCATTTAAGATGTGGCATTTCTGAATGCAGAGATATTGGTGGTACTGATAATATTAAAAACAATGACAAGAATGCTAATAGAAGCAGGTAATTTGATTGAGCATCTATTTTGAGTTGTATATTATTAGTCCACATGTAATCTTCAAAATAATCCTAGGAAATATAATTTCTATCATACAAATTAGAAAACTGAGACTTTGAAAGATTAAGTAATTTACTCAAGATTTTACTGCTAGTAAGTGGTCAAACCAGGATCTGAACCCAAAAAGTCCAACTCTCTAGCTCTATTCTTACCATTAGGTTACACTATCTTTCAAGATTTTATATTTTTTAATAAACAAACATCCAAATCTGGGGAGTTTTTCATCACCCTAGGATAATGACTAAGGCCTATATCTGAATTTCTGCACACGGTTTCCAAAAGATGATACATATCCACAAGAAGAGAAATAAACCAGTGGCAGGGCTTCAGTATTACTAAGAAACAGAAAATATGAACTTCAAATTGCCTGTAAATAGAAAAACAAACACCAAACCCCAAATGAACTATTTCTGGACTTCATATTGCTGCAAGCCTGAACAGAGAGCAGGAAGCGTGTAACCACAGAAAAGAGAATGAAAGGCCTAATGTGACAAAGCACAGTCAAAATCATCCTGAGAAAACAGAAGGCCCATACTAAGTGCAAAAAATACTGAACATGTATGAAGTCTGGCAGATCTCAGCAGTGGCTATGGTGAAAGAACTTCCCTGGGGAGAATGATGTAAACAGAAAGGGGGAGATATCCCTTGACAGAGAAGGCTAAAAAAGGAAGTAAGAGAGGAAGTTAAGTAGGATTTGGCAGAAAGCAAAGAGATCCACAAGATATATCAACACGTATCCACCAAAAAAATTTTTTTAGTTAAAAAAAAAATCACCTATTAAAGAAACTCCTTTTCAAGAAGAGAAGAGGAAGAGGGGCTCTAGAAATAGAAATCTGAAAAAGCACCAAAAACCCTTACCCTGTCCAAAAGCATATACAGAAAAATCAGTTTACCAAACAAAGCAGATGTAAAAAGGAGACAGAAAATTAGAATCAAAACATTTCAGTACTGAAAATTTCTCCCCCAAACTAATTACAAGGCAGAGTAAATTTGACTGAGTTAATTATATATCAACAAACACTTGGAGATGTGGAAAACCCCACCTTGAATCAGAAATTTAATAACTAAGAACCCCAATGATCCATTCCACCTTCCCCAAAGGGGAAAAATAAATAAATAAAAGAAAATATGAATCGATGAATCAAAATGGGCTCATGGTATACCTGGAAAAATTGACTGAATGATCAACCTTGAGTTATAACTTGGTAAAACTATTCGATTTCACAGATGACAAATTACACAGAAGAAAAAAATATACAGGGCCCCAAGGCAAAAAGACCAGATTATTTATAAAAAGTAAGAAAAGTAAGCCGACATCATATTTCTCAACTACAAGATACAAAGCAAGATATCAAGGAAGAAAGTTAACAGCCTTGAATTTTACTTTCAGCCAGGCTCCTTTCAAGAATAAAGGTTACAGAAAAATTTGAAATGTGTTAAGAACTCAGGGAATACGGTTAATTCTAAGCTCCTTCTGAGAAATGCACCAGTGACTAAACCTGATTTCAAGTCTTACTATAAAGCTACAGTAATCAAAATAGGATGGTACTAGCAAAAGGATAGAAACAACCAATGGAAGATAATATTGGGTTCAGAAAGAGTCCTACACATATGTGGTCAATAAATTTCTGACAAAGATGCCAAAAAAACTGAATAAAGAAAAAACTGTCTTTTCAATAAATGGGCTAGAATTACTGGATATTCATACACAAAAAAATGAACCTTGATCTATGCCTGGCAAGATAGAAAAAAACAAATTAATAAAAGTACAGGGCTTCCCTGGTGGCGCAGTGGTTGAGAGTCCGCCTGCTGATGCAGGGGACACGGGTTCGTGCCCCGGTGCGGGAGGATGCCACATGCCGCGGGGCGGCTGGGCCCATGAGCCACGGCCGCTGAGCCTGTGCGTCCGGAGCCTGTGCTCCGCAACGGGAGAGGCCACAGTGGTGAGAGGCCCACGTACAGCAAAAAAAAAAAAAAAAAAAGTACAAAACTGTACACAGTGAGTTCAAAATGTATAGTCATGTACACGAACTATACTTTGTATGATATAGAAAAATAAACTCACAAAACAATAAACCTTCTAGAAGAAAATACAGGGGAAAAGCTTTATGATTTTGAGTTAAAAAAGGGCACACACCATAAAAAAGAAAAACTGATAAACTGAACTTCAGCAAAATTAAAAACCTGTGCTCCTCAAAAGACACTGTATTGATAGTAAAATGAAAATACAACCCACAGACTGGAAGAAAATATCTGTAACATGTGTGTCTGATAAAGGACTAATTTCCAGATTATATAAAGAATGCTCTCAATTAATAAGAAGAAAACAACCTAATTAAAAATCAGGCAAAGATTTGCAAAACTGAAGTAGAAGAATGTCAAGTAACTTGCTTACTGTCACAGAGTCAGTAAGTAGCAATACTGGAATTTGCAGGATAAGAGAACAGTAATATATAGAAGATTTATATGTTACATAATTTTTGATGGCCATAACTTTGAATATTCACCTGCTCTTCCAAGGTTTCACTTATAGATGTTGCTAGTTTCAACAGCTCTTCTGAATCTTGTTGGCATCTAGGATTCAAAATAAAACACCCCAATTTCAATGTTCTCAGTTGCTATGAACAGTAGGTCATATTCAAAACTGAAATTTAAGAAATATGTTGAAAACCTGTGGATTACAAAGTGCTTACTGATTTTAAGGTAACTGGTTTATAAATAGATTACTTCAAAATTACATCAAAATCATGCTCACCTAAGAACAGTATATAATGTTTAGTTTTAAATATACATGGCAAAAACTTTTTGCAACAATACCAGGAGGTAAAAAATTCTATAGTGGATTCATAATTTAATAATTCTCAGATTTTTTATTTTAAAAAGTTATAGCTTTTGAGGACTTCAAAATAGGAAAATTCTTATTTAGTATAACTCCATTTTTATAAATTGATCTCTCCACTCCTACCAGGAAAAAGACCAGGTCAGAAGTGTTTATACAGTTTGGTGTATCTAGTGGTATTACAATTAAAAAAAAAGTTATTTCAAACAAAGAACATTACCCAGTATTTGGCTTGCGACTATAGTTCTCCTGAAACTGGTCCAAGGCAAGCATGGCTGAGTGAATCTCTAAAGGTGCCTATTTAGAACATTAAAAATTGGTCAATATTTATTGAGTGTGTAATATGTGTCAGGCACTGTGCTAATGCTTTTAAGACATTATTTAATTTAATCATTATAACAAATGTATTAGCTTATTACTATTATTATCTTTATATAACAGATAAGGAAGCTGAGACTTGACTTCAAGGTCATAAAGATATATTTAAACAAAGATCTAAGGTTTTTTTCCCTCTCCCGTTGTGGAGCACAGGCTCCGGACACGCAGGCTCAGCGGCCATGGCTCACGGGCCCAGCTGCTCCGCGGCATGCGGGATCTTCCCGGACCGGGGTACGAACACGCATCCCCTGCATCGGCAGGTGGACTCTCAACCACTGCGCCACCAGGGAAGCCCAAGATCTAAGTTTTAAGCCCAGGCTCTATGACTAGTTTTTATTAGGTTATCCATATGAAACAAAGTATTACCAACTGAACAAAGGAAACAAAATGTCTGTACAAGAGCACCGAATTCTTTTTCTTTATTAACATTTACAAATTTGGGAACTGTTAATATCGAATATAATTCTTTACTTATCATAAATACATTCACTGCTACAAAACTGATCCAGTGATTTAAAAAAAACAGAATAAATGCTTCCAAAGTTCTTATGGAAGAACTATGTATTATATAAAACTCTACATGGTTCAGAAAATTTTTAATATGATCACCTTTGCATAAATTAATGAAACCACCTTTATACTATCAAACCTGGTATATCATTATAAAAGTAAACCTTTTTCCTATTATTTTAACATTTCCATTATATAAATTCCTATTTTTAATCCTTTGGCATCAGCTCTAGATACATGAATACAACTTTTATTTTTAAAAAATCTGACAGTCTGACAGAAATCTTCATAATCCCTTACCAATCCCCACCCGCCTTTCTCAAACCTGCAAAGCATTTATTTACCTCAGGTTTGCTAAAATCCGCAATAAGGCACTTTGGATGTTTTATCTGCTTCTCTAATGGTTCCTAACAGAAAAAAACAAAACAAACAACAGAAAAAAATCCACTATTACTTCGGAGCTAGCACATGACTACTTGACAAACTACACAGAGCACTAAAAGAAATGGCTCCCTCACAAAGGTCTGAAATAAATAAGGTTGGGCTAATATGTTTTAACTGAAATATAAAACAGCTACCATTCACTGGTTACCCCTTTTCGTATTATCACACTTTATTTTTTTAATGTTACATGCAACTAGATAACCTGCTCCAAATAGTAAATTTGGGAAGAATTGGTACAAACATTTGTAATACTTGAAAAAAATCTATAATCTTAGTCAAAGAGCTACCACATTTTTTTGATACCAAGTTATCAGGACTCGTTATGCCTGACATAACTTGAATAAATACCCAGTTAAAATTTTCTGTGTGGAGCAAAGAACACACCAAGGCCAAAAAACCCAACCAACACTCCACCACCACCTCTGCCCCCCCAAAAAAACAAACCCAATCTGAAATTTACTTGAGGCATAATTAAAAATTGGGGTAAATGGCAAGAGGAAGTAATGCACAAATCTTCCTACAGCAGATTTGACTAGCTGTAGCATTTTAATCTGTTTAGCTCTAACTTTGGCTTGAACAAAACCTTGTAGAGGACTTTAGTTAATAATTGTTCTGGAAAAGAAAAGGCAGTCAAGTTAAAACCTTGAGAACTTGCAAGAAAAAACAGAGACTTATTAGACAGCTTATGCTGAGAAGTGGCCTAAGGATTTAAGCAGCAAGAGGCTCGCTGGTTCCTTGATACAAGTAGCCTCTACATTCTCTCTATACGGATACTTACCTTTCCTTCCAATGCCAGTTTATGGGAATTATTTAACATTTCTAACATATTACACTATTTCTTTTTTTTTTTTTTTCTTTTGCGGTACGCAGGCCTCTCACTGTTGTGGCCTCTCCCGTTGTGGAGCACAGGCTCCAGACGCGCAGGCTCAGCAGCCATGGCTCACGGGCCCAGCCGCTCCACGGCATGTGGGATCCTCCTGGACCGGGGCATGAACCCGCGTCTCCTGCATCGGCAGGCAGACTCTCAACCACTGCGCCACCAGGGAAACCCCTACACTATTTCTTGAAATCCAAAACATTAAAAATTTAAAAACCTGGATTAACAAATATGATAAATAAAAGAAATATTCCTTTTACTTCAAAAATGTAAATAACTGAGTAATAAAACAGAACATATACTGAATCAATGCTTATTAAATCTTTCAAATACATATTAATTATATCTTTTGTCTTAGGAAGTAATTATAAGAAGTATAATCAACTCTGATGATTCACAAAGGAGTAGTTCCTTTGTGAACTATATAGATGGGTATTGTAGCTGTAAATTTTTTTGCTGCTATCAGTTTATTTCCATAGATTGATTCCATTTTCCTGAAAGTGGGTACAAATTAAAAAACAAAATCTGTTCAGCCTTTGAATTACTTTTATTGCTTTTTTTCTCCCTGCCATTCTTCTGTAAAGAAACATTTTTTTAATCAGAAAAAAAAAATACTTACAAAGCAGAATGTTTTAGGAGTCTTAACTTGAACAGCTATCCCTCCATGTAAATAAGGTTCCAGTTCTCTAGTATCACCAATGCTAAAAGAAAATGGTGATACCACTAAAAGGAGGAAAAAAGAAAACCATTACATACTGATATAAGTATTTAAATTTGAAGGTTTATCATCATAAAGATGTTAATTTTTCATAGTTTACAAAATTAAGATCTCAGTATAAATCATTTTATTTGGTGGTGGGTGGAAGTGTGGGGAGCTAGACAGATTATTTTTCCCATACAAATATAAGGACTTAAGCAAAAATGGCCAAGAAAACTTGGAAGGAAAAAAAAGGAATGAGAGGTGCTTATTATTAGATATTAAAATACTTTATAAAGACTCAATAATTAATATACTGATACTTTTTATATATATAATTCATAATAATTAAAACAGTATGATACTGGCTCATGAATAGACAGGCAGACAAACAGAATAGATTATTCAGTAACAGACCCACAAGGGACACAATTAAGGTGGTACCTCAAACCAGCAAAGAAAAGATACTCAATAAATCTTTCGGAAAAAAAGCCATCTGGGAAAGTATTCCAAATGGATAAAAGTTTTAAATATCAAAAACGATGACAAAAAAATTATTAGATAAGAGCATAGGAGAAAAATTTCTTTAAAACTTTGCAGTAAGGAAGCTTTTCCTAATTATGACTCAAAAGAAAAAAATTGAAAGCTTTGACATCATATACACATAGAGCCATCACAAGCAAAGTCAAATGCCAAACTAGAAAAAAATTTTTGCAACTCATATTAAAAAAAAAAACTCAGCAAACATGCCCTATATATTAGGAGTTCTGGGGAAAAATAACAACTCAGTGAGAAAGTGGGCAAAGGACAGATGATTCACATTAAAGGAAAAAGAAATAGCTCTAAAACTTAAGATACTTAATCTCATTCATAAAATGTAAAATGCAAATCAAATTTATACTATACCACTTTCAATCATACAGGAGACTATTCTACAATTACTGATGTGAAAAGACCATCTAGATGTTTAATTTAATGAAAAGGCAAAGGGTAGCTCTAGTCATAATATGTTACCTTGCATGTAAAAATGCATAAGGAAACCTGGAAGGGCACACAATAAACTAAGAATAATGGACAGGTAAGAATGAGTGGGAGCCATAGGTGGGCAATAAAGTTTTCACTATAAACATTTGCCTTCTTTTTTTTTTTTAATTAATTAATTAATTTATTTTTGGCTGCACTGGGTCTTCATTGTGCATGGGCTTTCTCTAGTTGCGGTGAGTGGGTCTACTCTTCATTGCGGTGCATGGGATTCTCACTGCGGTGGCTTGCCTTGTTGCGGAGCACGGGCTCCAGGTGTGCAGGCTTCACTAGTTGTGGCATGCGGGCTCAGTAGTTGTGGCTTGCGGGCTCTAGAGTGCAGGCTCAGCAGTTGTGGTGCATGGGCTTAGTTGCTCCGTGGCATGTGGTATCCTCCCGGATAAGGGATCGAACCCGTGTCCCCTGCATTGGCAGGCGGATCCGTAACCACTGTGCCACCAGGGAAGTCCCCCTTCTATTGTTTTTGAACGATTTGCTTATTCACAAAATTAAATTAAATAAATAAGGTTTATATATTAAGTAGACAGAAAAGGTCAGCAGAGTAAACATCAAACTTAGCTGCTGTTACTTCTGGAGTAGAGGGGAGGTCTGAACTAGAACTCATTTTTAACTCTACCTAAACATAAATACATATATATATCTAGAATAAGCATATATTGTTTTAGCTATTTAAAAATGTTTTTCAAATAACAGAAAATTACTTTAGAGCAGTAAGTACCAACTAATAAATGTTAAGAAAAAAAAAGTTTCATAAACTGCTACTCTATTCAAATATTCTCTCTCTGCCCAAAGAATTTTTGGTACAAAATGTGGGTTTTATTTTCATTCCTTGATATCCAGTGGCTTCTCCTGTTAATATATACATATAGCCTCAAGATGCAGATCCAGCACCACAATCCACCATTGCATGGCCCCCAACACAACAAAGGATAATCCTAAATAGTTAGTTGAGTCAATTTTATGCAAAAACAGATAAAAATTCTTTAATATCAGTGATCTCAATCTATATTTTACATACTTAGATACAGTCTGGGAAACATAATCCAACAGTTTTGTTACCAAAGATTTTTTTTTTTAAATATTTATTTATTTGGTTGCGCCGGGTCTTAGTTGCAGCAGGTGGGCTCCTTAGTTGTGACTCGTGGACTCCCTAGTTGTGGCATGCAAACTTTTAGTTGCGGCATGCAAGTGGGATCTAGTTCCCTGACCAGGGATCGAACCCTGGCCCCCTGCACTGGGAGCAGAGTCTCAACCATTGTGCCACCAGGGAAGTCCCCAAAGATTCTCAAATATAGATCCAAAGTTGTTTTGGTATAAAGAGTTCGTAACAGGGACTGATTTTTTTTTTTTCTCTCTCCTAAGGATCCATCTTGTAGTCATTAAAAGAAAAATAAAAGTAATCCATTTACTAGTCTATACACTAATCACATAATTATACTTTTAGATGCCCTAAAGATAAAACTGAATCACTCTCAACTGAACAGGTGTAAACACTGCTGTCTCTGAGTTACAAGACATCCAGCAATGTCTTTAACTCTTTTAAATATGGCTGGAGGAAAATCACAAACTACGCAGACTAACGCTGCTATAAATTCATTATTTTCAACTTCAAATGGATCCTAAATGAAGCCTGATGATTTTTCGATTTTTTAAAATGTTTATTCTCCTCAAATCTCTGGCCTTACCACCTTACCTCTCCTTTGGGTCATGATTTCATCTCAGTCCACTGACAAAACAGATTCCTACAGCTTCCTGCCAATAAATCCACAAATCTGCCTGCAGTAACATCCATTCATCCCTTTTTCCAAGCCACTGGACAAAAACATATATCTTCACTTGAATACTTCACTGTCACCTCACCCAACAAGCGTAGACTGTACTCATTATCTCTCTCCAAAACCTGCTCCTCTTCTTGCACTCCCTAATGTGTAAATAAATAAGGTGCCAGAATCTTCGCTCACCTACCATAAAGTTTTCTCTTAAATGTCTTAAGACTCTTGCTATCTCAACTCCCACTGTCACCCTGCTATATTATATCTTTAAGTTCCTTGAATTCTATCTTGCTTCTTACTGTTTGTCTCTGCACAGAATATTCTTTTCATCATCTTCGTAAGCCAATGCAATCAATTTTAATCAAGATACCCTGTCACCACTGCTGCTGTACCAAAAGTGAGTAGGTTTCCTTGCTAAGGTTAGAGTTCCCAGAACGCCTTTTCTCTCTTTATACCATCACTGCTGAATGTTAGTATCCCCTCACTTGGATTAAATGTCTTGAGGCCAAGAATTGGATCATGGCTGTCTGAGCTAATGGTGTGTTCTTGACACTGAGTATAGTGTCTGAACTGTAAACATGCTGAATAATGGATAAGTATAAATGAATTAATAAAACACATAAACTTACCAGTTATTTGTTGTGTAGATCCATTTAAGCCTGTCATTCCATTAATTTCTCGAAATGTTAGGAATTGTCCTGTTTCAAGTTTGTGAGGACGATTTTCAAGGCAAGTGACAATGCCAGGATTAGCCTAGAAATAAGAGTAATATACTAAAAAACAAGTCCATGTATTCCTTTTTTGTACAAATTCCAAATCTCACACAAAAAGGAACATATTATCATAAAATTCTCAAAATAACCAAAATTCCAAGCCATTCTTCTCCTTCCATATTAAAAGCAATGCTTTAAAGAATTGTAACAAAATAGTGACTTATCATTTTATTATGTGATTTTCAAACTTATTTTATTATGAATGTTTAAAATATAATTTCTATGTTTGGGGGAAACAGATTCCACAAGGGAGTTCAAATATTTCACAGATGCAAAGATTCTTGTGATTTATAAAAACATTCAAAGTGACTGAATGGTAAGTTTCAAAGTCATTAATGACAGACTCTGTACATAAAAGATGAGTCTAACTTTGAAGATCAAAGAAATGTAAGAACAGAGGATGGAAATTTAAAGCCAGGAAAGTGGTAGTTTAAAGCTTATCCAACATTTAAAGCAAAGAAATATTATGTATCCCTGCTTATCAAGATAAAAACAGGAAGGAATTGGTTTAACTCATCTAAAAGGTGGATGAGATAGGTCAGACACCAGGAAATTTCCTAACTGCATATAATCCATCACATTGCTTGAATAATGTGATAATTTAATTTACATAAAACCTAATGGAATTATAATTCTCTCTTTCATAAGTGTGTAGATTCTAAAAATTCTCTTGCTGTTTAAGGGTTTGAGAAATACAATTATGATCACAAACATGTAGATAAAATTAATGTAATGTGGGTTTACTAATATCTCAACAAGAATAGAATTCATAAGGACTTTAAGGAGAAATAATTTACAGATAAGTTAAATGGGAACATTCATGATATTTGTCTAATTTTTTATGATAACCTTCATATTTCCTGCACTATTCAATAAAAGACAATATCAGTGCAATACAAGATCCCTTGGAGCTTATTCTAACTCTATAATATTCTTAGGGACAAACTAACAATAACTAGAGAAGGTAAAAGGCTGAACAATAACCATTCTGTAAGCAAAGAGATACACAAAATGACTTTTCAATGAATTTTTTCTTAAAAAGGGGTGAGAAAGGCAACATTACACTGGCTTTAAAAAGAAAGCATAAAGATAAAATCACAAATACTATTCAGTCAAAGTATATTATCATTTCCTTATGTTTGGTTTCTTTTGAGCTTTAATGTAAATTGATCATTAAGAGTGCAAATAAAGTTAATGATTTAGGCTAAACTACAGAAAGAGTAGTAAAAATGGATTATAATAATTTCTCCAATTCTTTCAGGGAATAAAAAATTAAGCTTGCATGATATTAAGAGAACATGGTTAGAAAATTCAGAGTTTTTGATTTGAAGGTTAATTAACTCAAACTTTTCTCATCCTCCAAATAATATTTTAGAAATATAACAAATTAGAAAAGCTTTTGTTTATGATGACTTAAGTGTTCATCTTCCTGGAGTCAGAGTGTTGGGCCAAGTGACTTATGACATACTTAGTACATCTATGATCTGACACAATCAACAGTTCAGTAAACACTGACTCACAATTCATGTCCCATAGGAACATGACAGAAAACAAAATTAAAATTAATGACATAAGCAAATGTTCATCAATTGTTAAAAAATGTTAGATGGAATCCAGAATACTCTCTCTTAATATTCTAACTTCAATTTTAAACAAATAAAAAATACTGCATATTACAATATTTTGCTAATATCACCTTTTAAAAAATAGTTTTCACATCAACTTAAAAAAATCAATCATATACATATACAATAATATATGTATATAATCATACTTGCGTTATATTTGAAATGAAAATCTCTTTTGGTTCCTCTCCTGTTGTATCTAAAACTTCAAATTCGTCACCGAAATCACAAAACAACCGTGACCAAATTCCATGTATATCTGCACTGATGAACTGTGAAATGAAGAAACAAGTTCAAGCTTATACATTTATATAAAGAAAAAAAAACCCTCAACTATCTTAGGCCTTTTGGTGACAATTTTATTTATAATTAAGCATATTATTTGAGGTATAAAGTGACCACAAATATGATAATTTGTTTGTAAATTGGTTTTGGAATCAAGGATTTTGATATTTCGGACTGGATATCTAGTGTTAACAAAATTAGAAGCAACATCAGCACACCATCATTGTACATTCTATAATTTTTAAATAACAAAAATTCGTGCCTTGCCCTAAAAATCAAGCACAGAATATGAGAAAGACAACTTGGTTTGACGGTCTAGCAGTGAATTCTTACCTTTCATTTTAGAAAAGAAGAATGGAGTGTCCATTGACCAAAAGCGGTAGAGTTGAAGGAAAATAAAACAGCTAAAAACTCAGAGTGGCGTCAACAGGAAAGGGGCTGAGGTACTAACAGTGCACATCGAAATTATGAAAGGTAAGAATCAGATTCTTAAACACAATCATAAATGTTTTATTGAAAGTGATTTTTATAACATTCTCCAGTCTAAGAAAATGTAAAGAAATTATTTTTGTGCTCAGTTAGTTTTAGACATACTGATAATAAAGAAAAAGTCTTAACCTGTAACACATATGATCCTGTATAAGGTGATATTTTTCTAACAAAAACTAAAGCCAATCATATTTGGGCATAAGAACGTAGCCCATTAAAATAATTTATACCACCTATTATATGAGGTAGTGAAATACCTAACAGAAGACTACCTCCTACTTGATCATGCACTGCCTTTACTATCAAAATAGGTACCTACAGCACTTTTTATGAGACATAAAACTGAGAAGAAATTTATAGGCTTTTTTTTTAAGTTTAAAAGCTGCAAACTCAAGGACAATTTCTTTCTTTGCAAAACAACTTTAAAGTATGAATATACGCATCAATCACATAAAGATTTTACTTTACAACCTTGTGTAATTATTTTGTAAAACTTTTTTTTTTTTTTTTTTGCGGTACGCAGTCCTCTCACTGCTGTGGCCTCTCCCGTTGCGGAGCACAGGCTCCGGACGCACAGGCCCAGCGGCCATGGCTCACGGGCCCAGCCGCTCTGCGACACGTGGGATCCTCCCGGACCGGGACACGAACCCGTGTCCCCTGCATCGGCAGGCGGACTCCCAACCACCGCGCCACCAGGGAAGCCCTATTTTGTAAAACTTTTGTGTTCTGTTCTAAGTTTACTGACTACTCTGTCTTATTCATCTACTTAATTTAATTTGTAAAACAACACAAATGTTATACAGAGTATAAATATGCTATGTAAGTATCACAATCCAAAGATTTTCAGCACATCTATTTTATACAGTATGATGATAGTTTAGTGCCTGTCTCAAAGGAACAAACAGCATTTTCCTTTTGCCAAAGGAACAAAGGACCCCACGAAGGAGGTGGAGTTAGTAATATGTATGCAGTTGTAGGGGATGAATTATGATTTTTCCCATCTAGACCTCTTTCCATTCTTCTCAATGTCATCACTACTTAACAATACCTAATTACTCTGAACAAAAATCTAGGAGTCATTCTTTATCATTCTTTCCTTCACAACTTTTATTCATCCATTCTCAATCCCATTAGTCTGTTTTTACAAAAGATACCTCGAATTCAATGACTTCTCACACTCTCTATTCCCATCAAGGCACAAGTATCTCTCACTTGGACTACTTACTGCATTAGCCCCTAACTGGTCTAGCCACCTCTACTCTACTGTTACAATTCAACAGTTCTCCTTCTTTTTGGTTTCACGATCCCTTCACATTCTTAAAAATTACTGATGACCCAATTAGATTTTATTTATGTGGGTTATACCTACTGATATTTACTGTGTTAGAAAGTAAAACCAAGAAACACTTAAAAGACAAGAACACACACACATTCAATTAGCTGTCAGAGCAATATCACCACATATCAAGTAGACTTTGTAAACTCTATTGCACCCCATAAGAGAATCAGAGTGAAAAAAGCAAATAACATTTCAGTAATATTATAATAGTTTGACTTTGCAGACCCTATGAAAGGGTCTCAGGGACCCTCAGTGTCCTTGGACCACACTTCAAAAACCAAAATTAAAAAGTATTATTGATTGTCCTCATGTAAAAAGTTTCTTATATAACTCACTGAAAAGCTATAAATTCTAATACTGAAAGTGCTTTTCCTTTGGTAAACTATGTGTCATTATTAAGTGATACTATTACCTTTACTGGAGGGCACTGAGAACGGCAAAAGTCATTGATCTTCTTCTGCAATGATAGTTTGATCTCAGTCAATACTACACACTGTTGAGAAGAATACAAGAATTAAAGATTAAAAAATAAACAATTATTTTGGTAATGTACAACTTCTAAATCAGAAGCATTTCAGTTTGCACTATGCTAAAAATACCTTGTTTCCTTGGTAAAAAATACTATCGTATTGTACTCCATTTTA
This sequence comes from Globicephala melas, assembly GCF_963455315.2. Lineage (NCBI taxonomy): Eukaryota > Metazoa > Chordata > Mammalia > Artiodactyla > Delphinidae > Globicephala > Globicephala melas. Next base: position 85,451,887 of record NC_083318.1, read on the forward strand.
AGGTCAATACCTTCAGAGGTACAGAGTAGCAAAAGTAAAAGTAACATATACAGCCATCTCTAGGTATCTGCAGGGGATTGGTTCTAGAACTCCCTATGGATACCAAAATCTGCAGATACTCAAGTCCCTTACATAAAATATCATAGTATATACAGGACAAAACCTGCCCACACTAAATTCAATTATCATCACAATTAGAAGCAAACCTTAATATCCTATGTGGCATTTACACAACCCAAATGGTTGGAGGTTTTTTTTTTGGTTTTTTTTTTTTTCCGGTACGTGGGCCTCTCACTGTTGTGGCCTCTCCCGTTGCGGAGCACAGGCTCCGGACGTGCAGGCTCAGCGGCCATGGCTCACGGGCCCAGCCGCTCAGCGGTATGTGGGATCCTCCCAGACCGGGGCACGAACCCATGTCCCCTGCATTGGCAGGCGGACTCTCAACCACTGCGCCACTAGGGAAGCCCCTTGGAGATTTTATTTTACCTGTTACTGCCATGGAGATGCTTAGTCATCAAAATATTAATTAAATGCTATCTTAAAACAACTACATTTTCAAAGAGATACATTAGTTGGCTGAGCTTTCTTTTACTTTTACTTCAGAGATTCAACAGATTCACAATATTACAACTTTTATTTATGACAGTGCCACCAAGTTCTATTATTTAAGATAGCAAATTATAATTTTCAATGCTTACTTTAATTTTTTATCATCACCCTGTGAGATAAGTAGAGAAGGTTTTAAAATTAGATTTTATCATAGCTAACTTAAACTCATAAAGGTCAAATATTTTCTTAGGGTCATTTATCTATCAAGTGGCAAAAGCAGGTTGACACGCTCAGTCCAGAGCTTTCCTTACTGCTGGTTTCCATGAAATGGATAACTCAGTTTCACTACAAATAACCAGGTATGGATTTAGTTTATCTAGCTTAGAATAGGGTGTGATTCCTACAGAGCGGTAATCCTCCATGGATCTCTTACTGTTTATATATCTCTCACTGGATATGCCACGAATGCAAGGCTCTGACCATTCTTTACGTGGGCTGTTTCTCAGGATTGTATTTGCCTTGTGCAAACTTGAGAAATGAGGTAATGTCTCCCTCTGGGACAAAGAGCAAGCTTGTTCACTGCTTGCTATAAAACAGCAAGTTCCCCAAGCTCAATGTTCCTTTCCTCTAAAGGAACCCACTACATGTGCAGGCATCCGCTGAGCCCTCTGCACTGCACAGGTGGGATTTGGAGGAATGCAGGAGGAAACAAGGCAAATATCATGCTCACACATTTACCATGCTCTAAGTAATAAAGTCCTTAGTCTCTGATCCAGGAATCTCATGTTTTCTGCCAGCATCCATGAAACTGTAACAGGCTAACTTACTGGCTTGCAATTAGGGTAAAATCAAATCCTATTAGACCCAGTACATACTGAGTCTAATTTGTGTTTCATCAATGCTAGAAAATTCTCAACCATAATTTGAATATGCCTTTTTCTAGAAGTCCAATCTCACGAATTAGACCTTTTTATTCAAGCTCTCATTTCTTTTAATTTCTCTTTAGTATATTCTCTTATTACTGTGAGCTGTAGTTTTTATTTTTAGATTTAATTCTATTTATTTATTTATTTTGGCTGCATTGGGTCTTCGTTGCTGTGCGTGGGCTTTCTCTAGCTGTGGCAAGCAGAGGTCACTCTTTGTTGCTGTATGCAGGCTTCTCATTGTGGTAGCTTCTCTTCTTGCAGAGCACGGGCTCTAGGCGTGGGGGCTTCAGTAGTTGCAGCACGCAGGCTCAGCAGTTGTGGCACATGGGCTCTAGAGCACAGGCTCAGTAATTGTGGTGCACGGGCTTAGATACTCTGCAGCATGTGGGATCTTCCCGGACCAGGGCTCAAACCCCTGTCCCCTGCACTGGAAGGTGGATTCTTATCCACTGCACCACCAGGGAAGTCCCTGTGGTTTCACGAATCTCCTCAGCTCTATCTTTAGATTTATTAATTCTTATTCCAGTTGTATCTATCCACTGTTTAATATATTCATTGTTTTAATTTTTAGGACTATATTTTTCATTTCTAAAAGTTCTATTTGGTTATATCTGCCTGATTGCTTTCAATAGTGTCTTATTTTCCTGTTGTATATTTAATCCCTTCTTGTAAGATTTAGTCTGTTTGAACATCTATATTTTATAGTCCCTATCCAATAATTCTATTGTCTGAAATTCTTGGAGGTTTAATTCTATTGTTTGTTATATCCACTGACTCTTGATCATGCTGAACTGCTTTTTCCTGTCTTATTATTTTGTATTATGAACACCACCTCATAGGAGCTTTACATATTAGAATATACTGTGGCCTGGTTGAGGGTACATGCCTCTAGATCTTCTGTTTCTGTCTGGCATTCCAGCATATCACCAGCTTAGTACTACGCTTTGTGTGTGTGTGTGTGTGTGTGTGTGTGTGTGTGTGTGTGTGTGTGTGTGTGTGTGTGTGTGTGTGAAGATATTTATTGTGTACAAGATAGTTTACTGTCTTTTTCAAATTCTAAACCCTGTATAATTCATTCACTCATTAGGCTAAAAGAGGCCTTAAGAAGTTATTCAATATAATCTCCTGAATGCAGGCAAGTCTACATGATAATGTGCATAGAATTAAAATCAAGACTTAAAATCTTTAAAATCACAAGGCAACTTCACAGCTTTCTCAATCACACTTGTTTCAAGACATAACAATCATCTCAAATATGTTATACACAAAAAATTACTGATCGGACATTCACAAAATATGCTTTGAATGAAAATAACATAGCAACAATTCACTCAGAGACACCTATATGGCAAAAACTATACCATAATACAAATCAGAAATAAGAGTTTAGGGTGAAAATTTGAAAAAGGTACAAATTTAAGGGCTGATAACCTAACTTTTCTTAAACTTACTGCTCTCTGTCTCCAAAGTTGTACTATATCAATGACAGTCTTCCACAGTGCCTCTTCTCTATAAAAGGTGAATATACCAAAACCAGTCCAACTGGGTAGTCATAGATTGTAACTAATGCAAGTCAGTTTTGTAAGGTGTATTTGATATTCCATCTACATAACCAGGAACTGTCTTAAATAATAACCATCCTATATTTAACCACAACCATAAATCTCATTCTGAATCAACCGAAGAAAATGCCCCAAAATTCTGATTTAATTCTATTTGAAAACCAATTCATTTCCATATAAACCATTTTTTAAAAAAGCTGGAATAACATTCTGAATTATTCATAATCCTGGGAAATCATTAACTTGGGCAGTGGTTGGAAACAGCATAAAAGAAATTATCAACCAACTTCTCTCACCCCTTATGTAAGAAAGAAATGTTACTTTAATAGTTAAGAAGGCAATGAATTGGCTGACAAGGGCCCATGGTCTATGGATGAATCTAGAGATGGAATTAGGGAATGGGACACCAACTTGTGTTGAGATGTAGAATCTTCAATATTTACCAAATCTTTTCCAGAGGTAATACCTTTGCTGGCTTGTCTTTCTTTTTTTCTCTCTGGTGAAACTATAAATTCGAACTACCAATGCTCAATTTCTGTGACATTTCCACCACTGACACTGGAAAAAGCTTTGTTTTACAAAAAAATACACAAAGTACATTTTTCTGAGAAGCAGATGAACAGCTGGGGTATTCTGTGGATTTTTTTTTTTACCACAGCTGCTAACAGCCATTTGCTTAACTCTGCAACAAAAGCAACTTGAAAGAAAGACGTTTCCACAGTTTAAGGAAAAGAGCCAGACCAAAAAGGATAAGGGAAGCTGATGGAGAAAACTGTAACTTCCAAATGGTGAGGTCCTTAGGTTAATGATGCACTAGACTTACAGTCACACATTAGAGTTCACTCAGTATGACAAACACTAGGTCCATCCACCTCACTACAAACAACTCAATTTCGTTTCTTTTTATGGCTGAGTAATATTCCATTGTATGTATGTGCCACGTCTTTATCCATTCATCTGTTGAGGGACACTTAGGGTGCTTCCATGTCCTGGATAGTGTAAATAGAGCTGCAATGAACACTGTGGTACATGACCCTTTTTGAACTATGGTTTTCTCAGGGTATACGCCCAGTAGTGGGACTGCTGGCTCATATGGTAGTTCTATTTTTAGTTTTTTAAGGAACCTCCATACTGTTCTCCATAGTGGCTGTATCAATTTATATTCCCACCAACAGTGCAAGAGGGTTCCCTTTTCTCCACACCCTCTCCAACATTTAATGTCTGTAGATTTTTTTGATGATGGCCATTCTCACCAGTGTGAGGTGATAGCTCATTGTACTTTTGATTTGCATTTCTCTAATGATTAGTAATGTTGAGCATCCTTTCATGTGTTTGTTGGCAATCTGTATATCTTTGCAGAAATATCTATTTAGGTCTTCTGCCCATTTTGGGATAGGGTTGTTTTTTTGATATTGAGCTGCATGAGCTGCTTGTATATTTTGGAGATTAATCCTTTGTCAGTTGCTTTATTTGCAAATATTTTCTCCCATTCTGAGAGTTGTCTTTTCGTCTTATGTTTTCCTTTGCTGTGCAAAAGCTTTTAAGTTCCATTAGGTCCCATTTGTTTATTTTTGTTTTTATTTCCATTTCTCAAAGAGGTGGGGTCAAAAAGGATCTTGCTGTGACTTACATCATAGAGTGTTCTGCGTATGTTTTCCTCTAAGAATTTTATAGTGTCTGGCCTTATATTTAGGTCTTTAATCCATTTTGAACTTATTTTTGTGTATGATGTTAGGAATTGTTCTAATTTCATTCTTCTACATGCAGCTGTCTAGTATTCCCAGCACCACTTATTGAAGAGGTTGTCTTTTCTCCACTGTATATTCTTGCCTCCTTTATCAAAGATAAGGTGACCATATGTGCATAGATTTACCTCTAGGCTTTCTATCTTGTTCCATTGATCTATATTTCTGTTATTGGCCAGTACCATACTGCCTTGATTACTGTAGCTTTGTAGTATAGTCTGAGGTCAGGGAAACTAATTCCTCCAGCTCCGTTTTTATTTCTCAAGACTGCTTTGGCTATTCGGGGTCTTTTGTGTTTCCATACAAATTGTGAAATTTTTTTGTTCTAGTTCTATGAAAAATGCCAGTGGTAGTTTGATAGGGATTGCACTGAATCTGTAGATTGCTTTGGGAAGTAGTCATTTTCACAATGTTGATTCTTCCAATCCAAGAACATGGTATATCTCTCCATCTGTTTGTATCATTTTTAATTTCTTTCATCAGTGTCTTATAATTTTCTGCGTACAGGTCTTTTGTCTCCTTAGGTAGGTTTATTCCTGGTATTTTATTCTTTTCGTTGCAATGGTGAATGGGAGTGTTTCCTTAATTTCTCTTTCAGATTTTTCATCATTAGCGTATAGGAATGCAAGAGATTTCTGTGCATTAATTTTATATCCTGCTACTTTACCAAATTCATTGATTAGCTCTAGTAGTTTTCTGGTAGCATCTTTAGGATTCTCTATGTATAGTATCATGTCATATGCAAACAGTGACAGTTTTACTTCTTTTCCGATTTGGATTCCTGTTATTTCTTTTTCTTCTCTGATAGCTGTGGCTAAAATTTCCAAAACTAAGTTGAATAACTGGTGCGAGTGGGCAACCTTTTCTTGTTCCTGATCTTAGTGGAAATGGTTCCAGTGTTTCACCATTGAGATCAATGTTGGCTGTGGGTTTGTCCTACATGGTCTTTATTATGTTGAGGTAGGTTCCCTCTATGCCCACTTTCTGGAGAGGTTTTTTTTTTTTTTTTCCTGGAGAGTTTTTATCATAAATGCATGTTGAACTTTGTTGAAAGCTTTTCCTCCATCTATTTTTTTCTTTTTTTTTTTTTTTTGCGATACGCAGGCTTCTCACTGTTGTGGCCTCTCCCGTTGTGGAGCAACAGGCTCCGGACGCGCAGGCTCAGTGGCCATGGCTCATGGGCCCAGCCGCTCCACGGCATGTGGGATCCTCCCGGACCGGGACACCGTGTCCCCTGCATCGGCAGGCGGACTCTCAACCACTGCGCCACCAGGGAAGCCCTCTCCATCTATTGAGATGATCATATGGTTTTTCTCCTTCAATTTGTTAATATGGTTTATCACATTGATTGATTTGCATATATTGAAGAATCCTTGCATTCCTGGGATAAACCCCACTTGATCATCGTGTATGATCCTTTTAATGTTCTGCTGGATTCTTTTTGCTAGTATTTTTTGAGGATTTTTGCACCTATGTTCATCGGTGATAATGGCCTATAGTTTTCTTCTTTTGTGACATCTTTGTCTGGTTTTGGAATCAGGGTGATGGTAGCCTCAAAGAATGAGTTTGGGAGTGTTCCTCCCTGTGCTATATTTTGGAAGAGTTTGAGAAGGATAGGTATTAGCTCGTCTCTAAATGTTTGATAGAATTCACCTGTGAAGCCATCTGGTCCTGAACTTTTGTTTGTTGGAAAAATTTTAATCACAATTTCATTTTCAGGGCTTGTGTTTAGATTGTTTATATTTTCTATTTCTTCCTGGTCCAGTCACGGAAGGTTGTTACTTTTGTAAGAATTTTTCCTTTTTCCAGGTTGTCCATTTTATTGGCATATAATGGCTTGTAGTAATCTCTCATGATCCTTTGTATTTCTTCAGTGTCAGTTGATACTTCTCCTTTTCATTTCTAATTCTATTGATTTGAGTCTTCTCCCTTTTTTTCTTGATGAGTTTGGCTAACAGTTTATCAATTTTATTTATCTTCTCAAATAACCAGCTCTTTGTTTTATTGATCTTTGCTATTGTTTTCTTCACTTCTTTTTCATTTCTTTTTGGATCTGATCTTTATGATTTCTTTCCTTCTGCTAACTTTGGGTTGTTTTCTTCTTCTACCTCTAATTGCTTTAGGTGTAAGGTTAGGCTGTTTGAGATTTTTCTTGTTTCTTGAGGTAGGATTGTATTGCCATAAACTTCCCCTTAGAACTGCTTTTGTTCCATCCCATAGGTTTTGGGTCGTCGTCACTTGGTTATTTAGTAGCATACTGTTTAGCCTCCTCACGTGTTTGTATTTTTTAGTTTTTTTTTTCCTGTAATTGATATCTAGTCTCATGCCATTGTGGTCCGAAAAGACATTTGATACAATTTCAATATTCTTAAATTTACCAAGGCTTGATTTGTGACCCAAGATATGGTCTATCCTGGAGAATGTTCCATGAGCACTTGAGAAGTGTATTCTGTTGTTTTTGGATGGAATTTCCAATAAATATTAGGTCTATCTTCTTTAATGTATCATTTAAAGCTTGTGTTTCCTTATTTATTTTCATTTTGGATGATCTGTCCATTGGTGAAAGTGGGGTATAAATATCCCCTACTATGATTGTGTTACTGTTGATTTCCCCTTTTACAGCTGTTAGCATTTGGCTTATGTATTGAGGTGCTCCTATGCTGGGCGCATAAATATTTACAATTCTTATATCTTCTTGGATTGACCCCTTGATCATTATGTAGTGTCCTTCTTTGTCTCTTGTAATAGTCTTATTTTCAAGTCTATTTTGTGGATATGAGGATTGCTACTCAGCTTTCTTTTGATTTCCATTTGCATGGAATATCTTTTTCCATCCCCTCACTTTCAGTCTGTATGTGTTCCTAGGTCTGAAGGGGGTCCCTGGTAGTCAGCATATTGTTTTTGTATCCATTCAGCCAGTCTATATCTTTTGGTTGGAGCATTTAATCCATTTACATTTAAGGTAGTTATCAATATGCTCCTACTGCCATTTTCTTAATTGTTCTGTGTTTGTTATTGTAGGTCTTTTCCTTCTCTTGTGTTTCCTGCCTAGAGACTTTCCTTTAGCATTTGTTGTAAAGCTGGTTTGGTTTGCTGTATTCTCTTACCTTTTGCTTCTCTATAAAGGTTTTAATTTTTCTGTTGAAACTGAATGAGATCCTTGCTGGGTAGAGTAATCTTGGTTGTAGGTTTTTCTCCTTCATCACTTTAAATATGTCCTGCCACTCCCTTCTGGCTTGCAGAGTTTCTGCTGAAAGATCAGCTGTTAACCTTATGGGGATTCCCTTCTATGTTATTTGTTGCTTTTCCCTTGCTGCTTTTAATATTTTTTCTTTGTACCTAATTTTTGATAGTTTGATTAATATGTGTCTCGGTGTGTTTCTCTTTGGGTTTATCCTGTATGGGACTCTCTGAGGTTCCTGGACTTGACTATTTCCTTTTTCATGTTAGGGAAGTTTTCAACTATAGTCTTCAAATATTTTCTCAGACCCTTTCTTTTTCTCTTCTTCTTCTGGGACCCCTATAATTCAAATGTTGGTGTGTTTAATGTTGTCCCAGAGGTCTCTGAGACTGTCCTCAATTCTTTTCACTCATTTTTCTTTATTTTGCTCCCTGGCAGTTATTTCCACCATTTTATCTTCCAGCTCACTTATCTGTTCTTCTGCCTCAGTTATTCTGCTATTGATTCCTTCTAGAGTATTTTTAATTTCAGTAATTGTGTTGTTCATCACTGTTTGTTTGCTCTTTAGTTTTTCTAGACCCTTGTTAAATGTTTCTTGTATTTTCACCATTCTGTTTCTGAGATTTTGGATCATCTTTACTATCATTACTCTGAATTCTTTTTCAGGTAGGTTGCCTATTTTGTCTTCATTTATTTAGTATTGTAGGTTTTTACCATGCTCCTTCATCTGTAACACATTTTTTTGTCATTTTTTTTTGTTGTTGTTGTTGGGTGGGGTTGTATTCCTGTCTTACTGGTTGTTTGGCCTGAGGCGTTCCAACACTGGAGTTTGCAGGCAGTTGGATAGAGCCGGGTCTTGGTGCTGAGATTACAACCTCCGGGAGGCCTCACTCCGATTAATATACCCTGGGGTTTGAGGTTCTCTGTTAGTCCAGTGGTTTGGACTCAGAGCTCGCACCACAGGAGCTCGGGCCCAACCTCTGAAATAGGAACCAAGATCCTGCAAGCTGCAGGGCGTGGCAAAAAAAAAAAAAAAAAAAAAAAAGGAAAGAAAAAAAAGAAAGATTAAAAAGCAGTACAATATCAAAGAATAAAAAACAAAATAAATTTAGAAAGATAAAAAATATATTAGGAAAAATAAAAATATAATTGAAACAACTGCCAGAAGGTAAAATAAAACCATAACAGAAAAAGAAAGGGGCGGGGCAGGGGGCAGGGGAACAAGCCAAAAGAAGAGAACAATAACAAGTATAAAGAATAAAATAAAATTAGGGCTTCCCTGGTGGCGCAGTGGTTGAGAGTCCGCCTGCCGATGCAGGGGACGCGGGTTCGTGTCCCGGTCCGGGAAGATCCCACATGCCGCGGAGCGGCTGGGCCCGTGAGCCATGGCCGCTAAGCCTGCGCATCCGGAGCCTGTGCTCTGCAACGGGAGAGGCCACAACAGTGAGAGGCCCGCGTACCGCAAAAAAAAAAAAAAAAAAAAAAAAGAATAAAATAAAATTAGAAAAATAAAAGATTAGGAAAAATAAAATATAAATGAATGAACAACAGTGAATCAACAAGGTAGAATAGAACTTCAATCTAAAAAAGGAAAAAGGAAGAGAGGAAAAAAATGAAGGAAAAAAATAGCCGTGGCTATGGGGTCGGAGTTTAGGCAGGGATGGAACTTAGGCAGGCGTGGGGTTAGGGTGGGGCGGGACCTAGGCTGGTGCGGGGGGTGACGTTTGAGCATGGGGCTGGGCCTAGGCTCAGGGCCCACACAGCTGGAAAAGGCCTTGGGGGCGGGGCTTAGGCAGGGTGACGTTCAAGCGTGGGGCGGGGCCTTTGCTTAGGACCCAGTCTGTGGGGCTTCCTCCCGTCCTCATATATGTCCGTGGTCCACCACAGGTGCTTGGTAGGTGCCCTAGTTGTGCAGAGACACGAATTCTGCATCCTCCTAGTCCACCATCTTGATTCCACCCTCTGCCGAGTACCTTCTTGCTTCAGTTTCTGATATATCCATTTCCCCGGGCCATCGGGCAGGCTGGCTCCTGACTGGTGCGCACACTCGCGCTGGTGGTCACGAAGACCGGAATTCTGCACCTGGAGAAACTTTTCGGCCAGCCGGGCAGCCACAGGGAGGTGGACAGGGGCAGTACTATGTTTTATGTTAAGTTCTCAGCTTGCGAAATTTTAGAATACAACGGATTATAAAGTTTACTCCAAACTTATGTGAGGGCAGGCCTATTGTTATGAACTCCCAGAGAAGATTTTTTTTTTTATTCAGAGCTCAAAAGAAAACAGACAAGCTTCTTGTTCTGATGGGCAAAGATTGTTCTCCTACACCCTTTCGTTAAGGGTGTAGCTTTCTGAGGTTCCAGAGAGTTACAAAAGGTGGTATGTCTCAATTACACTTTTCCATCACATATAGACAAATATTTATCGTTTTTGTGTGACCATTAATTCACAAGAAATGTGGTTACTGATACAGGCAAACCCTGTCCCTGAAAATGACCACAGCCAACAGTTAACTGGTCTTCTGTTAGCTACCTATTCATTTTTGGTCTCTGAGCACCTCCCTTACATATTCTGACCTCATGTAATCATTGAAAAGGAAGTCTATTAAGCAATTCTATTGTAGACAGTCTATGAAGCATCTCTGTAGCAGGATGGATTTCAAGCTATCCAGTCAAGAATGGAAGTCTACACTGATTTTTAAGTGGGTGTGATATTATGATTATAGTAAGAAATATATATTTTGGTCTTCATCCAAGGTTCCTGCCACATAGCTCCTACCACACTTGTAATTTCCTATATAAGAGCTATAGGTGCATCTTTTGTTATAATATTTAGTTTTGTCCTATTTCCTGAAATAGCTTCAGAGTGATAAAGATGAAGTGAATGTCTTGTTATTCATAACAAGCCCTTTCAGCCACACCTGAGTTTATGTTAATGAGGGGCTTTTGGAAAGCCCCTAAGGATGGGGGCTGGTTGTTAGAGGAACCAACCTTAGGATGTGAGGTTCAGAACTTTCAGCCCTATCTCCCAGACCTCTGGGGCTGGAGACTAACTTAATCACCAACGGCCAATGTGTTACTCATTCATGCTTACATAATGAAGCCTCCACAAAAATCCCTGAACCAGGAGCTTAAGAGAGCTTCCAAGTTTGTGAACATGGCATACGTGGAGAGGGCATGGGAGCTTGGCAACCCTTTCCCTATACCTTGACCTATGAATCTCTTCTATCTGGCAGTTCTTGAGTTATAGCCTTTTACAAAAAACTGGTGATCTAGTAAGTAAACTCTTTTCCTGAGTCTGTGCGCTGCTCTGGCAAATTAATTGAACCTGAGGAAGGGGATGTGGAAACCTCTGATTTATAGCCAGTCCTCAGAAGCACAGGTAACAACCTGGACTTGAAATTGGAGTCATAAAGGGGTTGGAGGGTGTGGGTTCTTGTGGGACTGAGCCCTTAACCTGTGGAATCTAACACTATTTCTCCAGGCAGACAGTATCAGAACTGGATTAAACTGTAGGACACCAAGCTAGGTGTCCAGAGAGTTGGAGAATTGTTTGATGGTGTTGGGGGGAAAACCCACATGCATATAGTCACACAAGTGCCAGAAGTATTGAGATCTTAAAGAAACACAGGAGTGCTTTTCCCTAGACGATGGATAACATCATAATTTAATCACAGGGAAAATCAGGGTCAATCTAGTCACTTTTAGAACTTTCAAGGTGCTGAGAAATTTTGTTTTTATTTGTTACCTGACTTACACTGAATTGTTGGTCCACATTATTTACTTCCTTGTTCCTGGGTTATACATTACTCTCTGCCCATGGCCTTAGGAAGAGTATAGTGTGCTTTCCTGCTCCTTCACTTTGGGTTTGTCCATGTGACCTGCTTTGGCCAACAGACTATTAATGGAAGCAACACAAACAGAGGCTTAAAATGTGTTTGAATGGTTACACTCACTCCTTTGCATTTCTGCTACTGCTATGAGACCATGTCTTAGGTAGCCTCTTGGTCCCAGAAGAGAGGTACACGGACCAGAACCCAGATTGTGGAGTTCAAGTTTAGCCTAGAACAGCAGAACTCAAACTGACATGCAGATGCATGAGAAAGAAATACATGTTGCTATAAACCACTAAATTTGGGTAGTTTTTCATGTACATTACTGTGAAAATAGCTGACCAATATATTTACTTTGTGAGTGGTTACTAGGCCCTTTCCCTAAAACGAAGCACCTGAAATGTATTAGTCTAAGTCTTTTTACCTGAAATTTTTTGAGCTGCTCAACAGACTAGGTTAAATTAGTTATACTATATTAATACATAATGATTTGCCTTGGAGTCTGTCAATAACATCTAATATAAAATGGAGTACCAACCTGGTATTTATGTAAGAAGGAAAGATCGGTAGTTTCATTTAAAGGAATAGAAGATGATGTGACATGAACATATGGATTTAATTCTGCAATACGTTGAAGTACAGCTTCAGCCCTAAAACAAGAAAAGAAAAAGAAAAAAGACTTTTACTACTCTTTTGTTCAATAAATATACTCAATCTTTCAAACTTGGACACTTTGATGACATCAGAAGAACATGAATGTTACAAAGTTTCATGGGAATTTAAACTGGAGAGGAATAAAAGAAGTTAAAACTTATTTTTACTATACAATCTTGAGATGTAGCACACTGTCATATTCCATAGTAAGTCACATAATCTCAAAGTGTACCCTTATAGGTCAATGCTCCTTAAGGCTCTTAATGATTCAGTAATAATAAAGACCTACTTAAACAATCTTAAATAAATGCATTTCTAGGTAGCAATGTGAATGTATTAAATTTTTGACAAATATAAATAATTAAATGTCAACACTTACTTATCTACAGTAGAGTGAATTTATGGTTATGAGTTAAACAACTATGATTGAACTGGTGTTCTGGATACAGAAAATATTCTAAGTAACTACAACAGTAAGAAAAAAAAAATCCTATGTTAATACATCAAAATATCTTATCTTCACCTGTTTCTCATACTAACAACATCATCTTCACAGAGAAAGAAGTTGGTTCCTAGATCCCATGCTTGGCATTCTTCTGTATCATGAATTGTAAGTGCCTTCAAAAAAGAGAAAACTATCTGTTAAAGTCAGGAGTAAGACAAGGATGCTCACTATTTCCAATACTATTTACACTGACTTGGAAGAATTATCTAATTAGACAATAGAAAGTAATTAAAGTCCTAGTAATTGGAAAGGTTATAAAGTTAGATCCATTCACAGACGATATGACTATATACATCTGGAAACCCAAAAAAGTTCATGGAAAAACTACTTTATTTTTTTTATAACGCAAAATAATTTTTTAATGCTGGTATATGATTTTTTTGGTAGAGATTACTGTTACATTAACTTGAATATAGCTTCATTATTCAACTGTCAACTGTGAAGTGAGATAAGACAAATGTTAAAAGCAGTGTTTTGATTACTTAACACAGTAAAATTGTAATTCCAAGTTACAGAGACGTTCATGTAACGATAGTTGTATACTGATGACAATAAGAATAATACTTTCCACTTATGACATTTATCAATAACAATTCTCAATTAATTAAGTAAAAAATAATTAACATGATGGTAATATTGTAATTCCAAATAGATATACTATATGCTTGCTGTAGGTGTGTGTATATGTACTTTATTTTTCAGATAGTACTGAACCCTAGTTGACTTTAAAAAAATGAATAAATTAGGCATATTACCATGCACTTACATCACCAGGGTGCCTTTATGCTATGTGAAAAACTACTTTAAAAAACAGTAAGAGAATTTAAGTTTAGAAAAGTAGCACATTATACAGATCAACATATATACAAAGATTTTAAAAATTCACATAAACTAACATTTCCAAACGGTCATGTTCTAAGTAAGAAAGAAAACTGACTAACTGGAAAATATATTTTTAACTTATATTTCAAGCCACAAATCTTATAGAAAAAGGGGCAAGGTACATGAACACAGAGTATACTGAAAAAGAAATACATAGGGCCCTTTAAAATATTGAAGCATGTTCAACCTTGCTCAAGAATGAAACACCTTTTCTCATTCATCAGAATGGCATAAATCCAAATTGGTGAGAGTGAAGTAAATCAGGCATTCTCATACATTACTGGTGGGAATATGAAGTAGCACAAAACCTCAAAGGAAAAAAAATTGGCGTTCTTTAGCAAAATGACAAGTACATTTCTCCTTTGACACAGCAATCCCACTTTTAAGAATCTATCACAAAGACACACTGGAAATAATACAAAAATACATATGTACAAGACTCTTAGCTGCAGCACTATGTGTAATAACAACAGACTGAAAATAATCAAAATGTCCACCAATGAGGAACTGGGTATAATTACGTATGATACATCAACACAACATATATTCATGCAGCTATGAAAAAAATAAGTGAAAAAATATATTTATCACTATGGAGTAATACCAGGATATGCTGGTATGTGATAAAAAGCAAGGTAGAAGTATGGCACTTTACCTAAGAAAGGCAGGTGGGGATAAATATGTACATACACACATACAGATTTGCATGTCTATATGTATGTATTTGCTTATATTTAAAAACAGATTAAAAAAAGAAGGCAATCTAATAAGGGAAGGAGGAAATAGGGTAGAGAGATGCTAGACTTACCTGAATATACTTTGCTTTATAAATTTGACTTTGAATTATATGTCTCATATAATAATAAAACTAAATCAAATTAAAAAAGCAATCCCTAAAAATCCAAAGTAAAATGAATAAATGGACAAAACTATCTATTTGAATTTGTTGCATAACTACACAAAGGAATTATTTAAAGTGACTTAAGAAAGCGGTTAATTTGTCTGCCAAATCCAGATGGGACACTAAGGATAAAACAATTTATCTTAAACTGTTTTCAATAATCATATTGTTATTAATAATGCTGGAACTGTTATTCCAAAACTATGTCATAGATATAACAGGATATAATATAGGATAAAGCAAATAAGTAATCAGGTTCATGTCATTAAGACCCAAAACCTTATAGTAAGAGAAGAGAGACAAATATAAAATCTAAGAAGTAAATAAGTAAGTACCCTGTAATCCTAAACTTGAAACTCAGAAATTTCAGTGTTCATTCACAATGAATGTTCTAGCTCTGTCCACTGGTAAGACTTTACAGGCAGTGACAACCAAAGAATACTGGGGTAGTGTCAAAAGGACTCAAGGACTTCAAGAAGTACCCCCAAAGCAAAGATGAAACAATCTGAGCATCAATGACTCAAAACACATCAAATACGTTTAAATCCATCATGATATTCACATACACACATACCACCCAAGTTTCACCTGTCACTGTTGAGGGATCAGAGAAAACCAGTGATTTTGAAAAGTAGTAAATAAAGGGGGAAAATCAAGTATTTATCTTGCCTTTTACACATGTACTAATTATATGTAGCGAAACCAAACAAGTGATGAATGGAAATTTTTCTAAAATATTATTCCCATTAATAAATGAAATAGAAATGACAGAAACAGAATATCACAGCCCCAATAAAATAATGATCTAGGCAGTGATCATTAATAGGTAGTAATAATCACAAAAAAAGATAACAGAATATTATTTCCTCCTGATGGGAGAACACAATATCACTTGTGAAGCAGTAGTGCCAAAAGAATCAAATCTGAATCTGATTCTCTGGATATAATGACCAGTTTATAAGAAATACAGAGATGGAGGTACACGTGAAAAATGACCTGATTTCTTTAAAAAGTAAACTGAAAGAAAGAAAAAGAATCAGGGAAGGGAAACCTATTGATTCAAAGAAACCAAGTCCAGTATATGGACTTTACTTGGATCCTGATTAGAACAAAACAAATTTAAGAAAAATTCTTTCTTTAGACGACTGGGAAAATATGGACTCTAACTAGATACTTGACGATTGTGGTAGGCAGGCTTCAAAGATAACCCAATGATTCCCACTTCCTGATATTCAGGTCTTTGTGCAATCCTGTCTCCTCCTAGTGACTTGCTTTTAAGGACTACAGCATAGGTGATGGAATGTCACTTCTGAGATTAGGTTACAAGAGACTGAGATTTATCTTGCTAGCACATTCCCTTTTTTTTTTTTTGCAGTATGCGGGCCTCTCACTGTTGTGGCCTCTCCCGTTGCGGAGCACAGGCTCCGGACACGCAGGCTCAGTGGCCATGGCTCATGGGCCCAGCCGCTCCGCGGCATGTGGGATCTTCCCGGACCGGGGCACGAACCCGTGTCCCCTGCATCGGCAGGCGGACTCTCAACCACTGCGCCACCAGGGAAGCCCCTCCCTTTCTTGTCTTTTGCTTGCTTACTCCGATGGAACAAGCTGCCATATTGTGAGCTGCCCTATGAAGAGGGCCACATGGCAAGGAACTGAGGGTGACCTCCGACTAATAGCCAGCAAGGGACTGAGGTGGGAAAGTTGAACGACACAACCTTGCCACTGAATCCTATCCATAACTACATGGGCAGGTTTGGGAAGCAGATCCTTTCCCTAGCCTCAAGATGACTGCAGGCCCTGCCAATATTGGTGACTGGAGCTTTGTGAAAGATCCTCAGAGGAGTCTGCTAAGTTGCACCTGATTCCTGCCCCAAAGAAACTGAGGTAAATGCTGTTGTTTAAGTTGCTAAGTTCTGTTTAAAGATCACAATGATCTTAAAAAACTGTTAACGTTTTTAGGTGTGGAAGTGATACTGTGGTTATGTTTTCAAAAGGCACCCTTATCTTTTAGAGGTTTATAGTAAAATATTTAAGAATGATATAATAGGATGTCTGAGATTGATATTAAAATAATTTGGCAGTTGGGGGCAGTGGGGAATGGGAAGAAGATACATGAAACAAATCTGTCTATGAGCTAATAACTGCAGGTGCATGATGGATACATGGGGTTTTGCTAACACTATTCTCTTTTTTTGGATAATTTTGAAATTTTCTGTAATAAAAAGCTTTTTAAAAGGAGGAAAATAGAGAATTATGACAATTTTGCTACTAAATGAAGAAGCAATAATTAGGCCAAAGTGTAACTAATATTACCACTACGGATGAGAGGAAAAAAAAAAAGAGTTCGTAACAAACAAACAATTCTTCTTACCAAGGACATTTACTCACCTTAATCCCTGCAAGAACAAGATTCTTTGCTATAAAGGGGGAAGAAAAAAAAAAAGGAATAGCTTAATATTAGGAATTGTATATTAGATATGTCTTCATGGAGTTTGGTTAAATCTCTGAATAATTTTAACTTTTTACTACCTAAGAAATATAGGTTCCTTAGAAAACATGGATGAACAAAAAGAAAAAAAAATTTTCCATAATCAAACCACATTGAGATAATCATTCTTAAAATTTCAGTGTATGCTTCCAGACATGCTGTTATGAATGTGTGCATGTGTGCTCTACCATAATGAATTAATGGATACAGAGAAAGATCATTAATAACTATCAACATCACAAAAAGAGAAGCAGGAGAGTCATTACTGGTTCCTTGTGGAAGAATGTAACAGTATGAAATACTCTTGCCCCAGCTGCCCCCCCACCCAAAATCAAAACTGAACCTGATCAAGGTTTTGGATCTAATTTCCTTTATAGAAAATAATACAAGGGAAAGGAATTAAATTCTTTAAATTATGTTGCTCAAAAGCATCACATAAAATTATGAAGAAAAATACTGCTTACCAATTTCCAAACCAAGACCACCCATACCACTTAAGAAAACATGGGACTTGGCCATCTTCTGCATTGCTGTGTCTCCAAGAACGTACCTCTGTCGACTACATGTAAAACACAATGAAAATTATTTTACCAAAATTGTATATCCTTTTAAAATCATTTGTGAACTAATAACCTGGCAGCTAGATCCTGCCCACAGACTTGTTTTGGATCACTTGCATAGTGCTTAAAAGTTCTGAATTAATGTCAAATATATGACATATTTTTAAAAATTAGAAGATTTCGCACCACAGTCCACATTCCCTCATGGCTATAGAGTTGAGTAGGAGTTGCCCTGTTCAGAGAGGGAGGACTATGTGATCTAGATTTGCCACAGTTCCCATCCTTCTCCTCTCATTTACTACCTCGGTGGCCACCACAGGCATCTGAGTTTGCCACTTCCACTTAAAGCCTTTCACTGTGAAAAGGATTTCTCAGGCAAAAATTTGGTTTCCTTCTTGGAGTTTAGATGACTTAAGTAGTTTTCAAACATTATTTTAAATATAAAAGCTGATAAATTATATAAAGGACCTTGTTAAGTCATCCATCCTAACAGTCACAAGGCAGTATCAGGATGAGAATTTCAAAAAATACACATTGGCAATTTTAAAAAGTTAGATATAGTAATAGTCAATAGTAACAGTTTATTTGAAAGAACATTCATTAACTTGATGCTATACTAGTTTTTGAAGATGGGGCATTCTAATGGCTTCTCACCAGAATTATTTTGAAAGATGAGTTCAGTATAAATAAATAATTCCAGAGCCCCTTGGGTTGCAAGTATTTCTTTTGGCTTTTTTTTTTTTTTTTTCCCGGTACGCGGACCTCTCACTGTTGTGGCCTCTCCGTCGCGGAGCACAGGCTCCGGACGCGCAGGCTCAGCGGCCATGGCTCACGGGCCTAGCTGCTCCGTGGCATGTGGGATCTTCCCGGACCGGGGCACGAACCCGTGTCCCCTGCATCGGCAGGTGGACTCTCAACCACTGCGCCACCAGGGAAGCCCAAATATTTCTTTTGGAATTGACACACATGCACATTTACAGATGCTGGTTTAATGTATGTTTAATACATAGATGTTTATTTAATTTCCATATTTCATCTATTGATAGTCAAGATAAAAGCCTGAAAAAGGGTCTCTTGTTTAGTAAGAAGAAACTTTATAAACAAAGCTATCTTTACTATTTCCATCCTTACTCCCTACAATATATAATAAAAGCTAGACTTTTCTTCGTTTTTTTAAAATTTATTTTATTGAAGTATAGTTAACTTACAATGTTGTTAGTTTCTGCTATACAGCAAAGTGATTCAGTTATACATATATATATATATTCTTTTATTATATTCTTTTCTATCATGGCTTATTACAGGATATTGAATATAGTTCCCCGTGCTATACAGTAGGACCTTGTTGTTTAACCATTCTATATATGTTTGTGTCTGCTAATCCGAAACTTCCAATCCATCCCTTCCCCACGGCAACCACAAGTCTGTTCTCTATTAGACTTTTCTTTTTAAATTGGTATTCACCATTTCTGCTTCAGAGATAAAATCGATTTTTTATGAAATATTTATTGAACATCTACTATGGTATGTATGGAACAGTGTATTATATAGTCTTACAACCCTTATTTGTGTATTCCTAAACAATATATTTAAGTTTTGTCTGTTTTGGAACTTTATATAAACAGGATCATTTGAATACTTTTATGAGTTATTCATATCAACGTAGCTGTTGATTAATTTTCATTTCATGTTGTATTCTATTATACTGTACTATTCTATTGTGATAATTTACCTATTCTACAGTTTTGGACAGTTACCAATAATGAGACTGAGTATTCTTATATATGTGTCATGGTACAAGTGTAGTAGTTTCTATAACACATATATCTAGGAGAGGAAATGCAGGGTTAACTATTAGATAACGCCAAACTGTTTTCCAAAGTGGATGTACCAATTTACTCTCCTCCTGGCAGTGTATCAAAGCCCCCATAGTTTCAAATCCTTAATGTCCTGGAAAAAGTTAACATAGCAGACCTGATCTTTAGCCTGCTTATGGGAACTAGCCCTTGGCCACTGCCTGTGAACTTGGCTTTTGAAATGTTTCCTATGCTAATAATTCTACTTTTCTATTTTTCTTCCCTGAGTTTCCTGAAATAAAAACTCCTTAATTTTTAGGTTTTCTATTCTAAAATACACATGTAGAACTTTTTTTTTTTTTTTGCGGTACGAGGGCGTCTCACTGCTGTGGCCTCTCCCGTTGCGGAGCACAGGCTCCGGACGCGCAGGCTCAGCGGCCATGGCTCACGGGCCCAGCCACTCCGTGGCATGTGGGATCCTCCCGGACCGGGGCACGAACCCGTGTCCCCTGCATCGGCAGGCGGACTCTCAACCACTGCGTCACCAGGGAAGCCCCACATGTAGAACTTTAACTGATCTTAAACAGCATCCCAAATTTTGATCCATAGTAGTTTAAATTACTATTCTCCAATTTTAATCATGATTCTTTTTTTGACTTATGGGTTCATCTGAAGTGTATTTTTAAATTTCTAATTTTATGAGGAATTTTACAATTACCTTTTGTGTTGACTTCTAGCTTAAATGTATTGTGAATAGACATCACTATCTACATAATTTTCACTCTTTAATATTTGAGAATTTCTTTGGTCTATTTTACAAATGTTCCATGGGTTCTTGAAAAGAATGTGTACTCTACAGTTGTTAGATACAACATTCCTTATATGTGCATTAGATTAATCTTAATAATCATGTTGATGAACTCTATACCTGTTCTGACTTTTTTGTTCGCTTGTTCTCTTGATTACTAAAAGCAACATTTAAAAAATGCCCCACGATTGTAAATTTGTCTATCCTCCTTATATATTAGTACCTGAACAGTGCTGACATGTAAGAATAACAGCTAAAACTCAGTGTTTATTACACACCATGCACTGTTTTAGTGTTTTATTTGTATTAACTCATTTAATCCTCACAAAAATTCTATAAGTTCTGTTGTTATTCCCATTTTTACAGAGAGGAAAACTTAATCATAGAGAAATTAAGCAATTTATAAATAGTGGAGGCAAGATTCAACCCAGGCAGTCTGGTCTTAGCATCCATATTCTTAACCACTGTACTACACTGCACATAGATTAAGAAAGTTAAATCATTCTACAAGGCTTTTACAGGAAGAAAAAAAATCAGTTCCTGACCTAACTCTTCCCTACCCTGATTCCCAAGTCCTAAGACCAACCACCCTCAGTTCTTTTAGTTATTTCTTCTAATATTTATCCCCTTCTTTCTCAATAACATGTCTGTACTTTTTCTTGATTTTTCAGTTTTACATATTACCTATTAACTTCCAACTAAGAAAGACAGAATGACTTTTCTGAATACAAATCTGGTCAAATCATTTTCCTACTTTAAAAACTCCAGTGGTTTCCTATATCCCTTATGATAAAGTCTAGACTCTAATATTAGTCACAAAGCTGTTCATAATCTAGTCCCTGCTTGACTATCCAGTCTCATTTTTGTCACTCTACCAACAAACTCCATGTTCCAGGTATACTAAAGGTTTTCAGTTCTCCAAATGTATTTTCTCTTTGGCTATTAGACGTTTTTCTGGAATATTCCTCTTCCCCACTATTTTATGCCTGAATAACTCCTACTTGTCCTCAGGTCTCAAATTATATATTATTTTCTCCCATGATACTTCCCCTGATACCCCTAAACTTTCTTAAAACAGTGTTAGATCATCTTCTGTGTGCATCCATAACACCCTACATTCAATCTATTATAACAATTAACACAGTGCATTTTCACTATTTGTCTATTTTGCCTAGGAGATGTAGATTCCTTAAGTCAGGGCCTGCCTTATTTACTACTGTATCCCCATTGACTAACAGGGCCTGGAGCATAACAGACACACAAAACCAATTTGCTAAATTAATGAAAGAAATGAACTGGCACACAAGAACAACACTTTTATGCTCTACTAAGCAGAGGGCTTGAATTCTTTTTTCTACGTTCACAGTCACAAAAACTACATTAGAAAAATGTTTTTCATCTCACACTTGTCTTCATCAATTATTTTTAAGACTACTTAGGTAAATAATGAATAGCCATGACACAAACGTGGTTATAAATGACAAAGAACATCCAGACAAAAGAATAAAATTAAGATATATGAGCCAAGGTTCTCAAAGAATCACATAACCTCAGACAAATTCTCAACAGTTGATTAAATTACCTGCCTTTTCAGTGCTGGCCACCAAGGGTAAGGGTACTAAGTAAGTGCCTAGTTTGTGCTAGGCAATGGCAGGTACTCTGCAATTGACCCTTAAATCTTACCGGATGGGATTTAAAGAGCTGAGAGTGTAACTTCAAGCCCAGCATTGATACATTACAGCTGACTGTATTAAATAGACGTGCAACATATCAGTGAATGTACCCAGTAAAAAGGAAATTTCCAAGGCTAACTACTCTACTTTTAAAGAGCCCTATTTATTAAAGATTCTCCCTTTAATGAAGGTACAATATCTCCCTGTAGTTTTCACCACTAGTCCTAATTTTACCTCCTTGGGGCCATAGGGAACTTGTGTAATCCCTCTTCTATGTGACAGCCCTCCAAACATTTGAAGATGGTATTCAGGTTCCTCCAGGCTAAACATCTCCAGTTCCTTAAACAACTCCAAACATGGCATCATTTTGAGTCCTCCTCAACACTCTAATCACTATCTTCTGGATGTACTTCAATTATCTTCAGGCATTCATAAATTTATTAAAATATCTATTTCAAGGCAGGCACTGGCACTGTGTGGGGATCAAGATAGCAACAACCTCATGAGGTACTGTGAGGATTAAATTATTTAAAATAAAATATATAAAATACCTAGGAGGATGCCTGCGACATGTTATTGGGGGAGATAAATAATCAAATAATCCATTATTAAGTACTATATACAGAAGTACCAGAAACTAAGGGAACCTGAAATACAGAAGAGAAAGTGATTATCTCTATCAGTGGAGGTCATGGAAAGCTTCACAAATGAGGTTCCTCCAAGTTGAAATCTGAAGACTTAAGAGGAGTTAAATTAATCAAAGAAGGAAAAGCATTCTATGCTAGGAAAAAGAAAAGCATGAAAAAGAATGGCAGGTAAGAGATATATAGTATGTACCTAAGACTTCCACTTCTGGCCTTGGTTAAGTAACAGGGACCAGATTTATCCTCTTTCTGCCTTAAACAATTGAAAACTGGACAATATAAATGAAACAACAGATTTGAGACGCTGGAAAATAGGTAACTGAGGACAGTAATCTCAGAGGAGAAAAATAAATGAGGTGAGTTTTATGATTGCCTAGCCTGGAGAGTTTCCAGGAGACAGAGCAGGAAGGGAAACCCAAGAAGAGCCTGGTGGTCTCCTTGTTGAATTGAAGAGAGCGAGCTGTGAATTCAAGGCTAGAATTTGTGAGCAGAAAGATGCACAGAGAGAACACCAGACATCTGTAGAGGGTTCTCCTTGAGTCTTCAGCTAAGCTACGATGAGGAAACAACCTCAAGCTGGGGAAAGAACCAGGTGACAAGTGCAAGTGAAACAATCACTGTTTTTAAAAAGGGTCAGAAAGAGTTTATGTTCCTCTCCAGCCAAATGGAAAACCTTATAATACAGAGAGCACTGGATAGAATACTCCAAAGAATATTACATCAATACTGGGGGAAAAGTAGCCTCAGAATTGAGTCTCCTCTCATCTCACCTAACAAAGCTTAAAAGTAAGTAAGCCTTGAGAAAATAAAATTGTTTTCAAGTAATTTAACTGTGTCCCTGAAAAAGCTCAAGAATATTTAAAGGAATTCAAGGTTATCCAGCAACCAAAAATGTAAAATTCATAATGTCTGACATACACTAAAAAATTACAGATATGCAAAAGAGCAAGAAAATACAACTTACAGTGAACAGAAAAATCAACAATAGAACACATTTAGAAATGACAGATGATAGAATGTGTAAACAGACATTAAAATAATTAAAAATATAATTCATATGCTCAAGAAGCAGCAAAACTTTTAGAGATGAAAACTATAAAATCTAAGATAAAAAATACTCTGACTGGAATTAACAACAGATTCGACACTGCAGAAGTGAACCTGAAGACATGGCAATAGACTTTACAGATTGAAACACAGAGATGAAAACAAAAAAGACTGGGGAAAAAAACCAAACAAACCCCCAAACCCAGACCTTAAATGAGCTGCAGGACAACTTCACTTGGTCTAATATATGTGAAACTGAGGTCCCTGAAAGAGACTAGAGAAAGGGGGAGAGAAAAACAAAACTGAAGAACTAAACAGTTAAAATTTTTCCAGGAACACAATAAACTCACAGACCATGATACAAACAAAGAACAAGATATATAAAGAAAACTATACCAAGGCATATCATAATTGTTTAAAACTGGGGATGATGAGGAAATATTAAAAAAATCAGAGAAAACAGATCATGCAGAGGAAAGGTACAAATGACAACTTTCTCCCAGGAAAGCAGTACAAATCAGATGGCAGCGGCACAACATTTTTATAACATTGAAAGGAAGACACTGTCAACCTAAAATTCTATACTCAATTTCAAAAAAAGGAAGTAAAGACTTCATTGGACATACAAAAGGTGAAAGAATTCATTGCTGGCAGACCTTCACTATAAGAAATGTTATAGCAAATCCTCAGGCAGAAGGAAAATGATACCAGATGGAAATCTTAGTTTACACAAAGGAATAGAGAATATCAGAAATGACAAATCTATGGATAAATACAAAACCCCCTTTTCTTTATTTTTAAAATCTCTTTTAATGATAATTGACTGCTTAAGCCAAAACCAATAACGTACTGTGAGTTTATAACATATGTAGAAGTAAAATGTTAAGACAACAATAACTCAAATCCTGGAACAGGAAAAACAGAAGTACACTGTTGTAACCTTCTTATGTCATACAGGAAGTGACAGAATAAGATTTGAACATACACTGTGACACATTAAAGATGTACACTATAAACCATAAAGTAATCACTAAAAAAGGCAAAAGAAAGAAGTACAGTTGACTCTTGAACAACACAGGTTTGAACTCTGTGGGTCCACTTATACGTGGATTTTTTTCAATAAATATACAGTCAGCCCTCCATATTCACATCTGAGGATATGAAGGGCCAACTGCACTCATTGTACTACATCACTTGATGTAAGAGGCTTGAGCATCCATGGATTTTGGTGTACATGGAGGCTCCTGGAACCAATCCCCCAAGGGTAGTGAGGGACACCTGTAGAGTAACATGCCAATTAAAGGAGATAAAATATAATTAAAATACTCAATTATTCAACAAAAAAAAAGAAGAGAGAGAAAAAAAGGAACACCAGTAACAGATTAGGCAATTAGAAAACAAACAGCAAAAACAGTATCAATATTCCACATTAAATTTAAATGGTGTAAACACTCCATTAAAAGACAAACTGTCAGGGACTTCCCTGGTGGTCCAGTGGTGAAGAAAACACCTTTCAATGCAGGGGACGCGGGTTTGATCCCTGGTCAGGGAACTAAGATCCTACAAGCTGCGAGGCAACTAAACCCTCGTGCCACAACTACTGAGCCTTTGCGCTCTGAAGCCCGTGTGCCACAACTAGAGAGAAGACTGTGCGCCACAAATAAAGAAGCCCGCACGCTGCAAGGAAGAGCCTGCGCACCACAACTAAGACCCAATGCGGCCTAATTAATTAATTTAAAAAAAAGACTGTCAGATTGAATAAAAAGAAAAATCCGACTATATTCTATCTATAAGGAGCCCAATTTGAATACACAAATGAAAGTCAAAGGGTGGAAAAAGATATGCTACCAATAAGCAAGAGAAAAGCAGACTTTTAATATCAGATAAACAGATTTCAGAGCAAAGAAAATCACCGGGATACAGAGGGCCATTTCATAATGATAAAATGGTCAATACATCAAGAGGACATAACAATTCTAAATGTTTATGCACTAATAACAGAGCTTCAACCTATGTGAAGCAAAAACTGGTAGAACTGAAATAAGAAATATACAAACAGGAAATTATGGACAACACCGCTCTCTCAGTAACTGATATAAAGAATGACAGAAAATCAGTAATGATACAGAAGAGCTGAACAACACTATTAATCGATTTGACCTAATTGACATTGATAGGACAATCCAATAAATAACAGAATACACATTTTTTCCAAATGCACACAGAACATTGATCAAGATAAACCATATTCTGCACTAAAAAGCTTTAAAAAAATTTAAGTCACACAAATTATGCCCACTGATAACAGTGGGCAGGCTGATGCCCATGCTGTTTGCTATAAGTAATGAAATCCTCTGTCTCTGACCCAGATGTTTCACACCTTATGTTAGCATCCACTAAAGAATAATAGGCTAGCTTTTAGCTTGTAAATAGGGCAAAATCAAATCCTAGACCCTGACAATATATACATAAATTTTGAACAAGGCTAAAGAATAGGATGTCAGAGTGTAAAGTGGTGAGAAGTGACATGGAGTCTAAAAAGAAAGATATGGCCATAACTCATGGTAAATTAGAAGCTACTGAATTCATAGGTACAGTACTATTCTTCATGATTTATTTGCAATTTGTGCACATTTTCTCATTAAATATTTAATGAATAAATGAAAGAAATGATTGGACTTAAAGGTTAAGTAACCTAAGATCATACACTAATAAATGATGGAGAATGATTCAAATTCATATCTAATACCTAAGTTCAAACTGTCAGCTACTGTTATGCTGTATCCATAAAAGGGCTTAAATGTGTATTGTACAGTTTGGCCTCATCAGTGTAGATTATAGGGAATCATTTAAGGATTTTAAGCCAAGAAGCCATGGACTCCAAGGTAAGTGCCAAAAATACAACTTTGAATAACTTATGAAAGATGGATTAGAGACAAGAATAGTTTTAAAGAGAACACATAAAAGAATATTATAATAGCTCAATTGAGAGATTCCAAATGCAGGGAGAGAAAAATGAAAGAGCTGGAATTAAGAGTTGTTTAAAAATAAAGGATTTAAAAAAGTTAATTTGGAAGATGACAAACAGGGAATAACCTAAGATGACACCAAGGTTTCTAGCTTAGGTTACTGAGTGGGTGTGGCACCATTTAATTAAGCTTGAGAATGGGAAGAGGGAAGGAAAAGGATTCCAATGGTGTTGAGTGCTACTTAAGGCTGAAAATTTTATATTAAGTTTTTGCGTGAACACTTTAAGACTTAGATATTATTTTTAAGAGATGTTATTCTTATTTACACATGAGAAGTAGAAAGATTAAATAACTAGTTTTGGTTCATATAAATGTCAGGATTGGATGTGAACATTATCCTCTAAATCCAGAGACCATGTTCATATCACTGTACCATAGTGTTTCTCTAAGAAGTAGATATTCTAACACAACATTGTAAATCAACTATATGTCAATTAAAAAAAAGGTAGTTATTTGCTGAACATCTGCCTGGTTTACCTTTAAAGCACCTTGTGGACTTCCCTGGTGGTCCAGTGGTAAAGAATCTGCCTTCCAATGCAGGGGATGCGGGTTCAATCCCTGGTCGGGGAACTAAGATCCCACATGCCACAGGGCAACTAAGCCCACGTGCCACAACTATTGAGCTTGCTCACCTCGACGAGAGAGGCCATGTGCTGCAATCTACAGAGCCCATGTGCCCTGGAGCCTGTGTGCCACAACTAGAGAGAGAAAACTTGCACATCACAACTAGAGAGAAACCTGAGCAGACTGCGTGCCGTCATGAAAAGATCCCGCGTGCCTCAACTAAGACCCAACACAGCCAAAACAAACAAACAAGAAAACAGCATCCTGTGTGCATTTAAAAACAAAGGTCTTGAACTTGGAAGAAGAAAGCTGTGGAAAGGGACTCAAATATAGACAGAAAGCTAAAATCATGGAAATGGATGTGAACTAGAGTATGAACTGAGAGAAAAATCCTCAAGTTGGAACCTGGCATTCATGGTGCAGGCAAAGCAAGAGCAGACTAAGAAAAATCTCAGAAAGAAGTCAAGAGGAGTAGAAGCAAATCC
This sequence comes from Globicephala melas, assembly GCF_963455315.2. NCBI lineage: Eukaryota > Metazoa > Chordata > Mammalia > Artiodactyla > Delphinidae > Globicephala > Globicephala melas. The sequence continues at coordinate 85,479,715 of NC_083318.1, forward strand.
AGAAAAACTGTTATCTCAAAAGCCAGAGAAGTTTCCTCTAGTATTACACTAGAACACACACAGCTTTGATACTATTATGACTGTATTAATCCAGAAAGCTAAGAATGCCCTGGTGCTGCTCTGATATTCACGCCTTGTTCATATAGTGATCTTTACACAGGAACCTATAGGCAAGGAACATAAAAAAAGAGACAGCAAAGTATCACTATCTGAATTAGTTTTAATTACCTCCAACAGAGAGTTCTTTGGTAAAAGCAGAGTTAGAAAACCAAGGCTTTAGTCCTAAATTAGGACTCATTCATTTCTTTAGATAAATCTTGGGATTAGCAGGCTCAGGCATATCTTCAGAGGAAAAGAAATGGGCAGATCTACAGAACTGGCTCAAGTCTAACTAGCTGTCTAACTCACCCAGCAATTTGCTGGCAATAAAGATGCAAAATTAAATAGAGATGGGGCCCAGAATGCTGTTAGAAGTGCTCCCCCACCCCAAAAAAGAAATCTTTAGATTCTGAGAATAATTTCAGGTTTAGTTGATCAGTAACTATGAGGTAATTTAAGATTGAGTAGTAAGAAAAAAGTGAAATATATTTAGCAAACCACTTTGTTAAAGTAGGTATTGAAACTGTCCTAAAAATATTTCCTACCTAAATATATGTACAAATATCAGACTTAGTTAACATTCAAGATTTGTAGATTTTACAGAGTTTCAGTTTCGTAGGAAAGCCTAAATGTTTACAAATAATTATAACCTGAGATTCAATTATTCATATCTGGGAAAAACTTGTATACCTAGTAAATATTAAACAAATTTCAATGACAATATTTAGGAATAAATAAATAGTATTTAAAGTATTGACCTTGGGGACTTCCCTGGTGGTGCAGTGGTTGGGAATCTGCCTGCCAATGTAGGGGCACGGGTTCAAGCCCTGGTCCAGGAAGATCCCACATGCTGCGGAGCAACTGGGCCCATGCGCCACAACTACTGAAGCATGTGTGCCTAGAGCCCGTTTTCCACAAGAGAAGCCACCGCAATAAGAAGCCCACGCACTGCAATAAGAGTAGCCCCCACTCACCGCAACTAGAGAAAGCCCTTGCGCAGCAATGAAGACCCAACCCAGCCAAAAATAAACTAAAAAGAAAAAAGAAAAGACAACAGGTGTAAACGCATAAACTATGGTAAGAAGTAGTCTAGTATGGCCAGTGTACTCAGAGGAAAAGGTAGGTTTGGACTAACAAATAGCATTGGGAAAACTGGATTTCCAAAACAAAAGATGAAAAGATTAGAATTTAGACCTCTACCTTATACCATCCACAAAATCAACTCAAAATGGATTAAAAACTTAGACAAAAGACCTGAAACTATAAAACTTCTAGAAGAAAACATAGGAGGGAAACTTCTCAGCATTGGTTTTGGCAAGGATTTCCTGGATATGACACCAAAAGCACAGCAATAAAAGCAAAAACATACAAGTGAGACTACCACAGACTCAAAATCTTCTGCATAGTGAAGCAAACAATCAGCAAAATGAAAATGCAAACTATGGAATGCGAGAAAATATTTGCAAACCAGGTGTCTGATAAGGGGTTTAATGTCTAAAATATATAAGAAACTACAACTGAATAGCAACCCCCCCCCACCCTGCCTATAACCTAATTAAAAAATGGGCAAGGACTAGACATTTCTCCAACAACAACACACAAATGGTGAACAAGAATATGAAAAGGTGCTCAACATCACATATCATCAGGGAAATGCAAAAACACAACGAGAGAGCACCTCACACCTGTAAGGATGGCTATAATAAAACAAAAATAAAACCCGAGAAAATAACAAGTGTTGGTGAGAATGTGGAGAAACTGGAATTCTTGTGCACTGTTGGTGGGAATGTAAAATGGTCCAGATGCAATGGAAAACAGTATGGAGGTTCCTTAAAAAATTAAAAATAGAACTACCTTATGATCCAGCAATACCTGATCATATATGAACTGCTATATATGATACCTAAATTGCTGTATTCTATTACTTTCAGTCCAGCGAACTGACTACAAGTGAACTGTAAGCCTACTTACCTAGCTTTGCAAATGGAAAATTTAATCTCTGGTTTACTGAAAATTATGTTCATTTATCAGTCATTATAGGATTGGAGGGATATAAAAATGTTTCACAAGGACGGTAACAAATAATGAAAAAAATTAGCCAATGTTATCTCAAGGAGCTGCCATTTGTTTTCCTAAGAATATGATCAGAAGGACATTAAGAACATCGTAATTACAGATGAAGAGTCCAAATTTAAGATGACTTCGGAAGTATAATCATAGTCAGGAGACCACATGGTGAAACAGTTTTCACGTAAGCAAAACAAGTTAGTCTTTATCTCTTCTTCCAAGGTATAGCGCAAAATGTGACTTGAAATCAACATACCAGGTGGTATGTATCAGCTCCTCCTAAACTGCTCAAAATTGACTCTGCATCCCACATAAAAAAATATAGAAAGAAATCCAAAATACATGATGAGCCTATTGTTCCAAATTTACCTACATAAAATTTATTTTTTCATGATTAGTTATAGAGGAAATCTAAAAACTTTTAAACTGAGAGTATACTATCTTTCATGCAAACATCTCAAAGTATCTACTAGAAATGACAGCAATTTATGTGTTTTTAATTTTTCTTTAATTTTGAAAAAAGTATTTTTATTTCATGAAAAAATATGGTAAAAAAAGTCCCACTAAATTCCATTCAAATCACAGCTCTTCAATCACAAAATACTTCTCCACTGTCTATACAGTGCAAACATGCAATGTTGTTAATGAGATCACACTGAAGTTAACATGGTCTCTAGATGCTACTGTATAACTAACTAAAGTGAAATGAACTGTCTTTCATGAGACTCCTGCACTATCAAGAACATAAATATGTACTCCTGTCCAGAAACAAGAGGTATATTTTGTAGTGGATAGCAAAATCATTTTTAGTCATATCACCTAAACCTAACACAACCAAGATTTAAATATTATTCAAGCTTTCAGCCTATAGTAAAAAAAAAAACAAAAAAAAACAAAAAAAGAAACCTGAATTTTTAACTTGAGTGGAACTCTTAGAATGTATATTACAAAATTCTGCATAGGCCTAGTGGTGTCTTTGAATAAAACTACTCCGTTACTGGAGAACAATGAATGGGGAAAATGTTTCAGTTTCCATAATGTTCTTACCTGTATAATGCATCATCAATCTCCACAGATTCTGTTGGCATATTGGGCAAATTTGTATTCACACTGAAAAAAGAAAACATAACTTATAAGGGCCAGTATGGCTATTCAATACTCATATTCTGTAATACTCATATTCAATTATACATGGGATCAGATTCACTAGTTACTAAAACAGGTTTTACAAACCAGATATATATTTTATTATTTACCACTTTATTTAGATTTTAAAAATAGATCAAGATTAAATTCACTGACTGCCTACCCTGTATTATAAAATTAGAGCCCATGGTTGCTTTATTCTCACGTGTTGTTTATCAATGCTACATATATTCTGATGGATCTATATTTTAGCAATTTTATTTGAGTGCCCCATAAACCTTCTATAATATACACACTCGGAATTTACCATATAATGATATCTAAGCTTATTTCTACATGTTTGACCTTTCCTCTGCCCTCCAGATTTTATGCATCTGCCAGAACAATATCTCTATTCTGATGTCTAACTGGTATCACAAACATAACAAGCCTCGGGCTTCCCTGGTGGCGCAGTGGTTGAGAGTCCGCCTGCTGATGCAGGGGACACGGGTTCGTGTCCCGGTCCGGGAAGATCCCACATGCCGCGGAGCAGCTAGGCCCATGAGCCATGGCCGCGGAGCCTGCGCGTCTGGAGCCTGTGCTCCGCAATGGGAGAGGCCACAACAGTGAGAGGCCTGTGTACCACAAAAAAAAATCCCACAAAAAACAAAAAAAAAAATAACAAGCCTCAAATAGAATTCAATTTCCCTTGCTTAATCTATTCTTCCCCAGTCTTTCCCAACTCACTTGGGACCACCAAGCAAATGATGCCACCATTTACTCACATGCTCTGGCCAAAAATCTAAGGATCTTTACTTGTTCCCTTATTTTCTCTATCTGTGAGCGCTGTTAGTTCTACCTTCAAAAGGGATCTCACATCTGATCACTTCTCACCATTTCAGTCAATACAATCTCAGGCCAAACCATCATCATATCTCATCTGAACTACTTCAAAGGCCTCCTAAACTATTCTATTTCTATTGCCCTTCCCTTTAATTAATTTTCCATCTAACAGGCTAAAACGTTTAGAATGTAGTCAGACATTACTCCCTAACTTAGAATTATCCTTCAGTAAGTTTTCTTTACCATTAGAACAAAATTCAAACACCTTAGCATACATAATAGGGCCTTTATGTATGTCTCCCAGTTACCTGTCCAACCTCAACGCCCACACCTCTCCCTCTTGCTCACTATCTTCAACTACACTGGCCTACTTGATGGTTCTCAAAAAGCCAGGCTTGCTATCACTTCAGTGTTTTTATACTCGCTATTCCCTTTGCTTCAAATGTTCTTCCTTCAGATCTCTGAAAAACTGACTCTTACCATTTACGCCTCTATTAAAATATTGCTTCACAAACATCACAGACCATTTGAGATCACCCCATTGAAACTGAGCAGGACCCTGTGGGGCCTTCCCTGGGACAGATTTCCCCTCCCCGCTTGTTTGTACAAAAGTTTTAGCCTCCTAGGCTTTCCCCGAGTTCCAAAGAGCAAATTTAATCAAAGTGATGAGAAAATGTAGAAACAAAGGAAAGCAGTCAAAGTAATAACAGTTTAGCCATAAAACAAAGTCAAGGACCTTTCGTTGTCTTGCAGATGCTAGAACTCCCACCAGGTGGACGAAGTTAACTGTGTGCTGAACTGCTGATCAGCTGGAACCAGAAGGTTGATGATTGAGGTTCCAAAAACATTACCCTGTTACCTCACCATCAAGCAATCAGAGAACTGAGCATGGATCACACACCCCACAACCCTCTCCCTCAGACTGTCTTTAAAAACCCTTCCCTGAAAGCCAATGGGGAGTTTCTGTCTTCTGAGCATGAGCTGCCCATTCTCTTTGCTTGGCCCTGCAATAAACTGTACTTTTCTTCACCATTACCTGGTGCCAGGAGATTGGCTTTGGTGTGCATTGGGGAAGCAGACCAAGTTTGATTTAGTAACACAATCAACGAAGTGGCTCCCTAACTTGTTAACCTGCTGTATTTTCTTCAAATCATTAATTATGTATTTTTTTCATTATCATTAACTATCATCTGCCTTCCCCTATAGAATATATGATCCATTAGGAATTCACTACTGTATTCCAAATCCCTAAAACAGTACCTGACATTTAATAACAAGAGCAAATATGTGTCACACACTGCTTTAAGTGCTTTAGATGTACTAACTCAGTTAACCCTTTCAACAATTTTATGAGATAGACACTATTACTGTCTCCATTGAACAGAGGAAAAAACCTGAGACTGACAGAGATTAACTTAAATAATATGCCCATGGTCACAGAGCAGGTAAATGGCAGAGCCCTGAATCTAATCAGTCTAGCTCCTGACAACCACATTATACTGCCTATTGCCTCTCACAGTAGGCATGAAGAAAGCACTAAAAAAAAAAAATATGTTAAATGAATTTTAAAAATTAAAAAAAGGTTAAACATACTAGTGTAACAAGACACAAAGTGATGTATCATTTACCGCAGTTCATTCCAATTTTTTCACAGCATGGCACAGAAAGAAAAATGATAATAGGTAAACACTGGGAAACAGAAATAGTTCCTGGCCAGAGGGAACCAGCTGGGACATTTGGGCCTGAGCCACGGTGACAGCTAAGATCAATATCATCTTGGCAAAAGTGTGATCCATTCTAGGTTTTGGGAAGCTCTAATTATCAATCACAGGATTCTAAAAACAACGTGATAGCACAAAATCCAGTTTTGGAAACTTATTTTCTAGGCCTGGTGTTGCTATACAAGCCAAAGTATTTGAAAATATAATATCAAAATGTGACTATTTCTGTTATCAAATATTGATTAGATGATCAAGTGATATCAGCTTCTAGCTAATAAAAACACACAAATACACAATATACCCTGGCACTGTAACAAAAATTTTTATTACAGCTTTCTTATCCCTGGTATACTTTCACTAGCTATCTTCCTTGCATGGAGGGCAATAGTCTAGTGGGTAAAGCTCTTAAGTAAACATGAGTAGAGCATTACATTCTAACCAGTTCTGTCACTTAACAATACAACTGGCACCTACTTTTCATAAAGTTCTGCCTTACTGGAATATTTCAAAAATCATTCTTATGATAAGGTCTACATGGCGATCAAAAATGCTTTAAATAAGGGAAGGTTTTGTTTGTATTACATAATATCTCCCAAGTAAATTCGGCAATGCTGGCAATGGCAGGCAATACCATGGTACCAAAAAGCATCCCTTCAGTCTGAAGCTGGTGAAAATGCTACAGGTTTGTGAACACTCACATTAGCTCAAAATCAAATCTGCACCACTTTTATCTTTGGCATATTGTATTCTGGTAGTGGGCAGAATGTAACTATCCGCTTTATTAATTACGAAATGATTGAAACAGGAACTACACGCACATTTCCCCTCTATTTTTGCCAGAATGGAAAAGACGTGAACCTCAACACCAACTGGGAAATAAGAATGGGTAACTCGTGTTTTTTTCCTGGATTTCTTTTTCTTTCTTTCTTTTTAAAGTGCAGTCAACAGAGGCCTCAGAGTGTCCTGACTACCACTGATTCATTTTTACCAAGTTCCCTCTGGTAATAGTTTTCAGAGGATCTCAGCGGAGGACAGCGCACAGCAGAGCTTAGCTTTCACTTTATCGAAAGGAGGGAAGGTGTCCGGCACCAGGTCTGGGAAGCTCACACCGAGCGACTCGAACCAGAACTCCCCGCCGGAGCCCCTCCCTCCCCTCCACGTCCGGTGACTGGGAGGAAGGAGGAATGGCAAACCCCAACCGGAACTGAGAAAGCGCTGAAAGGGGCGATAAGTGGGCTTTTTCCTCAACGAAGCCGGCAGTCGCAGAGGCCGGAGCCCACGCCGCCACACCCACACCGCGCGCTCCCCTAGCCGCCCAGGGCCGGCTCTGGCCAGCCCCGCGGCCTCTCGCGCACTCCCTGCCCGCCTTAGGGGGAGAAGCAGAAAGCCGGGCTCTGGGTCCTGCCCGCCACGCCTTGCTTCTTCGCGCCCACACACGTCCTCTCACCTGCCGGCCCCCCAGGAGGAGCAGGACGCCTCTTCCCCCTGACGTGCGGCCACCGGCTGAGAGCCCTCCATCGCCTCCTGAGACGCAGCCGCTGCTGGATATTGGGAGGCAGGGAAGGGGGCAGGACCGTGAGGTCAAGGGGCGGGCGATGACGTCACCGGAGGGGGCGGGTCTGGGGGAGCGCGCAGCCCGGCGGCGCCTTCCCGTCAAGCCCAGAGGCGTCCTGGCTTCCGGTTTGGGTGTGGTCGTGGAGTGGGTTTTGCTGCAGGTGATTGCAGGGAATGGAATGTTGCGGCTGGCGTCTGGCAGATGTAAACCGAACCAAAACACTGAAGGTACGAGTCACCTACCAAACACAGAGGATTCCAGTGGCCAGCGAAGTGATAGGATTGCGTAGCAAAATCCTTAAGAGTTTTATAGCAGGAAGAAGAAACCCTTTCATTTTATACTTTTAAAAACCCCAAAGGCTAGTAATAAGTAGCTCCGGATTTCCAGTCTGGGATTCCATTTTAAGACGTTACACGTTTAACAAATAATTTTGGACGTCTACTACGTGTCAAGCACTGTCACAAATTTGATAGAATCGTGATTTTATGAGCTATGAATGGCATATGTCATCCAGGTTGCCCCCTTCAATTTGTGAGGGACAGAAATTTACGGTTGGTGTGACTTGCCAGATTAAGTACCTGAACATATGTGTAAGGACCTCTCATCTAATTCCCTTTCCATTGACTCCCCTTTCACTTTTCTTGGAAAACAACAAGAATTAGTGTGACTCAATAATATTACGATTTATCTTTCATTCTAAATAAGTGTATGTTTGGAGAAATGTCTGTAGGATTTTAAAAACTGACAAATACTTTGACACTATGTATTTATATCATCTGTAATGTATGATATTTTTACTTAGAATTTCTTCCCATTCTGGTGTGGAGAGAGGGTCCAGGCAAAAGGGCATTATCCTTTGTGCCTCTATTCTCTTTTCAACTTGCACATCTCCAAATACCTGGAAACTTCATATTGCTCACCTATGCCATCATTCAGATCTCTCAATCAAGTTGTGTACCTTTTCTACATAATCATGAAAATGAACTTGGTCTGTGTCCCATTCTTTCAAGGTTCTGCTCTAGGACTGGACTAATCCCGTCTTCTCTCTTTATTCTAAAATTAATAGATATAAATATCTTTGAAAAGTTCGCTCCGCAAATAACACCAGTTTCTCTCCTAATTTCTTTTCCCTGTTTCTTTCCTTCTTAAATATTTATTGAATGCCTGTTAAACATTAGGGCCTAATGACTAGACGATGATTAGGTGATAGCGATACAGTGATCCCTGATTTCATCAGTCTCATTGTGGGAAGGCAAAAAAATGGAAAATAAATGAAAAATAACATTAGAAAGTAAATACTATGAAGAAAACTTTATAAGGTGAAGAAAAGAGACTTGGGGAGGAGGACAGAGACAATTTTAGACATAGTAGTCAAAGGTGGCCTCTTTGAAGAAGTGACATTTGAGCTAAAAACCTAAGTGATGTGAGTCCTGTGAATATCTAGCAGAAGAGCATTCTAGACTGAGGGAAAATCAAGTGTACACTTTAAAATTTTTCTTTTTTGAGATTTGTCACCTTCTGGTGTATGTTTGTTTATTTGTAAATTGCCCCTCTACCTTTAAAAGAGACTGGTCTTTTCCTGGAGAAGGAGATTCAGAGTGTGAGGAGGAATTTGATGGGAGGGAAAATCTCCATTGCTGGCTTCGAAAAGGGAAGGGGGCACATAGAAAGGAATGGGAATGGCCTCTAGGGGCTTACAGTGGCCTCCAGCTTCCAGCCAATAAGGAGAAGGGGACCTTGGCCTACAGCTGCAAGGAACTAAATTTGGTCAACACCTACATGACCTTGGAAGAAAACCCCAAGTTCCAGATCACAACAGGTCTGCTGGTACCTTGATTTCAACTTTGTGAGGCCCTGGGCAGAGAACCCAGCTGTGATGGGCCCACAATTATGACCTTAGAACTGTGAGCTAATAAATTTGTGTTGTTTTAAGCCACTATGTTTACAGTAAGTTGTTATACAGCAATAGAAAATGAATATACTGAATATTATCTAAGACCCACATTTTTCCACATTTTAACTTCCTTGAAATTGCAATGTATTTTTTTTCTTTTTTATCAGTACAGAAAATAATGGTGTTCTTTAAACTGATGTCATGATTTGGTGAAGTATAGTGTGAATTATTTCAAACAAACAATATAACAGATACCCAGATTTAAATGTATTCTTACATTTGCAAAATGGGGAAGAAAATTGGAATATCACTAGACTTTTCACAGTGAAACTTTTGTCAGAAGAAAGTGGAACAACGTATTTTGGGTACTCAAGGGACAAAGAATGCACTAAGGATTTTATATCCAGCAAAACTAACTCTCACGTGCAAAGGGTATAAACTACTATCAACACTTGATATGATATCAGTATTTGATGAGACTATCATTTTCATGAGCCCTTCCTGGAGAATTACTAGAGAATGAGCATCAGACAACGAAAATGATGAGAAAAACATTGACCTAAGGATTGGTTCAGGTTCTTTACGGAAAATCATAACCTGTTGTGTGTAATTAATTCTTTATTACTAATTCTCCTGAGTTCTGTCACCTTAACTTTTGAGTTTTTCTATTTTCTTCCCAGCTTTTTCAAGATATAATTGACAAATAAAATTGTAAGATATTTAAAGTGTGCAATGTGATGATCTGATATATGTATACAGTGTGAAAGGATTCCCTCCATAGAATTGTGTTTTTCTAATTCTGAATCATGTTGTTCTTTCATACCTTGTATCATTTTCTTAATGTCATTTAGCTAGTTTAAAAATAGTAACTTTAGGTTTTGATCTAGTTTGTGACACATCTTTGGGGCATGCTTTCATTATCTGTAATGATGATGTTATACTCCTTATTCTCTCTCTCTCTCTCTTTTTTTTTTTTTGCCGTACGCGAGCCTCTCACTGTTGTGGCCCCTCCCGTTGCGGAGCACAGGCTCCAGACGCGCAGGCTCAGAGGCCATGGCTCACGGGCCCAGCCGCTCCGCGGCACGTGGGATCTTCCCGGACCGGGGCACGAACCCGTGTCCCCTGCATCGGCAGGCGGACTCTTAACCACTGCGCCACCAGGGAAGCCCTATTCTCCCTTTTATGATAATAATTTTGTATAGTATTTGAACTTGATATTTTTGGGCAGCCCAGTTTTTTTTTTTTTTTTTTTTTTTTTTTTTTTTGCAGTACATGGGCCTCTCACTGTTGTGGCCTTTCCCGTTGCGGAGTACAGGCTCTGGACGCACAGGCTCAGCGGCCATGGCTCACAGGCCCAGCCGCTCCGCAGCATGTGGGATCTTCCCGAACCAGGACACGAACCTGCGTCCCCCGATCGGCAGGCGGACTCTCAACCACTGCGCCACCAGGGAAGCCCTGGGCAGCCCAGTTTTATGTGAAATTACTGTTCTTTAACTTTTAGTATGAGGCAGGCTTCCTAGTCCAATAAGACTACATCCATCTGAAACAAAACTGTATTCCAAGAATGTCAGGTTTCTGGCTCATTGCAAGGAGGGAGGCCACATTCCATGGAGCCCACCATGGGATGCCTCATCAAAGGAAAAGGTAGGTTTATTATAGGAATTTGGGGAAGTGTAGAATTTAGGAGAAATAAAACGAAGTAGTATTTTGATAGACTCAAAAGAAAGGAAGGATGTATGTAAGGGGGCCTACCTTAGGTCTGGACTGTAACATGGACCCTGTTTTTTTGGTAGCTACAGAGTCGAAGTAGGTGAGGAATGTGTCCATAAACCCCTTTTCTGAAGTTCTGGAAGTAGAGGCTGTTTCTCTATCACATAACTCAGATCATCTAGCCAAGAATGGGATATTTCAATCTTAATGAAAGATTTCAAAGAGCAAGTTTTTTGACAATCTATGATTTTAGAGAAAAGAGTTCTCTGTGAGTAAAAAAAGCAGCAGTTACTCATAGTGGGTTTTTTTGGTGACACTACAGCATGTTCTTGGGAGAAATACTATTTTCTGTTAACTTTACAGCTGGCTTTATCTGTGTTTATTATCTATACCTGATGAATGGCAAAGCAGATTTTTACTTTCTTAGTCCAAGCTCATTTTTACTTTCTCACAGGTTTCAGGAAAACTTTTCTAACGTCAGAGAGCTCCTTTTTTGTTGCTTTGGTGTAGTGCTGAAAAATATGGTGGCTTGATTTCTGTGATTTCCTTCATTTCTGTTGTCTCTGTGCTGCATGTGTTTATATGTGTGTATGTATGTATGAATGCATAGTTACATTCTCAAGGCATGGTACAATAATTTTATTTTAAAATCTTTATTTTGGGTAATTTTAGATTTACAGAAAATTTGCAAAGGTAAAACAATTTCTGTATATACTTCACTCAGCTTCCTCTAACGATAACATCTTACATAACCGTGGTCCATTTGTCAAAACTAAGAAATTAATACTGGTTCAATACTATTAACTAGCTACATATTTTATCTGGATTTCACCAGTTTTTCACTAATGTTCTTTTTTCTGTATGGATCCAATCCAGGATACCACAATACATTTAGAATTGCCCTGTCTTGATCATCATGTAAGTGTACATTGTAATGAATATCTTCCTGAAATTTTATGTACAAATTGGATTTCTGCAAATTAAATAGTTCACATCATAAATTATAAAGATAATAAACAACATCTATATTGTGTTTTATAATTACACAGACTATTTACATGCATTTTTCACTTCATTCTCCTAAGTTATTCACTATTAGCACAGAAAGGATATTTAGCAGTCACCTCAGTATACAACCCTATTGCTTTATAGAGGATGAGTCAAAGAGGTAAAGAGTTTAAATGTCTTGGATAAATTCACATCATTACAGGTACAGAGCCATGACTAGCTTCATCCCTCGTTGAGTATTTCTCTAGTATATTATACCCAGATCCCAACAATTGGAATACCTGTTCCGTGACTGTCATAAAGAATAGGAAGTACTACGTCCTGAGGTCAGGCCTTCATGAACATGGTTGGAAAGCAGCCAACCTCCTGAGTTTTGAAGCAGGCTTCTTTGTCCAAAGATGTTGCGATAACATTTGAACTGGCTTGAAGCTGATTATTACAGACTATTTAGAAGAACCTAGAGGGAATTCCTTTGCGAAGGAAATAAACCTTTTCAAAATGTGAATAATTATCATCATAAGTGGTCTATGAATTAGGATATATGCATATCCCATTTTCCTGAAATATTTTTTAAAAATTGCCCATAGAGCAATAAAAAGACAAGTCATTTTAGATTAACGATTGAAATATATTTTTCAAGGCACTTTATTGTTTGATTTAACTGATTATGCAACAGTGACTAGAGATAAAATATAATAAATCATGCTCCTAAGTTTAACCTTCTTCAAATATTGGTAGAAAACAGATGACAAACCTGAAAATCCCTAAGTGGGACTTCATGTTTTTGTGTCTTTCTAGGCAATATGCTGTAAATGCATCTGGATGTGCCCTAATTGGATGATAAAGGCACCTCAACCCCTTTATGAAAGAGGATGCTCAGAGCCCTACTCCAAAGATGAATTCAGCCACAGTCACTGTTCACCATAGACTCAAACTATACTATCCAATTTCACATCTTTTTTCTTGACTGAAACGACGTTCAGATCATCTCCCTTCTCATCTTCAGCTTGTTTTCTCATCTTTGGTTTGGCAGCCAGCACCTCTAGCCTGGAGGCATCAAACTTCAGCACACACCAGAATCTCCTGGCCTGCCTATTAAAGCAGCTTGTTGGACCCCCACTAGCATTTATGCTTCAGTATGCTTGGGTAGGGGCTGAGAATTTGCATTTCTGACAAGTTCCCTGGTGATCTGTGCGCTGCTAGACCTAGGACCAAATTTTGCGCTGCTCTAACTTGCTTCCTCTAACTCATTCTTTGGGCTACCTCTAAACCTCCTTTCAGTACGGCTTTCCTTACTGCGTTCTGGACTGCACGGATCTTTGTGTTAGTCTTTTGTTTCTGTTGCTTAGTTTATTTGCGGTTCCATTCCTCTTGGCTCTGATGTCATGTTATACTCTGGATCCTGCCTTTAGACATGCCTTATATTTACCATTGCAAGGTAACAGAAGAAGAATTAGTAATTTTGGGTACAGAAAATGTTTGTGATTGGCTTTTCTAGCAAAGATAACTGGGATATATGTGGACAGAGGGAGGTAGGTATGGAGATAGAGAAAAAGTTAGTACGGAATTCTGTCACATAAATGTGCAAGGCATCATAAAATCTGAGGGAAGCAGTGATGGAGAATACAATACTGTTGATAATATGGTTAAGGTTATTGTATACTGAGTGCTTGTAATTAAGGTTTCTACTCAAATATAGGCAGCCCCATTATCTCATATAAAATCACAATCGTAATACTCCAGAGTAGATGAAGTTGAAGACTTCAGATACAGCTAAGAAAAACTAGGAAGCTGGGTAAATGGAGAACTGTTCCTATAATCAACTATCAGCAGGAATGAGAAATAGAAACTGACTTTACAACCAACCAGCAGAAATCCAAGAAAGCCTGAACCTACACTCAGGTCAGCTAGCTTCTGAATCCTGTTCAACACTAGGTCACTGATTTCCTTTTCAATGGTGTAGTGCCTAGAGGCACAGCTATTTGCAACATCTTTGCCAGTGACGGCATTCTAGAGAGACCTTCATCACTTACAATTCGTTGTAGGTCTATAAACATTCTTGTGGGGAATACTAGATAACACTATTCTCACTGAAGAAGGTATTGAAAGAGTCATCTCTCACAATCCTCTTATCACTGGGCTTTGGGTGGGACGCTGGATTTTATATTCCAGGAAATAGAGTTCCCAGCAGCTGTTTCTATTCTGGACACTAACCTCACCAATGTGATTAGGGATGCTTTAATGCAGGGTGGTAGAAACAGGAAGCAAAGGTGAGGGAATAGATACTGAGTCCAGGTTATCATCTCCAATAACGTAGGAAGAGAGATATCTGTTTTAATAATTAGTAAAATGACAAGTTTAGAATAAACATACTCTAAAGATTCTTTATTATCAATTAAGATAATATTAAGTAACAATGGCAACAACAGCAAATTACCTGCATGAATCCTCAGCCCTCTGCTGGTGAGATTTCATGTTTGGTTCCAAATGTTGGGCAATTCTGGATGAAAGGAATAGGCAAGAAATAGATTTGCCTACCACCAAGTTTCGTGGATAGATCTGGTGATTGCTTCAAAATGGGAGATGCTCCCATCACTTTTAATACTTCTACTGAACATAAATTATGGTCATTGATGACATCTAATCACAGCTTCTTTTTAGTCATTTAAATTGCTGAAAGACAGGTTGACAGACATCACACTCCTTCTTTCTTGGTAAGAGATCTATCTTCTTTCTTGTTAACAGAATATCAATTTTGTTCAGACATAAGGCTGCCATGAGCTTCATGGGAGGCTAGATTTCTCCCTAACCCTAGATACTGAGTTATGATTGGACTAAAATAGTCAAAATCCCAATCTCCTTAGAGTTGACTGGTTTAGGCATTGACATGTTAGGCGGTTCAGGATAATAAGTGAGAGGTAGTCCTATGGATGGGTTTCTGAAGAAGATTCTCCCTATTGATAAGAATAGACACATCATGGAAGTATTCCCTTTTGTGTCTTTGGACTTACTCTGTGAGGAGATGCCTCCTGCAGCCGTTTCAGGTTTTTCCTGGCCAAAATGGACAAGCCTGAGATCAGAAAACTCATATAGTGCATATGCCAAAATCCTAAATTTCCCGGAACTCTGCGTCAGCTAAGCTCTGGAATGCTTGATATGTGAAATAGTTTATTTTTGTTTAAGCCATTTTTAATTGGGTTTCTCATTCTTCTAGCTTAAAGCATCCTAATTGATGAAGGTAGTATTTTTCTCCATTACTGAATAGAAACATTAAGGCAGCAAACTTGTATTACATCTGCACTCTGAAATATCTCAAAGAATTTTACAGAGTTTTACATATTTCATTTTTCTTAGCATATACATGTAAATATATATACAAAATTATAAATATATAAAAAATATATTATACACACACATATATTTCCTTGAACCACAGTGTGGGTCTTGCTGTGTCACTCTTTAGGGACAATGATGATATTATACTAATTCCATCCTTTTACTGAAGAAGGAAAAAAGTTAACATTGGCAATGTCCCACAGCCTCTCAGCCTGAAGTCAGAATTGATCATTCAAAGTTGCTCAAGAACACCAAGATAAGAAATTTGGATTTTGTTTTAAATGGGATGTGGAGTCATTAGAGAGTAAGCAGACTAGTGACATTTTAATTATATTTAAAACGAGCATTCTGGCTGCATTGTGGAGAATGGATTATAGCAGAGCAAGAGGAATTTGGTGAGAAGTTTGTGGCTCTAATCAGGTTGAGAGAGGTGATGCTGGATTAGACTAGGTCAATGACAATAGAAGTAGAGAAATAGATTTGGAAAATGTTTTGAAGACTGAACTTATTGATGGATTAGATATAAGATACTATGGAGAGATAAATTAAGAATAAATCCTGGATTTTGGCTTGAACAAGTTAGGCATATTTTGGTGCCAGCATTGAGATGGAAAGAATAAATGAGAAAGTGATTTAGGGAAGAAATAAAGAGTTCATTATAACATAATAAAGATATATTGAGTTTAAGATGTACATGAAGAGGAATCAAGTATAAATTTGGATCTATGAACTTGTAGCTTAAAGAAGTCTGAGCTAAATATATAAATTTAATAATATATATATAAATATGTGTGTGTACATGTGCATGTGTTTGTATATGTGTATACACACACACACACACACACACACACACAGAGTACTGGGTGATATCCCCAAGGGGGAGAGGGTAGACAGATAAACCAAGAATCCCTAGATCTGAGCCCATATAAACATTAGGTAGAATAGAAAGAGGAAAAAATGAAACTGAGAAAGAACTCCTAGTGAGATAGGAGAAAAACTGGGAGGGGATGGTTTCACAGAGCTAAGAGGAGTGTCTCAAGTGGGAAGCAAATTGGTATAGGAATTCATCACTGTCCTGTTCCACTCAAGTATTGATGCTGGGCTTTGTTCTTAATTTGTTAAGGAATTACCACCCCCTCTTTTCAGTGGAATTAAAAATATACTAGACTGATGAAAATTGGATTTCTACCCAGAATAGTTATTCAGATGGGGGCTCAGCCTTGTTTTAGGATGATTACTGTTTTCATGAATGGCTAAGGGATATTGTGCTGATATCTGAAAATGGAAGGCTATTCACCAGATAGTGATAAGAAAAACAACAATGGGGCTCCTCTGTGACGGCAATCTTATTTACTCACTTGAAGACAGAGGGATGGCCTTCAGACATCAATTAAGCTTCCATGTAGCTCCCTGGTGCTTGACAATTTCCCAACCCACCTCTTTGTCTTGTGCTCTCTCCCAAATTAAGCTTTCTCTTTCAACTCCTGCCACTCCAGTATTCTCCAAGATATGGCCCAGTCCTCCTTCACCTGAGCTCCTTACAGAGAGAATGAACAATTGTTTGACTGTTAATGAAAATTACAGTAAGTCAAGAACAGAGAAATCACCATTAGTTTTCATAGTAGGGTGATCTTTGGTGACCTTTACTAGAGTTTCACTGGAGTAGTAAGGACAGACTACAAGGTGACAGGTGTTGAAGATTAAAAGGGAAGTAAGGAAGAGGAGTTATCAGGTGTGGACAACTCTTGAGAAGTTTTCTGGGAGGGACAGTAGAGAAATGAATTGTGGGAGGTGAAGCTGAAATTGAGTATATGGCTGAGGAGGATTTTTTTTTAAGATGCAAGATAAAAAGCATTTTCATACAGCAGTGGGAATGATTTAGTAGAAAGGGGGAGATTGATGGTATAGGAGGACGAGGGGATATCCGAAGAAGTGATGTCCTTGAAAGGTGAGAGAGAATGGTATCCACAACACAAGGAGAGGAATTGGCTTTTAAGAGGAGCAGGGACAAGTCTTCCATTGTAATAGGAGAACACAGAGAACAGGATATAGTTTAGGAATGTTTAACAGTGGGAAGTTGAGAGAGCGCTCCTCTGATAAATCTTTGTCAGCTTCTGCATTTCTATTTCTTTGGGATCTGTTTTCTATTGAATTTGACAGTGCTGTTCTGATAGTGGTTGCATTTTGTCAAATAGATTGTCATGGGATTGTTATCTGCAATGGACTTGGAGACCTTATGAAGGTATTCCTGGGAACTACATCTATTGGGGCAAGCAATTGTAGAGGAACCAGCTATCAGTGAATATGGTAAGTGCATCCTAGAAAGTAGAACACATTCAGCATGTTTAGTGATAGATAATTACTAGTTGCAGAGATCAACTAGTAATAGAGAAAGCAGTGGATGAGAGTGCAGCAAGATACATCCTATTAGGTGTGTGGAGCATAGTAATTAAAAATCTGTAAAAGTAGGGAGCATTAGAGATTTTGGTACACAGACCAGTATATAGTTTGCAGCAGAGATGCGTGAAATAAAAATAGCATGTTCTCCTTAGTTAAAGTTGGTTTAGGAGCAGACTTCAGTCCCATTCTAATGGAGAGGAGGCATTAGAATGGTAGGAATAAGGCAGGACCCCATTCTAGCAAGTCTAGCTTTCTGAAGAGATCACTGGGATAGTGAATTTGGCAAGAAAATAAAATTTGAATCCTTTTACCAGAACGAGTGTATAAGTTTGGAAAGTGGGAAGTGGTCTTAGAAATAATGCAGAGGCTTAGTTCCTATCAGAAGGATTCATGTTTTCTGGGGCCTGAAGGTTTTACAAACATCACAAAATCTAAAAAAATAAAAAAAAAAGTAATAATTTTAAGCATTAACTGCTTGACATAACTCTAAAGTACTTTTTCCCATAAATTATTTTGGCTTCATACTCCCTAATTATGTCTTAGTATAACAATGTTTTATAATATAATGTTTTATATAGTGATAGTTTAAAATTTTTTCTTTCAATTTCAAAATTCTTTGTAAGTAATGACATCCTAACATTTAATCGCATACATTGAGATGCATGAAACAGATGTACTCACTGGCTTTAGTACTGCTACAGTTTTGTACCCTACAAACACAGGAATTCTGATAAATTTTACATTTCCAGTCAAAAAGAAAAAATAATGTAGGCATTTATAATTGTATATGCTGCACTGTTGAGTATATTTCTGAAAGGAGAGAATTTCTATTTTAACTAGGATTTGATGAGGACCCAATCTTTTTCTTACAATTTTACATGCTAAGTATATTAGTTTTCCATTGTTGCATAATAAATTACCACAAGCATAGTGATTTGAAACAACACACATTTATCTCACAGTTTCTGTGGGTGTGGAGCCCAGGCTTGAGACTGGGTCTTCTGTTTCGGGTGTCAGCAGGCTGTAATCAAGATGTTGGCCAGGCTGTGCTCTTCTCTGTAGGCTTGACTAAGGACAAATCCACTTGCAGGCTATCAGGTTGTTGGCAGAATTCGTTTCCTTGCATCTGTATGACTGAGGGTCCCAACTTCTCATTGGCTGTCCACCAGAGGCTACCCTCAGGTCCTAGAGGCTGCCCACAATTCCCTGCCACATACTCTCTGCAAAAGTAGTTCACAGCGTGGCTGTTTGCTTCTTCAAGGGCAGCAGGAGAATTTCGGGCTCAGTCAGCTAAGATAATCATATATAATGTAACAAGAGTCATGGGAGGAACATCCTATCACCTTTACCTTATAGCTTAATCAAAGAAATGATATCCCATTACCTTTTCCATAGGTAAAGCATGGTTGGAAGCAAGAGTACCTTATACAGGGGTGTGATTTATTGGGAATAAATCACAGGGGTGTGATTTATTGGGAATCACTTTAGGGTGGACATGCTAAAGAGTGAAATAATTTCTGTAGACCGGTTTCTGTACGTTTTATACCCTACTTTTCCTCCACTACTCAAATAGTTCTGGTGCCATACTCTAGACACCTCCATATCATGATATGACCTCTCCATATCATGATATGTATGGGCCTACACTTTCCTGTCACTATGCCAGGTAAGTCTGTATGGGGGTAACAATATTTTATCTAGTACTATGCCTAGATGCTTACTGTGATGGTTAGCAGTGACTTAACTACACATGAAAGTGACCAAGAACCACAAAATATCCCTCTAGATTCAATGTAAATATATACCTAATTCAAGTTCCCCTTGGCTGGATCCCAAAGCTATCCATGACCATTCCAACACCACCTCATCTGAGGCATGAGTGTGACAGAGGGGAAGTAAAAGTGAAAAGAGATAGTCTTAATTATTGCAATTATAATATCTTATTTTTATGAATTTTATAAAAACATGTACCCATGGGAAGACTTCTTTTCCAGGGCTCATGAGGCAGCTAAATGAGGAGCTTTGAAATTAAGTTTCATTAGCTTCATGGGAAATCCACTTCAGGTTACCACATTTTTTTTTTTTTTTTTTAGTTTTTAGTTTTTTAGTCTTAATCACATTTTTAAATTATTAATTTAACAATTATTCACTTGATCTCAAGTCATAGTTAGAATTTTTAAAACTTATGCAAATTTCTTATCCAGTGGACTAGTTATAAAAGAAAGTCAATAATTGGGTGGAAGTTACCCTCTATGCATCAGATGAAGATTCCAACCACAGGAGTTTAAATGTTCGGATTTAGATTGTGAAAAATAATAAAGTTCTTTTCCCTTAGGGCTACATTTATTGTGTAATTACAATGTACCAAGACTATATTTAGCCTTTATTCTTTGTGTTTAAATTGTGTGCTGTTAAATTTTGTGATATACATAGTCCTGATTTTATTTTGAGAAGGTAATTGGTGATAGTAGCAGGTACTTCTGTCTTCTGATCCCCAAAACATTCCCCTCTTGCTCTCACAAAAAAAGAAAAAGAGAGAGGAAAAAAAGAACTAAATATTTTTTTAAAGTTATCAGGTGACTAAATGTTCAGGGAAATTGAGTGCTGCTCTCCATAAGATAAAACATACCCTTAAGGTGTTTAGGGTAATCCCTTTCTCCTTTGCTAGTGATAGTTTAGAGGTGGTCATGTGCTCCAGTTCTAGCCAATCTAAGAGGAAGTGCTGAGGGTTCTGGGAAAGAGAGATGTATAGTGAGAAGCCACCCTTTCTTTGTGCCTTTGAGACTTCTAGTTGGTGACAAGTAGTTTCTGATCACTAAAGCCTAGAGGAAGCAGAGAAAATGACTCAAAGCTCTGAACTAACCAACTCTGCATGCTTTCTTCTGGACTTCCTGTAACGTGAAATGAAAACATGCCACGTCTAGTCTGACATTTCTATTGCTTACAGCAGAAAGCATTCTAACAGAAACAGCACAAAAGTCATACAAACACACATATAATATTTATTGTACCTTTTCCTCATTAGAAAAGCAATATATGTTCATTCTGGAAATTTGGGATACAGGTATTCACAAGAAATTTAAAAAATCATTCAGAGGTAACTATATCAATACTTTTTGCACATATTCTATTTTTCCTATGCATGCACTTTGTATATTATATAATTTAAAAAATTAGACTTACTGTTTTATACCTAATTTTTATACTTAATAACCAAAAGAATTAAATTGAAGATTTAAATCAATTAATCTTAGAAATTAAATTGAATCTTATTCTATTTAGTCTCCTATGGACACAATTTATAGTAATTAGACAACAAGAATTGGTTTGACATTTGAAACTAGGCTAAAGGTAAAATAGATGAAATTCAAATGTATTTTAGCTGCTCATAAATATTATCTCTTTGTGACTACCAAGTAAGTTCTGAGATAGGGCACTTAAAATTTTTTTCTAACTCATTTACACTGATTTATGCTGCTGGGAAGATTATGTTTGTAGTACTCCAACATTTTTGGTTTGTTTGTTTTAAGACATGATATCTCTGTTTTGTAGGCTGAAATTGAATTTGCACAATCTTTTAATTCATTTTTGTTTGTTCATGTCATGTATTACTAAATTGAATTTAGCAAGAGGAAATCCAGTTTTTAACCAGTTTTATATGCCAAATAGAAGAGGAGATATCCAAGATAGAATCTTAATTATCTGATATATTGGATTAACTCTGCAGAACATATCCTTTTTTACAAGGAATCCTCATCTTTTATTATGACTGAAAATAGAGTAAATGACTATAAAACCAAATATGAAATACTCTATGTTGAGTGATGTATCTTTAACTTAAAAGCCACATTTACCTTTTGCACTATTAATTTTGGTATAAATCCATATCCACATTATAATTTACAGACCACAACATTTATATAATATATTTATTCCTGCCAAGTTTTTCATTACATGTTGAGCCTTAAGAGAGTTTTTAAGGTTGAAAATGGTGAGTGATCAAATTGAATCAATCCAGTACAGTTTCAATATTAACATTATTATGAATATATATATATATAAATGTATCAGGTGAATACATTCTGATACATTTTTATTGTAATAAACTTCTTTATGAATATACAGAATCAGTTGAGAATTCCTAACCTTTTTTGTGACATTGGCTCCTTTGGCAGTCTGGTATGGCCAAAAACCCTTCTCAGGATAATGTTTTTAAATGCATAAAATAATACAAATAGGAATAAAAGTAAAGCAGTTGCATTGTAATACAGTTTTGCACATGGTCCACAGTTTAAAAACACCTGCATCAAGATTTTGAATAGCCCTTTAGTTAATGTATTAAAAAATGCCTAAGAGTGTATCTAAGTAGAACAGTTTCTTGAATGTGTAAAAGCCAAACTGACATATGTTCAATAAACACATATCTAACAAAGCCCTTAGATTGTATCTTGTATATTTTTGCCTTTAAATCCATATGTAAGAATTGTTATCAGTTTGGGAATAAGAATACGTATAATAAAGAGATGGTGGAGAAGAATGGTTTTGTTGTGACTTATCTATATTCCTGTGTCATCTAGTGAACTTTAAATTCTTGGTATCAGTATACACACCTTTAAAGTTAACTTTGAGCATTTTAGCACATTACAAATTTGAGTCCAGCCCAATTCAACTGTAGAGTTGGGGCATTGATTGGCTAATTAAAGGTATGAGTTTAGTAAAAAGACGATATGAATGAAAGAGTAGAAGGAAGGAGTTCAATAGTGACAGAAATAGGACCAATGGAGACAGAATTGGAAAATAACCTAGAATGTGGAAAAATAACTACTACACACTACAACACTAAAAGTATGAGAAGAGAAAAATAAGGAAAGGAAAGACCTACCATTAGTTTAATTAGTAGTTTACTTAACCACAGTTCCACAAGGCCTGGAATGTGTGGAAATGACATTTCATCTTTTGTGTGGCACTACATACCTCATGTGAATATAATAATATTTTACCTATTTCTTTTAAAAAATAAGTTAAAGAGTGGTTGAATTTCTTTTAATTCCCTTATACAGTTTTCTTATTTAATGGATATTATATCATCCTATCCCTGTCTTTTAAAAAATAAGTTAAAGAGTGGTTGAATTTCTTTTAATTCCCTTATACAGTTTTCTTATTTAATGGTTATTATATCATCCTATCCCCTTTTTCATGGAATGGGTAGAAACAGGCCTAAATTACAAGAGGTATTGTGCTGACGTATTTTGGAAACCATACCACTCAATGTGAACATCAGCAGGTATTAGTTATACGTTTACAGAGAGTTTTTCTTTTCCCTTTTCTAATACCTTTCTGTCTCCTTTGACCTATATATAGTGAAACTGAGGTTTTCAGAGTTAATTTTACATATCAAATAATTTTTGCTTGTGCATTTGCTTGATTTCTTATTTTTTTTTTTTAGTGATTTGTGGATTATGTATTTAGAAAGATCAGAAGATAGAAAAAAATCCCTGATATTAAAAGAGAAGGTATGTTATTTATAAAACATAATGAGTATATATCTTTTCATGATTGTATTTTAAAACATTGTTATTATTGCTACACTTAATTACCACAAACTCCATAGACTACACAGCCCAAGAGGAATGTTCTAACCCCCTGTCCAAATCTGAGCCCCTCTGAAACTCCCTTTTATATGGAGGCACTTCACAACCTGTACCAAGTGAAGAATGGGATGAAAGAGAACTATTTATAAATCTTGTCAGGTTGGAGCAGTGGACGGTGGGTTGGCTGCTGAATACTCCAAACATCAGAATGCTTTTGAAGCCAAGGAAAAAATTTGATTCATT
Organism: Globicephala melas; assembly: GCF_963455315.2. NCBI lineage: Eukaryota > Metazoa > Chordata > Mammalia > Artiodactyla > Delphinidae > Globicephala > Globicephala melas. The sequence continues at coordinate 85,503,307 of NC_083318.1, forward strand.
GCATTTTGTTTTTTTAAACCATAGAAGGGAAAACTGATCACATGGGCAGGGGAAATACTATCTCTGTGCTCTATGTATTTATTGTTTTAGCATAAGATTGTAATTGCTGCTAAGCCCCTTTGGAGAAAAACTCTCCAAGGCATGCTGAGGTTAGGACTGTGTTTCTCAGCGTTACTTTTTGGCATCTGTTTGCCTTAGGCCATGGCTATTTTAAATATTTATATATTATTATACAAGAAGAAAGTGATTTAAAAACCCATATAATGTGTTATAGGAGCTCAGAAAGTGAAGAGATTAATTTAGAAGCTAATGGTTAAGAGGAAATATATAATTATTTTTCCTGAAAAAAATTTTCCTAGTAATTGAATTTCTGACAATGTGGTTTCCAAAGGAATAAGTGTAATACCGTAATCTGAAACTCTGCTTTGTTTGTATGTAAATGTGCTGGAGTATGCTTTGTGTTTATCATTCCAAAAAGGGGAAATCCATTACCTTGTCCTACATAGTTTATGTGTATGTTTACGTGACTTCCTATGTAGTCTAACAATTACAGAGAGAAATATCCATATATAAGTGGATCAAAGCATGGATTTAAAAAAGCAAAGAGAAAGAAGAAGTGATTTACTGGATCTGACACCCTGTTTACCATTTCAGGATCAAACCAATACCAAATTCCAAGGACATAGTAGGGAGTCCAGCAGACAGTAAATGAAGTGGCAAATGCAACCGTCATCTTTAGGGTCCTCAGTCGAGCTTGTGGTATATTATTCTTGGATTGATTCAGTTGTAGTTCTTTTAGATAGAGAAAAGAGTAGGTGTTTAACAACCAGTTTTATTACAAAACCAAAATAGACAAAAAGGAAGACAGAATCATAATTCAACCTGATGAATATAATGGAAGCAAATTTCTAATATTTTTAATAATGACAATTTGTTTGAAAAGCTTGTTTATATTTCAATTTTTCCACTATGTTACATAATAAATAGAAAATATTAAAGATAGTAGTGCTCTTAAAATAAATTTTCCATCAAACTAATATGGATTTGAAATAAGGGGTTACTCAAATTCTTAAAATATAAATTTAAGAGAACAGACTGAGGTTGAGCTGAGTTGAATTCCCTACCTTTTTGTTGTCATGCCAACATAACCATGTTTACTTTATAAATTTATAAATTCCCCCTCTTTCCCAACTGGCCACATAGGAGGTGTCATTGCCATTGTGGGAGGCAGTGTAAGCTTGGCACATGGAAGAAACACATGCATTGGAACTGGTGTCAGAATCCTAGTTGGCATTAAGGACATTGAAGGACGAGGACAAGATGGCAGAGTAGAAGAACGTGAGCTCACCTCTTCTTACAGAAACACCAAAATCACAACTAACTGCTGAACAAAACATGCTGGGACCTACCCCCAAAGATACCCTACATCCAAAGACAAAGAAGAAGACTCAATGAGATGGTAGGAGGGGCTCAGTCGTGATAAAAACAAATCCCATATATGCTGGGTTGGCAGCCCACAAATTGGACAGTAATTATACCACAGAAGTTCTCCCAAAGGAGTGAAAGTTTTGAGCCCCATGTATGGCTCCCCAGCCTGGGGGTCAGGCAATGGAAAGAGGAGCTCCCGGAAATTGAGACTGTGATTAAAAATCTTCTACCAAACAAAGGCCCAGGACCAGATGGCTTCACAGGAGAATTCGATAAACATTTAGAGAAGAGCTAACACCTATCCTTCTCAAACTCTTCCAAAATATAGCAGAGGGAGGAACACTCCCAAACTCATTCTGCAAGGCCACCATCACCCTGATACCACAACCGGATGAAGATGTCACAAAGAAAGAAAACTACAGGCCAATATCCCTGAGGAACATAGAGTAAAAATCCTTAACAAAACACTAGCAAACAGAATCCAACAGCAAATTATAAGGATCATACACCATGATCAAGTGGGGTTTATCCCAGGAATGCAAGGATTCTTCAATATATGCAAATCAATCAATGTGATACACCATATTAACAAATTGAAAGAGGAAAACCATATGATCATCTCAGTAGATGCAGTAAAAGCTTTTGACAAAATTCAACATCCATTTATGATAAAAACCCTCCAGAAAGTAGGCATCGAGGGTACTTACCTCAACATAATAAAGGCCATATATGAAAAACCCACAGCCAACATCTTTCTCAATATTGAAAAACTGAAACCATTTCCTCTAAGATCAGGAACAAAACAAGGTTGCCCACTCTCAACACTATTATTCAACATAGCTTTGGAAGTTTTAGCCACAGCAATCAGAGAAGAAAAAGAAATAAAAGTAATCCAAATCGGAAAAGAACAAGTAAAGGTGTAACTGTTTGCAGATGACATGATACTTTACATAGAGAATCCTAAAGATGCTACCAGAAAACTACTAGAGCTAATCAATGAACTTGGTAAAGTAGCAGGATACAAAATTAATGCACAGAAGTATCTTGCATTCCTATACTTTAATGATGAAAAATCTGAAAGAGAAATTAAGGAAACACTTCTCTTTACCGTTGCAAGAAAAATAATAAAATACCCAGGAATAGGCCTACCTAAGGAGACAGAAGACCTGTATGCAGAAAACTATAAGACACTGATGAAAGAAATTACAGATGATACAAACAGATGGAGAGATATACCATGTTCCTGGATTGGAAGAATCAATATTATGAAAATGACTATACCACACAAAGCAATCTACAGATTCAATGCCATCCCTATGAAACTACCAATGGCATTTTTCACAGAACGAGAACAAAAAATTTCACAATTTGTATGGAGACACAAAAGACCCCGAATAGCCAAAGAAGTCTTGAAGGAAAAAAGCGGAGGTGGAGGAATCAGACTCCCTGACTTCAGACTTTACTACAAAGCTACAGTAATCAAGACAATATGGTACTGGCACAGAAACAGAAATATAGATCAATGGAAAAGGATAGAAAGCCCAGAGATAAACCCATGCACCTATGGTCAACTAACCTATGACAAAGGAGGCAAGGATATACAATGGAGAAGAGACAGTCTCTTCAATAAGTGATGCTGGGAGATCTGGACAGTTACATGTAAAAGAATGACATTGGAACGCTCCCTAACACCATACAGAAAAATAAATTCAAAATGGATTAGAGACCTAAATGTAAGACCTGACACTATAAAACTCTTAGAGGAAAACATAGGAAGAACACTCTTTGACATAAACCACAGCAAGATCTTTTTGGATCCACCTCCTAGAGTAATGGAAATAAAAGCAAAAATAAACAAATGGGACCTAATGAAACTTAAAAGCTTTTGCCCAGCAAAGGAAACCATAAACAATAAGAAAAGACAACACTCAGAATTGGAGAAAATATTTACAAATGAAGCAACTGACAAAGGATTAATCTCCAAAATTTATAAGCAGCTCATGCAGCTCAATATCAATGAAACAAATAACCCAATCCAAAAATGGGCAGAAGACCTAAATAGACATTTCTTCAAAGAAGATATACGGATTGCCAACAAACACATGAAAGGATGCTCAACATCACCAATCATTAGAGAAATGCAAATCAAAACTACAATGAGGTATCACCTCACAGCAGTCAGAATGGCCATCATCAAAAAACCTACAAACAATAAATGCTGGAGAGGGTGTGGAGAAAAGGGAAACCTCTTGCATTGTTGGTGGGAATGTAAATTGATACAGCCACTATGTAGAACACTGTGGAGGTTCCTTAAAAAACTAAAAATAGAACTACCATGTGACCCAGCAATCCCACTACTGGGCATATACCGTTAGAAAACTATAATTCAAAAAGAGTCATGTACCACAATGTTCATTGCAGCTCTATTTACAATAGCCAGGACATGGAAGCAACCTAAGAGTCCATCGACAGATGAATGGATAAAGAAGATGTGGCACATATATACAATGGAATATTACTCAACCATAAGGAGAAATGAAATCGAGTTTTTGTAGTGAGGTGGATGGACCTAGAGTCTGTCATACAGAGTGACGTAAGTCAGAAAGAGAAAAACAAATACTGTATGCTAACACATATATATGGAATCTAAGAAAAAAAATGATTCTGATGAACCTAAGGGTAGGACAGGAATAAAGATGAAGATGTAGAGAATGGACTTGAGGACATGGGGTATGGGAAGGGTAAGCTGGGACGAAGTGAGAGAGTGGCATGGACATATATATGCTACCAAATGTAAAATAGATAGCTAGTGGGAAGCAGCTGTATAGCACAGGGATATCTGCTTGGTGCTTTGTGACCACCTAGAGCGGTGGGATAGGGAGTGTGGGAGGGAGACGCAAGAGGGAGGAAATATGGGGAGACATGTATATGTATAACTGATTCACTTTGTTATGTAGCAGAAACTAACACGCCAATGTAAAGCAATTATACTCTAATAAACATGTTAAAAAATTAATACACAGAAATCTGTTGAATTTCTATAAACTAACAATGAAATTTCAGAAAGAGAAATTAAAGAAAGAATCCCATTTACCATAGCATAAAAAAGAATAAAATACCTAGGAATAAACCTACCTAAAGAGGCAAAAAAACTGTACTCTGAAAACTATTAGACACTGCTGAAACGAATCAAAGATGACACAAACAGATGGACAGATATACCGTGTTCTTGGACTGGAAGAATCAGTATAGTCAAAATGACTCTACTACCCAAGGCAATCTACAGATTCAGTGCAATCCCTATCAATGTACCAATGGCATTTTTCACAGAACTAGAACAAAAAATTTTAAAATTTGTATGGAAAACAAAAATACCCAGAATAACCAAAACAATCTTGAGAAAGAAAAACAGAGCTGGAGGAATCAGGCTCCCTGACTTAAGAGTATTCTACAAAGGTACAGTAATCAAAACCTGGTATGGGAACAAAAACAGACATATAGATCAATGGAACAGGATAGAAAGGCCAAAAATAAACCCACACACCTTTGGTCAGTTAATCTATGACAAAGGAGGCAAGAGTATACAGTGGAGAAAAGTTAGTCTCTTCAATAAGTGGTGCTGGGAAAATTGGACCGCCACATGTGAAAGAATGAACTCAGAACATTCTCTAACACTATACACAAAAATAAACTCAAAATGGATTACATACCTAAATGTAAGGCCAGATACTTTAAAACTCCTAGAGGAAAACATAGGCAGAACACTCTTTTATGTAAATCACAGCAATATCTTTTTCAGTCCATCTCCTAGAGTAATGTAAATAAAAACAAAATAACCAAATGGGACCTAAATAACTCAAAGGCTTTTGCACAGCAAAGGAAACCATAAACAAAATGAAAAGACAAACCTCAGAATGGGAGAAAATTTTTGCAAATGATGCAACCAACAAGGGATTAATCTCTAAAATTTACAAGCAGCTCATGTGGCTCAACATCAAAAAAACAAATGACCCCTCACAAACTGGTCAGAATACCTAAATAAACATTTCTCCAAAGAAGACATACAGATAGCCATGAGGCACATGAAAAGATGCTCAACATGGCTAATTATCAGAGAAATGCAAATCAGAACTACAATGAAATATCACCTCACACCAGTCAGAATGGCCATCATCAGTCTACAAATAATAAATGCTGGAGAGGGTGTGGAGAAAAGGGAACCCTCTTGCACTGCTGGTGGGAATGTAAATGTAAACAGCCACTATGGAGAAGAGTATGGAGGTTCCTTAGAAAACTAAAAATAGAACTACCATATGATCCAGCAGTCCCACTCCTGGGCATATATCCAGAGAAAAACATGGTTCAAAAGGATACATGCACCCCGATATTCATTGCAGTGCTGTTTACAATAGCCAAGACATGGAAGCTACCTAAATGTCCATCGACAGATGAATGGATAAAGAAGATGTGGTACATATGTACAGTGGAATATTAGCCATTAAAAAAATAAAATAATGCCATTTGCAGCAACATGGATGGACCTGGAGATTATCATACTAAGTGAAGTAAGTCAGACAGAGAAAGACAAATATCATATGATATTGCTTATATGTGGATTCTAAAAAAACCTGAAACAATTGAAGTTATCTACAAAATAGAAACAGACTCACAAACTTAGAGAACAACCTTATGGTTATCATAGTGGAGGGGTAGGGGGAAGGGATAGATTGGGAGTTTGGGATTGACATGTACACACTGCTGTATTTAAAATAGATATTCCCTAACACCATACACAAAAATAAATTCAAAATGGATTAAAGACCTAAATGTGAGTGGACAATATAAAGCTCTTAGAGGAAAATTAGGAAGAACACTCTTTGACATAAATTACAGCAAGATCTTTTTTGGCCCACCTCCTAGAGTAATGAAAATAAAAACAAAAATATACAAATGGGACCTAATGAAACTTAAAAGCTTTTGCACAGCAAAGGAAACAATAGACAAGACCAAAAGACAACCCTCAGAATGGGAGAAAATATTTGCAAATGAAGCAACTGACAAGGGATTAATCTCCAAAATATACAAACAGCTCATGCAGCTCAATATCAGAAAACGAACAACCCAATCAAAAAATGAGAGGAAGACCCAAACAGACATTTCTCCAAAGAAGACATACAGATGACCAAGAGGCACATGAAAAAGATGCTCAATGTCACTAATTATTAGAGAAATGCTAATCAAAACTACAATGAGGTATCACCTCACATTGGTCAGAATTGCCATCATCAAAAAAATCTACAAACAATAAGTGCTGGAGAGGGTGTGGAGAAAAGGGAACCCCCTTGCACTATTGGTGGGAATGTAAATTGATAGAGCCACTATGGAGAACAGTGGAGGTTCCTTAAAAACTAAAAATAGAAGTACCATGTGACCCAGCAATCCCACTACTGGGCATATACCCTGAGAAAGCCATAATTTTAAAAGACACAAGCACCCCAATGTTTATTGCAGCACTATTTATAATAGCCAGGACATGAAAGCAACCTAAATGTCCATTGACAGATGAATGGATAAAGAAGATATAGTATATATATATATATATATATATATATATATATATATATATATATACAATGGAATATTACTCAGCCATAAAAAGGAATGAAATTGGATCATTTGCAGAGACGTGGATGGACCTAGAGACTGTCATACAGAGTGAAGTAAGTCAGACAAAGAAAAACAAATATTGTATATTAATGCATATATGTGGAATCTAGAAAGATGGTGCAGATGAACCTATTTGCAAGGCAGAAATAGAGACCCAGCTGTACAGAAGAAATGTATGGACACCAAGGTGAAATGAATTGGGAGACTGGGATTGACATATATACACTAATATGTATAAAATAGATAACTAATGAGAACCTGCTGTGTACCACAGGGAACTCTACTCAATGCTCTGTGGTATCCTAAATGGGAAGGAAATCCAAAAAAGAGAGGATATATGTATACATATTGCTGATTCACTTCACTGTACAGGAGAAATTAACACAACATTGTAAAGCAACTATACCCCAATTAAAAACAAAAAAAATAGATAACCAACAAGGACCTGCTATGTAGCACAGGGAACTGTGCTCAATACTCTGTAATAACCTAAATGGGAAAAGAATTTGAAAAAGAATAGATACATGTATATGTATAACTGAATCACTTTGCTATACATCTGAAACTAACACAGCATTGTTAATCAACTATACTACAATATAAAATTTTAAAAATTCATAAATTTTAGTATTTGAGAATGCACCAGATTCTTAAAGCAAAAAGGCACAACTGCATCTGTGAAGTTAAAGATGAAATAGTCAATTACACGTTCAAGTTCACATACTCAACATACAAATGTGCATAGTGTGTGGATACATTTTGTGGGTACAGGAGATTTGAATGTGATACAGAAAAGCTTAACTTTAACAAGTCTATTGGCTACCATTTAACAAGTTGTACTTTGCTACATTCTAGACATTAGGTGTTTGATAGAGCTTTGTGATGGACCAGCAGGAACAAGTTGCCGATGCTTCTATCGGGTAATTGTCCCGATAGAAGACAATTACTCTATCGAGTAACTGTCCTTTCATTTTTAATTTCATGCTGCAAATTTATAATATTGGGAGTATTAAATTACCTCATATCTAAATTGGGGATAATAAAAGTATTGCCTCATGGGTTGATTCTGAATATTAAAAGAGTTAATTAATATACGTAAACTGCTTAGAACAGTATCTAGCGCATCGTAAGTGCCACTCTGCTTCTGTGCTTTGAGTATTGCTGTTAAAAGCTGTCTACCCCCAATTAACACCAAATCTAAGGAATACGTACTGTGGGGATCCTGATGAAGGACGCTTGTCAGGGTGAAGATGATCTTTGCATTGCAGATCAACATGATGAGAAGAGGGATGATGAAGAGGCAGGTGAAGGTGAAAAAGTTATAAAAGGCTTGATGCCACCATTGTGGAAAACTGCAGTGTGTTACACATTGAGAGAAACCTTCTGTCTGTCCAGAGTCATCTTCTAAATGGATCATCCTGAAGATGTATAACTGTATAAGAAAATTTTTAAAAAAGTGATGTTGCTTATTTTCAAACAGTATTTGCAAGTTTTCTTGCAAGTTTTCTCTTCTGTATTCTGCTAACCTTCTAACATGTTGTTGCCCAAAGCAACTGCTAAGTATCTTGATATTCTTTTGGCATTTCTACAAAAAGTTATAAGTGGATTTTTACTTAAAATATGTTTGGGTAATGTGAATGGATCTGTAGGATTTTGGATTTCTTTTGCAATTATTTCAACCTCGCAGCACAATCATCAACCAAAGATTTAAACCTTGTTTGTATTTCAATTTCAGATGCTATTATGCTGAATAAACTTTTTGCGAGTGATTTTGCAAGTGATTTTATTGTTATATCCTCAGCACATAAAACTGTGTCTGGTATTTAGAATATACCCTCAAAATACAAATTTAGATTTTATTTTTGAGACAAAATCTCATTAAAATGGTCATAAAACATGAACAGACAGTTCACAGAAAAGATATAACAGTGGCCCTTAATCATGTGAAAAGATGTTCAACCTCACTTATGAGAGCAGTGCCAATCAATTAAGGCTACAATGATATGCCATCTTCCACTATCAAGATTGGCAAAATTAAAAAAAAAATAGCACACTTTCATGGTAAGGCTGTAGGGAAACAGGGACTCATACATTGCTAATGGGAATGCAAATTGGTACAACCATTAAGGAGGGGAATTTGGCAATAACTAGCATAACTACATATGCATTTACCTTTGACTCAGCAATCTGACATTCAGGAATTTACCCTGAAGATACACCCCTACTTCCATTATATGAAAATACATATGCACAAGATTATCCATTGATGCATTGCTTATAACTGAAAAACATTGAAAATAATCTAAATAACAATTCATTGAATAGTAACTGAATAAACTACAGTTGGCCACACAATTGGGTGCTGTACAATTGTAAAAAAAGAGTAAGGGTAACTTGTGTGTGTGTGTGTGTGTGTGTGTGTGTGTGTGTGTTTGCGTGTGTACACATAAATACATTTATTCCAGCTCTGCCTATGGAGAGAGCCTAGGAATAATGACATCTGAGTAGCAATGAGCACACTCAGCACTCCAGCACCCAGATCTTGTTTTCTAAGTATCATTCTCTATCAGAAGGAACCAGACCTAACTGGAGAAATGGGTGATCCCAAGGCTGGGGAAAGCAAAGTACAATATGTCCTTGGAACAGCTGTTGTGCTGAAAAGTCAGGAAATGCCCAGAGAATGATGGAGCATGTGAAAAATGTTCAGGCACCAGCTTGAAAGAGCTTCAGTTGGCCAAATCTGGGATAATTTAAGCATGAAAACAAACAAACACTGATAGAAAACAATGATAAACTATCGAATAAAGAAAGAAACCATGACTCCATGCTGATATAAATTACAAACCAACAACGACAAATAAATGGGGAGAGGAAAAAGCTCTTTACTGTAGAAAGTCAATGAATAAATGTAAAAGGTATAGTGGAAGTAGTGATTACCATTTTGTAATCACTATAATAATAATTGATTCAGGCAAGAATCACCAATGGATGGTAAAAATATGGGTGTAAGTTTGAGGAGAGTAGTTTATTTATAGCATCTCAAAGTATCTACCTGCAGGATACATGTCATTATAACGTTATTATAAAATAATAACTTTACTAGTCAAGAAATAACCAAATAATTAACATTGCCAATAATGGGACCAATTGACAGTTTCTGCTTCCTTCTAGAATGTGCTGCTATGTCACCTCTTAGGTATTTTTTGCTAAAAGTGTGTGGATGAAGAATGTCACCTACCATATCAGTAAACAAAGAATGTTGTGGCCATCAAGCCATAGCCCCTGCAGCCACCCCCGACTGTGCACACTGAGGGCATTCAGGATGGAAGAAGGCAGGATACTGGCTCTAGATAGTTAAGGTGCATTTCAAAGGGATGATTTCAATAAGTCTGGACTCTTGCACCTTCCCATACTTAGAAAAGCACTAAATTCATTAACTTGAGATATATCATTTTTCTTTAATTAACAATAATCTTTTGATGTTCCGACTACCTGTTTTTTGTTGCAAAACAACCTATACATCCTGGCTCCTCCCTTGCTTCTTGGGAATATTCCCTCAGAGTTATCTGAGAGGCTGTCTTCTGGGCTTACATCCTCAGAAAATCTACTGAATAAAACATAATTCTCAACTTTTAGGCTGTACATTTTTTTTCAGTCGACAAGTGCATAACCTGAATCTACCCACGAGCAAACATCAGACAAACTCAAATTGAGGGGCATTCTACAAAATAATTGGCCTGCACTCTTCAAAAATGTTAGCATCATGAAATTCAAAGGAAGACCAAGGAATGGTTCCAGTTTAAAGGAGACTAAAAAGACATGGCAACTGAATCCCTCGCATAATCTTGGATTTTCTTTTGCTAAAAGGGATATTATTGAGACAGCGAGTGAGATATGGATAAGGTATATAGATAAAAAATAGCACTGTATTAGTGATAATTTCCTGATTTTGATAATTAGTACTGTGGTTATGTGCTAGAAAAAACACAATGAAGTATTGAAAGGGACGTCATGTCTGAACTTACTTTTAAACAATCCAGAAAAAAATGTACACAAGAGAGAGAATAAGGCAAATAAACAAATGTAGTAAAATGTTAATATTTGGGGAATCAAGGGAAAGGTATCCTAGAAATCTTTGTATGATTCTTGCAACCTTTCTCTAAATGTGAAATTATGTTAAAAAAAGAACAAGTTGAGTTAACTATTAAGGAAACGTTGCAAGTGGTTTTCAAAAACAAGTTTTAGTGGACATTTATTTATCCTTTCCCCATCCATCAAGCACATTTCTGACTTCGTCATTTCCAAGATTTTCTACTGAAAAACTTCGTTTTACCATGAAACATTAAAATGAAAAGAGTGCCCAAGCACTTAAAAACTGATAGCAAGTTAATTCAAGCAAAAATGTTACAGGATTTTTTAAGCAAATGAGGGAGAGTATACATTTTCATTAGTTTTGATTAAATTAGTAAATTTAAATTACATTTAATTAACTTAATAGGCCCAGAATTTCTTTCCTTTTGGGGAGGGCTGGAGTGGGAGTAGATTATGCCTTAAAAAAAATACTGTTTTTCCTCTTTGCTTGTAGAGTAGAAAAATTTTACTAAATGTAAAATATAATAAAATATATACAAATGTAATAAAATGTAAGTAAGTATAATACAAAATATAAACCTATTTCTTTTATTTGTAGTTAAAATGTTGATTTTCAGTTTCAGATCTTTTCAGCGTCTAGGGCAAAAAAGAATTTTAAAATCAATCCACTAGAGGACGCCAATGATCATATTATCTACCTTAAGTCGAAACGACATACATTCAGCTAATTCTATTTTATGATCCAGACCAACTTTTTCCACATTACAAAGTGACCCTTTCAGTTTTTCCATACTTCTTTGCAAACTGACCTTTAAAGTTCAGTTTGAATTTGACTCAACAGGTGTTGTGAGTTGAAATCCTTGGAAGAGTTCCTTCGCATAGAATCGGAGAGTCCTATATTTCTTAAAAATCTTTTTCTCTCTACCTCTCCAATCAGCCTTGGAACCAGATGACCCGAATTTGATTTTCTGCTCTGCACTGGGTCACATTTTCACTTTAATATTTCACGTTTTTAAGTTATAACGATGAAACTTTCAATAAAATTGACTTTATAGTACTATGATTTGAATTTGGTTGTCATCTTTATTTATGTAACAAATGTTACTTTTTAAAGCAACTCCTTGGTCAAAAAACTATACTAGGCACACTCTGTTGTAAAAGATGACCTTCATATATCCTGCCATCAGGGAATTAAATTTTTGGTAGGGGAGATATAGCATGTATGTGACATCTGTAATACAAGATAGACTATGATAAGTTCCCAAGGAGAAGTATCGTGTTATGAAAATTCAGAATCTTACTTGTCCATAAATTAATGTTTTAGGCTTGGTTCCGTTTATTTTCAGCTCCAAGGCCATGTTCATTTGAATGATTAATATAAGGTTCCACTTTACTTCCTGTGGTTCTTTTGTCCTTGGATCATATTTTTAAAATTTCTTTATGTTTCTTTACTCTCATGCCTGGCCCCAGTTCTCATCAGTGTTTGCTTTATTTTGCCCTCAACAATAGCAATCTGTTTTCCATATTTACAGTCCTTGCAGATGCTATTCCTCATAGCATATTATTTTTAACCTTCACCTTACCCACGCTAGTGACAACATGACCTAATCTTTTCCAAAGGTGATTAACTTTAGATGATGTGCTTCAGGTTCCTCTCATCTATAAAAGGGAGATATTAATAGTATCTGCCTCTAGGAGCTGTCATGACAATAACAAGTGAATACTTACACTTAGAGTAGTGCCTGGCACACAACACTATGTAAATTATAATCATTATTAAAATAAAAATTTAGAGGCACACAACTTATAAATATGTATCTCATATATATGATATATATGTGTGTGTGTGTGTCTGTGTTTTTTGGCCGTGCCATGGGGCATGTGAGATCTTAGTTCCCTGACCAGGGATTGAACCTGTGCCCCCTGCATTGGGAGCACAGAGTCTTAACTGTTGCACTGCCAGGGAAGACCCTCTGATCTCTCTCTCTCTTCTTTTTTTAATAATTTGTAAGAGTCTTTTTTTTTAATTAATTACTTTTTGTCTGCTTTGGGTTTTCGTTGCTGCGCACAGGCTTTTCTCTAGCTGTGGCAAGTGGGGCCTACTCTTTGTTGTGGTGCGCGGGCTTCTCATTGCGGTGGCTTCTCTTGTTGCAGAGCATGGGCTCTAGGTGCACTGGCTTCAGTAGTTGTGGCACATAGGCTTAGTTGCTCCGCGGCATGTAGGATCTTCCTGGACCAGGGATCAAACCTTTTCCCCTGCATCGACAGGCGGATTCTTAACCACTGAGCCACCAGGGAAGTCCGTCCCTCTGATATCTCTTAACTATCTATTCTCACCTTAAGATTTTCCTGTCTTTTTCTTCTTCAGCCTCCTACAGAAAGAAAGAAAATAGACAATATTGTATAGTGCGATATATTGTAGTCATTAAAAACTCTGGGTATGGAGCTAACTGGATGTACTGACATCTCCACTTACTAGATGGTAATCTTGGCCATGTTACATCACATTCATAATCTTAGTTTATTCATGAATAAAATAAAGATAATAATTGTATCTAATTTATACGGTTATTGGGAGCCTTACATGAAGTAATGAACACAGAAGGGAGTTCCCTGGTGGCCTAGTGGTTAGGATTCTGGGCTTTCACTGCTGCGGCCTAGATGCAATCCCTGCTTGGGGAGCTGAGACCCCTCAAGCCGTGCAGCATGGTTGAAAAAAACAAAACAAGACAAAACAAAAACACAATACAGAAGAGGGACTTTCCTGGTGGTCCAGTGGTTAAGACTCTGCACTCCCAATGCAAGGAGCCCACGTTCGAACTAGATTCCGCATGCTGCAACTAAAAGATCCCTCATCCCGCATGCTGCAACTAAAGATCCCACAGGCGGCAAAGAAGATCCCTCATGCCTCAACTAAGACCTGGCACAGCTAAATAAATAAATATTAAAAGAAAACCCACAGAAGCATTTAGCACAGTTCCTGGCACATATTTATGTACTGAATAACTATTATTTATCAAAATCATCATCATTATTGTTATTTTTGCTATTAGCATGCTATTACTATGTTCCAGTACTGTTTTGGGCATATTGTACATGTGTAACGAGTATTTATTGAATTTAAACTGCTTGTCAAGTTCAGAAGTGCATCCTAGCCCTGTAAATTCTGTGTGTAACAGGCAAGCCTCCACATTTATTCAGACCACATGTCTTTACACCAAAGAATAAAGGATTGCTCATATACAACAGACCCTCCAAATCTGTGGGTTCCACATCTGCAGATTCAACCAACTGCAGATGGAAAAATATTTGGAAAAAAAATTTCAGAAAGTTCCAGAAAGCAAAACTTGAATTTGCCAAGCTCCAGCAACTATTTACATAACACTTACATTGTATTTACAATTACTTACCTAGCATTTACACTGTATTAGGTATTATAAGTAATCTAGATTTAAAGTATATGGGAGGATGTGCGTAGGTTACATGCAAATACTATGCCATTTTATATAAGGGACTTGAGCATCTGGGAAATTTATTATCTGCAGCCACGGGGTGGGGTAGGGGGAGAGGGAGGATATCCACGAACCAATCCCCCAGGACACTGAGGGATGTCCATATCTTCCCTGCAGGCCTGGGTTACCTATAGAATTAAAAAGCTGTCAACATGTAATTCACCCTAGTAACACAGATAAACTAATGATGTGAACTCTATCTGCAAATAATTTGCTGCTCTGGAGTTCTTGTGGTCTTAGGTGACTGTCATTGCAAACCTTATTATTTTAAATTAGATATGGACACATCTAATTCAGGAAATATTTTCTTCTTAACATGCACTTACTAGCCTAACCATAGCCGGTTTTAAATCCTTTCAGATTCTGTTTGTTGCCTTGCCTCCCCTCCACTCCTCTCCTCTCCCCTGCCCTTCCCTTCCCTTCCCTTTCTTTTCCCTTCCTTTTCTTCCTCACCCTTCCTCTCTTTCTTCCTTTCTTATCCTGCTTTTAGACACGATACTTCCAAGAGTGGAATCATTGTGCTCTGGCATATAGAGCTTTCAGAGTGAGTAGGACAGCTTGGTGACTAGGGAGTATATTGGCCAAATTTACTTATCAGTCAGAATAAATGTCATAATTTGAGAAATATGAAGTAATCTTTATATAAGCAATTTTCTTTGCTGTTTCTTAAATAATTATTAGATTTTCATACTCATATTTCCTTATTATTTTTTTCTCCTGACTTCAAAAACCCTGTTATGAAGGAAGTAATGAAGATAGGAAAAGAGGAAAGAATGAACATTGAGTGTTTAAGTATAGTCTTGTACTGGATGATTTTATATATCTTACTTGTTACAATTGAAAATTACAAAAGAATTGTAATTCTTTACAATTACCCTTTTAAACTTAGTTAATTTACTCAGATAGCTGGTAAGAGACAGCATTGAGATCTGAAACCAGCTTTGTTTAAATCCAGTATTCATGCTATTTTGACTATCCCATTGCCTTTCAGACTTGCAATGGGATCTGAGGTCTTCAGAGACTATGACCAAGCAGAGGACTGGGGCTCCTTTATCCCTATTTGACCATAGCAAGTCCACTTATATCTGTTTCATTTACTGAAGCTCCACATAGAATTCCGTTTTAAAAGAAAATTCCATTACTAGCAAAAAGTATGACATTTTGGCCACACTATGCTAAAACTTCTGAAAATATATCCCCAAATCATCATAGAACACTGAGGTTATTAGGAGGTGGAAAAACAAGGTGGTCAGTTTGAAATTTGGTCATTCTGAGCTCTAGCAAAATGTCATAAATTCTTAGATTCCTGGCAATGTGACAACTAGCTCGTTAGCTTTTTTCTTCATTCAACTTAGGTATGAATTACTCAAGTGATAGAATATCAATATATGCACCAAAAGATGAAGATAAAAGTCATCCTTTCAATGTAAATTGGCCACGACAGGATGCGCCTTTGTCAATGGGCTTCTTCGTGGAGCATTGTGAAGCGTGAGGTGTACTCACTCTGTATCCCATGGTCTGGAAATAAAAAGCCCTCCCTACCTCTTGTCTTCCCCATCAAATACACATAACATTAGTCACAGGGTTGAAACTTCTTTTATTCAGAGAGAGAGCAGAGAGCTATTATAAAAAGATAAACTGGACTTAGTGAAGAGACAGGAGTCCAACAGGCCAAGTGGCATTGGGCAAACAATTAATCCCTTTAAACCAGTGCTTTTCAAACTGCGGGTTGTACCCATCAGTTGGTTGTAATCAGCATTAAAAAATGAAATGGAACAGAGTAGAATATTTATTTTATGAAAACTTTTCTCAGTTATAAGTGTGTGAGAGAGACAAAGTCTTTATGTAGTATGTATATCTTTCTGTTACTGTCAAAAAAGTTTGAAGGACATTGCTTTCCAAGGTTCTCTTTGTATGTTCTCTTATATGTGAAATGGGGACAATAACACAGCTTTTATGTACCTCACAGAGTCAATGTAAATACCAAATAAGATTCTGACTGTGTGGTTTTTCAGGAAACTTCAGCAAAGTGCTTTATAAATTTAAAGTGTTGCTGAAATCAAAAATGGGTCATTTGTTTTACGAAATGAAAGAGTACTACCATTTTCTGTGGCCCACATTCACACAAATCTCTCAGGTAGAGTAATGTATTTGAGCTCAGCCTATTACATGAAATTCCTAAACAATTCGAAAATTAATTTCATATTTTCTTTTCATTACATCAAGACAGATAAGTATTTGGCATTTTCTTTCTGTTATTGCTGTGATATACTTAGATGAAAATAATTGAATTAATACATCAATATTTTATTTATAGTCTCTGGGAGAGTCCTTTAAAAGAAAGTGAAATTCTGGGTTTGTGTTTGTTATTATCACAAATTGACTTATTTAGACTTTTGTTTAGACTTCCATTTGCATCAATATCCCAAATTACCAAATGCTTTCCAAATAGCTCTTTTACTAGCCTGCCTTCTCTCCCCCTTCAAACAAACAGACAGGCAGACAAACAAACAAACCCTTCTGTTCCCAACCTACCTGTCTATTTCCAATGATTTTAAAACTCCTTGGCTAAAAATATTGGAACTTTATTTTACTTTGGTCTATTACTAACCCCCCTAAATCCAATTTGTTGCCAAGCTTTGTTTTTTTGGTTGAAAAGTCCCTCATAAATACTATCAACCTCCTCTAACACCATCCTAGCCTCCAACCTAACTACCTCATCACCAGATGACCTGAAAAGGCTTCTTTGCCTCTCTCCACTCTATTTGGTTTATATAATTTTCTCAAAAGATTTTTGTTAAAAATCATTTTAATAATGTACAACATGATGGCTACAGTTAACACTGATGTATGATGTCTAGAAAAGTTGTTGAGAGTAAATCCTAAGCATTCTCATCACAAGGAGAAAATTTTTTTTTCTTTTTACTGTATCAATATGAGATGATGGATGTTAGCGGAACCTATTGTGGTAATCATTTCACAATATATGTAAATCAAACTATCATGCTGTATCCCTTAAACTTATACAGTGATGTATATCAATTATTTCTCAATAAAACTGGAAATAAGAAAAAAAAAGCAAAAAAAAAATTTTACTCTTTGCACAGGACTCATGAAGGCTATATGGCTTCTGCATTATTTTCAGAATTTCCCCTGGATATTCGTGTCTTCTGTTATATACATCCATTCCACCCCCAATGATTGATTCATTTATCCAAACTTTTTTTTTCTTTCTTTCTTTCTTTTTTTTGTAAAAGGTGAAAGGTCTACTTGATCTGGAGAGAAACGGGAGTATCCAAACATTTAAAATTTCTATTTTTGTTGGGTATCTCATTGTGTACTGTGAATATTAAGTTGAACATAACAGTCTTCACTGTTGTAAGAGCAAATACCATAATGGAAAAGACAAACAAATACATAATCATAATGTTTTCTGACAAAGAAATAATGTGCCATGAGGTTAAAGGAAAGACAGTAACCACCAAATCTAATTTCCTGCTACTCTCAACTCTCAGTCTTTCACTTCAGCCAAACAAGTCTCCTATGAAAATTAATCACTTTTCAACCTTTGCTGAGAAATATATGTGAACCTTGGCTTACTTTTTCCATCCAAAAATCATTCATCTTTAAAAACTCAGTTCATCCTTCTTTTACCCTAAAACCTTCCTTCACCATTTCAACTCTTGTTCATCTCTCTCTCTCTCTTCTTACACTTCTAGTACATTTAAAAACTTTTTGGTACATAGTTATATTCATTTTATGTAAGTTTTGTCTCTACAACTGAATGACACTTTCTTTGAGGGCTGTTTCTTTGTTTCATCAGTACCGGGCTCAGTGTTGGGAACCTAACTTGTGTTTATCTTTTCTAAGAAAACTGGACAATACACAGCACTCCTACTTTAAAGAAGTACAATGGAAAATTTCAGAACATAAGCCTTTGCTAAGCAACCTCATTTTAAGTGACATATTTGCTAAACTAATTCTTGTATATGCAGTCACTGTGAGAATAATTGTAATATGCTTTTTTTCCAGGGGAATGAAAGCATTTTGGTTTTTCCCATTTCTTCTTCAATAAAACACACACTGATGTACAAAAAAATGTTAAGTGAGGAATTGGCGGGAGAATTTAGATATCTAGCTTTCTAGTGCAAGAAAATGCACTAGGAAGAGAGAAAAAAAATTTTTTGAGGGTTACAAATATTCAGATTTTATTATAAATTAATAATAAATTCAGATTTTATTATAAATTATAAATATTCAGATTTTATTATAAATAAAATACTGTTTTTTTAAACATAAAAGAATGCCAAGTGTTGCTTTTTATTTACTACCCTGGAGAGCAAGACTGTAGATTTTAAGGCAAATAGCTAAAGTGAAGGCACATGGAAAAGGGCCACAGTTGGAATTAAAAGGGAAAATTTCAGGGAATAGCTATGTATGTTCCCTGTGACACCCAGCATTCTGCCGCAGCCACCTTGTCAATTTTATTAATAAAATACAGGTAACTAGAACTATACAATAAAATAATGACTATATTGCAGGAGTGTAATTAAGGTATCATCTTATAAATAACTTTTATTTTAAAAGTAAGATTCTGCTTATGTGTCCTGGCTATTGTAAATAGAGCTGCAATGAACATTGTGGTACATGACTCTTTTTGAATTATGGTTTTCTCAGGGTATATGCTCAGTAGTGGGATTGCTGGGTCACATGGTAGTTCTGTTTTTAGTTTTTTAAGGAACCTCCATACTGTTCTCCATAGTGGCTGTATCAATTTACATTCCCACCAACAGTGCAAGAGGGTTCCCTTTTCTCCACACCCTCTCCAGCATTTATTGTTTTTGATGATGGCCATTCTGACCGGTGTGAGGTGATATCTCATTGTAGTTTTGATTTGCATTTCTCTAATGATTAGTGATGATGAGCATTCTTTCATGTGTTTGTTGGCAATCTGTATATCTTCTTTGAAGAAATGTCTATTTA
This sequence comes from Globicephala melas, assembly GCF_963455315.2. Taxonomy (NCBI): domain Eukaryota; kingdom Metazoa; phylum Chordata; class Mammalia; order Artiodactyla; family Delphinidae; genus Globicephala; species Globicephala melas. The sequence goes on from NC_083318.1 coordinate 85,522,989, forward strand.
GGTCTTCTGCCCATTTTTTGGATTGGGTTGTTTGTTTTATTGGTATTGAGCTGCATGAGCTGCTCATAAAGTTTGGAGATTAATCCTTTGTCAGTTGCTTCATTTGCAAATATTTTCTCCCATTCTGAGGGTTGTCTTTTCATCTTGTTTATGGTTTCCTTTGCTGTGCAAAAGCTTTTAAGTTTCATTAGGTCTCATTTGTTTGTTTTTATTTCCATTTCTCTAGTATATATGGACATATATACACTACCAAATGTAAAATAGATAGCTAGTGGGAAGCAGCCGCATAGCACAGGGAGATCAGCTTGGTGCTTTGTGACCACCTAGAGGGGTGGGATAGGGAGGATGAGAGGGAGGGAGATGCAAGAGGGAAGAGATATGGGGACATATGTATATGTATAACTGATTCACTTTGTTATAAAGCAGAAACTAACACACCATTGTAAAGTAATTATACTCCAAAAAAATGTTAAAAAAATAAAAATAAAATTCTGTTTAAAAATATACCACACAGATGGAAAAGGAGAAAAGAAACAACAACAAATCCCCAAAATTTCACTGTGGCCTAAGACTTAACTGGAGTGAACCTGACCCATAGGCTAGATGGAAAACTACCTTAACAGTCTATCTTCAGTCCTTTTCCTGCAACCTTGACCAAAACGTCTGTTAGGATGTGGCCACTTAACAAGAGGAACTAGCTAGCAAACACTGATGTGAACACTTGGCAAGAAAGAGCCACGCTTCCTGTTATAAAAGAGGCCTGAGAGGAGGAACAGAGTGGAAGCTTAGGAGAATGCCAGGTCAAAACACTGGTGAGTCAAATCTGGGATGCAAGGAGGAGATGGAAAGGGGAAGAACTAGGTTAGACCACCTCTCCGTCTCTGCCTTTCCGCAGCACAATCCCTGATGCCCTACAAGTACTTAGTAATTATGCAGCCCCTCATCAAAATGATCCATCCAGCTCAAACAGTTGCCAGAAGGTTTTAATGTCTTGCACTATTTAGTGAGTCCTGTGTGACAGTTTTTGTTTGTTTGTTGTTTTTATGCCACCTGGCCAGTTTAGAATGTCTAGATAAATTTCCATTTGTAGTGACAAGTTTTTGGAGAATCACAGTAAACTCTGACTTTACTTCTTGACACATCCTTGTACCCTGGGTTCACCGTAGAGTACATTTACAAGCATAGAGACAACTTGTTCATCTGTTATTAAAGGATCTTTGTCCTTTTCAAGAATGTGTCCTTTTCTTCAGAGATCTGACTGTTGAAAAGGCAGATTCTGCAGGTCAGTCAATCAGGTTGCCTCTGACGAAGACAGTCTGGAGAGATATCTGCTTTCTATAGGAGAGGGCCTTGCCTGAAGCAACAGTCTTATAGTTTTTCTAACAGCATGTTACAGTCTAGCCTACCTCCAGAAAAGCTCAAGTCAACCTCAGGGAAATGTTCAAATTTCCAAAAGTCTGAGATTTCCCACATTTCCTCTTTATTCAATCGCACATAGCTGCAAACTGCAAAACAACATACTAATCAAGTATAGTTCTCTCTAAGCTGCAATGACAGAAGACTCAAGAAGCCCCAAGTAAAACAAGGTATACGTACTTTCTACCTATGCAAATTTCATTGTTCCTAAAGGTTCTCTCAATTTACCATGTCAACCTGAGTGAAAGGAAAAGTAGATGGAAGAATAGAATGGGGATGTGGTCAAATTTGAGAATAGCTACATTTTCAGGGAGCATTTACTAGGTACCAGGGATTATGATAGACACTTTAACACACTATTCATTTAATCATCACAAAAGGTGCATAAAGTAGGCATTACCTCCATTTTATAAATGAAGGAACTGAAACCCAGAGGGGTTAAGACATTTGCCCAAGGTAACAGAGTAGAGCCAGGATTAAATTCCACACTCTGACTTCCAGAACCCAAGCTCTTAGAGATAATACAATACTGCCTTTGACAAGACCTTCATTCAAGTTTATATAGGCAATCTGTGATCTCCATGTCCTAAAAAGTTTATGATACTGGTTTACCTGTGGTCCAGCAAAGATGCTACTGAGGAGCCAGGCCAAGCCAATCATGAGCTGTCCGAGCTTGTTGTTGCTTTTCACAGCTAGGGGCCTCGTGATGGCCAGAGAGCGGTCCAGGCTGATCACCACCATCACGAAGGCGGGGGCGTACATGGAGAAAAGCTTCAGATAGCTGAGGACTTTGCAGAGGAGTTCTCCAGCATACCATTGCACAGTGATGTTCCACATTCCGTCCAGTGGCATGACAATCAGAGTCTCCAACAGGTTGGCTAAGGTCAAATGTTTTAAAAGCACTTTCATTCTTGAGAGTTTTTTCCCTTTCTCTTTCCTTTGAGTCCACTTCTGAAGTTTCAACAAGAAAGAAGCATTGAAAGTTGTGGAGAGTAGAAAAAGGAAGAAAGTAACTGTCACTCGAATCTTTCCAGATAAGGTCAGTGTGGGGAGGTTGCCCTGTGTCAGCGGGATGCTGCTGTTGATTGCTGAGCAGTGATTTTGATTCTGTTCAGGAGAGGCACTGTTTGCCATCCTTCACGGCTGATATAGCTTCAAAACTTGTGTTTCTGGCACTTCTGATGTTTTAATTGTAATTGCACTCAAAGTCCTGTTTTATTTCAGCCTTCTTTAAAGAGAAACGTCACGGGTTTATATTTACGTCAAAATTTGTCCCTGAGATACTTTATATTTAAAGTGAAAGATCAAGGTGAACTTGTTTTGTGGGCTTATAATCCAACAGAGTGCTAAAGCGAGCAAACACTTTCTGAGGGCCAAATGTAACTGTAGTATCTCAGCAGATGGCCTGGTTTCCACCACATTTTTCTTAAGTGAAGAAGGACGTTTGAAACTTAATTTTATATTTAAAATTCACTTATGATAGTGTTCAAATAACTCTAATGAAGAGATTTTCTAAAAACTATTACATGTCAATAGATGCAAAATGAAAAAGAAGAAAAATACTAAAAAAAGAACTTGATCCAGTTAAACTTTGTTGTTTTAAGAAACTAATATATTTCTCAAAAACGTTTGTTTTCTTTTCAATCGCAAACTGCTGAGCATTCAAACACTAGATAAATAGATTTATTTAAAACCATCCTCCACGAAACACCAAATTAATGCCTTAACAGTTAGAATCAATTTGATCTGATACAAATTGGGCTGCATTCAAATTTACCAGTTTTAACAGTCAGATTATCCATGCTTAAGTTAGAGTAAAATCATTAACTATTTTTTCTGTTATTGCCTTGATTTCATAATTGTCTAAATATTATACCTGCCATTATTGTGCATATTGCATAAGGTGACTAGGTATTGGAGAGAATACTGTATAAATGCTGTAACCACATCTATGTATGTTTATATATAATATGAATATTTGTTTATATCCCTTTATATGCAATCTGATTGTTTCACATTAGGGTCACTTAGAAACTTTCTCTGTGTTGTTGCTTTAACTTTCATGATGAGTGCTTGATGATGTTGTTTACTAATACTGGTATGACTTAGATTGGAATTTATTAAATCACCAGCTTGATTTGTCTTATGTCAACTAGTTTGCTTCTGTGGCAGCCAAAGAAGGAATAATGTTAAGAATAAAGGTGGCTATTTTAATTTAGATGGTCCATTCTTGTTGGTTCATTTATTTGTTTGTTCTGTCTTATATTCATTTATTTAATAAATAATTACTAAATACCTGCTATATATACTCTCTTGGCCTTAGCAGGTGATTAAAACGTGAATATGGGTAGGCTTCCCTCGTGGCGCAGTGGTTGAGAGTCCGCTTGCCAATGCAGGGGACACGGGTTCGTGCCCCGGTCCGGGAAGATCCCACGTGCTGGGGAGCGGCTGGGCCCGTGAGCCATGGCCGCTGAGCCTGCGCGTCCGGAGCCAAAACGTGAATATGGCATCAACCAGGCCCTGAAGGAACCTATTTGGTACTACAGAAGATTAGACAAGAGGACTGGATTTACCTTATGTGCCTCCTCAGTTCCTGCTGTGCTGGCTCCTGGGTCTTGAGCAGCTTAGACCAGTTGCTTACCTGGGTTCCCCTTTGGTTGTTACCACATGCCCAGAAATACTGGCTTTTCTCAATACTTCTAGACTTGGATGAAATATTATACTGCAGGACATGAAATCTGGCTTCTTAAGTGCCTTTCTGAAGGATCTATAAATATTTTCAAATGGATTATTTTGGTCCTGAAATAAACTACTTTAGAAAAATTAGTGGGAGGAATAGATGAATCAGAAATCAAGAGGCATGTGTTTTTTAGAAAAATGTAACAATGCATTTTTAAGCAGAAATATAGCATAAGTATACAGTTCATGCTACTCATTATTTGTGGTAATTCTGTTCTACAGAGTTGCCATGAATTCTGAGTTAGTGAATACTGAACCGTTGCTCCTCGTGAAGATACAGGGTTAGGTTTCTCCAAGCCAAAAACATCATTTGCATCATACAGATTCATTTGCCAATGTCTTTGTAAAACAAGGCCAAACTCATCAGTGTTGAACACCTGCTCCTCCACATAACCCTTTTCCTGTATAACACAGAGCAGATATTTTTAAAATTCTGTAATATAATATTGTAAATCAACTATACTTCATTAAAAAATTCTTCCCAAGATGCGATGCCTGATTTGCAGAAATTACCTCACCTGCAAGTGTGACATTTTTCACACTATATCACCTTTCAAAATGTGCAAACCGGTAACCATAAATTTCTTTGGCTTTCAGTCTCATAACAGTGCTGTCCACTCTACTTTAAAAAATTAGCCCTCATCTCATGAATCCACAAATTTCACCACTTGTGCATGTTTTCTGTGGTTTCATCACAAACTATAGATTTCACCTTAGCACTCTCCGAAGCAGCCTCATGTACAGATCAGAAAATTTCCTCTTCCTTTTTCTGGGTATACCATGGTTTTGAGTCATTGACATTGAACTCATAGGCAGAGCACTATCACTTTTGCCTGACAAGGCCCATATAACACATCCATTTTCTCCATAAGGCACATCACAGCCTTCTTGTGCTTAGGAACACTGGACAGGACTTCAGCAGTATGCTTGGGGGGCCGTTTTAACAGTGAAATCACCAACAAAAAGCACAAACATGGTACTATACATACCATGAAAAATGGGGTACTAAATAAACATGAAAAGGATGCTAGCTTGGAATATGAGAGCTGAAACAAGGAGGCAGAGCATTGCCTTTTTCATCCTTGGCTGGGAAATTGCACCATGGGCAACTCAAGTATTTCCCTATTCTGTGCATGTACATGCCTGGGAATAATCACAAAATCACTATGAATATGATTTTGGGGTTTGAAAGAAATTTTAGCAAATAGATATATTTGCAAATAATAAAGATCAACTATAAATAAGAATTGATGTCAAATAGAATAAAGAAAAATTAAAATTCCCACTAGAACTTCCAAATAATTTAAACTGTATTACAATGAAAATGTTCATAACATTAAAAATAATAGTGTTTTAATCTAGAAGTTCACAATACATTAAAATATATTTGTTGAACTTGAAGCTATTTTGATTTTATATAGAATATTGAAGGCATTTTTTTTCACATCTGAAACTTGTGAACATAAATTTTGTACCTACTGCATTAGCTATAGTAGGTTCCTTAAAATCAAACAGTCTTGATTATAACAATTTATTATTCTGAAAAACTCAAAAGACTTTGCATATATATCATGCCAGTTAATCTGATCGAGGCCATATGCTTGAGACAAAACAAAACAAGGTAACCATTGGATAGATTTTATAAATCTGAAAAGCTATTATATGTGGGTCAGCAACCTAAAGAATAAAGGAAAAAATGTTCACGGTAAAATCTGATTACACTGAGGTATATTTTTCCCTTGCCTTCTACATTTAGGGAAAGAAAAACTGATGCATAAAAGCTTCATTGTATCTTTCTGTTCTATTTCTTTCCCTTTCTCTTTCCAAGATTCAGCTTGGTTGAAACTTCTTCCAATATGTATTAGTCCATCAAAGTAAGAAAAAGGAAGTAAAGGAAGATAACAAAAGAAAGAAAGAAAGGAAGAAAAGAGAAAGAGAAAGAAAAAAGAAAGGAAGAAAAAGAAATGAAGGAAGGAAGGAAAGGAGAAAGAAAGAGAAAGAGAACTTATGACAAAGGCAAAAAGGTGATTGGGGGATGAAGTAGATGGATGGGGAGGGCATTCTCAGAAGCTGGAACAACATGCTCAAATACAATGTTAGGATATTCAATGTGGCTGGAAAAGGGAATCTGAGAACAGGAGTGGAAAAGATGAAGCAGCCATCAGATCAGGAAAATCTATATTATATACTAAGAAGTCTGGGCTTTACCTATGCACAGTGTCTTGAAGGATGGAGTAATACGGTGTAGATATGGCCAGAAAGAAAAAGTGCACTTCAACAAACAGTACTTACTTGTAGTGTTATCTGTGTAATATTGAACTTACCTATTTAATAAACTTGGTAATAATTTATTTATATTCAGTGTATTGAGTTTTCACTATTATTTCGAAGTTCTCATCGTGAACTCTTGCCAGATACTATTTATAGAAGAAATGCCTGAATCTGAAGAGACTCAGTAGTTAAGACACTGGTGCCAGATGGGGAGGCACCATTATCATTGACATTACCTATTGTTTTGTCTCTCTTGTAGAGAGGAAAAGAGAGTCTATGATCACATAGTATACTATCATGCAGATTAGTTCACTTAAACCATCCTTATTTGGAACTGGCATACTTCTTAAATGTGCTAACAATGTAGCTGTTTTCATGTCAAATTATTTTCTAAACATAAATATTGAGTGTTTTGTACTTTTTCCCCCCACAGGAATTTTATATACCTGCTATACACAAGGAAATTAGATAAAGAGGAGTACTATGCCTTAAAGTATTAGTCCATCTTGCTTTTTTCCAAGATATCAAGATATGCATAGTGTGACATTATTTTATGGAAAATCTGATTAAGACAATAAACACACGAAAACATAGAATCTCTGTTGTGAAGTAATATGATTTTGAATAACATTATATTGATTCAGAAGATAGTACATTTTCCACTGGATAATGAACAACTTTTTTTTTTGGTCTACCAGCATTCTTTTTCTGGAAAAGCCCTTCCCTGACCTGAGAAGCTATCAGTAAAAGGCCCCACCTCCTCCACTATGAGTGGTTCCCTGGGCCAATCATAGGCATCTCAGGACTTTTTTCTTTACTCAAGGCAATGGGTAGGAGGGCTCTGTTTTTGAGGGACTGTTAGCCTACCACTAAGGAAAATCTAAGTCTAGAGCCAATAGGCCTGTCTTTACCACCTTAGTAGGTAGTATCTGGCCATGAATGAAGACAGAGGAGAGGAAAGTTAAGATGTGGCTAGAGATCAAGACATTGTTTGAGCTCCTGGATCTAGCCTCAACTCTGCCATTTGTAGATCCTTATATTTTTAATTAAATGAGTCAATATATTTCTTCTTTTCACTTAAGCTACTATTAATTGAGTTTCTGTCACTTGCAACCAAAGAATTCTGGCCAAAATGCATACAGTTTTTTGTTTATTCTTAATTTCTAGACAATAAAAATATAGAAATATTAATTCTGCTATATTTATAACTCAAGGTATATCAAAATATTTTAAAACCAATCAAATAATAAACACACTCTATTAACTCATCCCAAAATTTTATGACAAATATTTCATTTTAGAATACTATGTTAGGCAGATACTTAGTTACAACTATATTACATAACATAGCATAGTTGTTATAAGTGTGGGCTCTGGAATTCAGTTGTCCGATTTTGAATCCCAGCTCAGCTAATTATAAACTCTCTGATCTTGACTTCTCCTTACCTCAGTTTCCTTATTTATAAAATTAAGTTTACAAGGGGACAATCCTCACAAGACTATGGTGAGAGTTCAATGTAATAATACATGTAAAGTGTGCCTGGCACATAGTAAGTGGTCTATGAATATTAGCTACTATTATTAATGCAATTATTCTTTGGGTCCTTGAAAAAAATTATATCATAATGAAGGCTATTATTGGTAGCTGTAGGAATGTCAGTGATGAAAAGAGAAGGGAAAACTGCTATAGAGATAGTGGTGGACTGCAGTCTCGGAAAGCACCCTGATGAAATCGTATTCCAGATAAAAGCCAACTGATCTGCTTATTTGGCAAGTTGGCATGAGGCATAACAGTGAATTTTATAGATATATATGCCATCATCTAGAATTTTTCTATATGGGCAAAAGGAAAGTAAAGTAGAAGCAACATTTTCATATTATTTATTCTGTTTGATAATTTGTATTGTTGAGGAATTTTAAGAGATTGGAGACATGTAATATGGTGTTATTGACATAGTGTATTTAAGCCTAATAATGAAATATAGCCCATGTGTCTGAGGATAATTTTACTATTGTATGTGTATATGTGAGAACTGTCTTCTACCTCACTTTCACATGAAAGAGAAATAGGGACAAATCAACAGTCATCAGCATACGTCAAGGGATCTATCAACGATTATCATGCTGTTGTGCGTCACTCAAGGTGAGGAAGCCATAAATAGAGAAGGGATTAGCGTTGGTACAAAGACTAGAAAGAAAACAGGTAGACAGATTTTCCTGAAAAATTTTTATAGTCTGTATTATTGCAACTCACTAGCCAAAAACCCACCAATATTGGGATCTTGTGGAGTCCATGTGATTCGGCAGGGGATTGTTTATACACTCGGAAGGCCCTTTTGATTTCCCAGCTCAACTACATCAGCCTACATCTGTATTTACTCTCCTTTTCAGACAAATGGATGTATTTGGTTCTTTCCAAGGTTAATCCCCCATCTGTTCTTTGAATCAAGGACCTTGTTCTATGAATAATTGCTTTGTGTATTTGTTTTTTCCTAATATGTCTTCATTTCCTCCACTGTCATTTCTCTCCAGGCATATACATTTTTTTGTTCGTTTGTTTTTGGTCTTGCCTGCGTGAAAAATGACAAACTTTCTGGATTTTAAGACCTCCTCTATTGCCCTAATTATCTTTCTCTCATAGCTGAGTGACTTGAAGTAGTAGTCTATACTGAAGTTTCCAGTTTCTCATTCCATTCTCCACTTACTTCTTTTTTTATTTTAAAATTAAATTATGATTAACATACAGTATTATATGTTTCAGGTGTATAACATAGTGATTTGATTTTTTATACATTATGAAATGATCACTACTGTAAGTCCAGGTACCATCTGGCACCGTACAAAGTTGTTACAATATTATTGACTACATTTCCTATGTGTATGTTACAACCTTATTTATTTTATAGTTGGAATTTTGTATCTCTTAATCTCCTTCACCTATTTCATCTGTTCCCCCACCCCCTCCCCTCTGGTAACCACCAAATTGTTCTCTGTTCCTATAAGTCTGCTTCTGTTTTGTTTTGTTTTTCAGATTCCACATATAAGTGAAATCATATGGTAATTGTTGTTCTGTCTGGCTTATTACACTTAGCACAATACCCTTCAGGTCCATCCATGTTGCTGCAAATGGCAAGATTTCATTCTTTTTTATGGCTGAATAATATTCCTGTGTGTGTGTGTGTGTGTGTGTGTGTGTACACCACATCTTCTTTATCTATTCACCTATTGATGGACACTTATGTTGCTTCCATGTCATATGGTAGTTCTATTTTTAAGTTTTTGAGGAACCTCCATACTGTTTTCCAAAATGGCTGCACCAATTTACATTCCCACCAACAGTGCACAAGGGTTTCCTTGTCTTCACATTCTCTCCATCACTTGTTTCTTGTCTTTTTCATAATTGCCGTTATGACAGGTGTGAGGTGATATCTCATTACGGTTTTGATTTGCATTTCTCTAATGATTACTGATGTTGAGCATCTTTTCATGTGGCAAGAATAGTATGCAATGGGGAAAAGACAGTCTCTTTAATAAATGGTTCTGTGGAAACTGGACAGCTACATGCAAAAGAATGAAGCTGAACCATTTTCTTACACTATATACAAAAATAAACTCAAAATGGGTTAAAGACTTAAATGTAAGACCTGAAACCATAAAACTCCTAGAAGAAAACATAGGCGGTAACCTCTTTGACATTGATCTTAGCAATATTGTTTTGGATATGTCTCCTCAGGCAAGGGCAATAAAAGCAAACATAAACGAGACTATAGCAAACTAAAAATCTTTTACTCAGCTTACTTCTAAATGGTTTTTCCACCAGTGCACCTTTCCAAACTTTACCAATAAGCAATTGTTGAATTTGATAGACACTTTCCAGCACTTATCTTACTTGACCTCTTGATGTCATGTGCCACTAACCATCCCCTTTTTTTCTGATCCCTGGACCCCCGTGAGACCAATTTTTTATGCTTTTCTGTCTTTCTGATCTTTCTTATCTCTTACTGTTAGCCCTTTAAAAGCATGTATACCTGAGTTCTGTTACTTAGCTGCTTCTTATTTTATATACTTTATCTGAGCTATTGTATCCATACTCATGAATTTAACTACCACCCAGATGACAATGACTTTTAGGTATATATCTCTAGACAAACTCTTTCCTGAGCTCAAGGTTTTTATTTACAATGATATAATGGACATATGTACCTGGATATTCCACAGGCATCTCAAATTTAGCAAACCCCAAACTGAACTTTTACCCTCCTTAAACCTGCTCTTTCTCCTATATACCCTCTCTCCAGTTGCTCAGGGAATAATATAGAGTTAGCAGGTATAACTCCATTTTCTTCTTCCTCGTATCTAATCAGTCTCACAGTCCTGGTCACTCAACTGTCTTATGGTCTTTTCATTCTTACTGTGTCTTAGTTGAAGCCCTTATTACCTTTCACAGGCAAAATATTTTAATAGAGCCCACTATCTCTAGCTTTCTTGCTTCTAGTTCATCTGACACTCTGCGTGTATTGAATCTGGCAGTTAGAAAATCATTAGTAATCTTGGCTAGAATACTTTCAATGGACTAGTAGAGCAAACGTCTGCAAGCAATGGGTCAGTGAGTGAATAAATTGAGAATGTGAAACATTGTTGTAAACTATTCTTTAAAGATTTGACCAAGAAGGGAATAAGAAAGACAGAGTAGGATATATTAAAGGAGAGATCTAATAATGTTTGCAGAATATGTGGAAGACTGTATTAGAGTGGAAGTTTGGAAAATATGGGAAAAGTTCAAAATTAATGAAAAGTTCAAATACCTGTGTAGATGAAAACAGAGTGGATAAAGAACACAATGTAAGAGATTAGCTTTTCTTTTCTTCCTAATAGATTTATATTTGTACTTATCCTTACCTTCTAAGCTGAGGATGAACAAGTTTCTTCTACTATTCAATCAGGAAGGAAAGAAATTAAAGGAGTAGTTGCTGTCATTTTTTTTTTCTAGTTAGTAGTAGGAAATGTCATTTGCTAAGGAATATAAGGGCGTGGTGGGATACATTCAAAGAACATAATAAAAGTTTGACATAGCACCATAAAAGATGCATTAAAGGATTCTACAGTGTGTTAAGGACCCAGCTGTAACTACATGACACAAGGCTTTAGCTGTGCTCAGGAGATCGCATGTAAAAGCAAATAAGGTAAATAGATTGCTATGTGTTTGGAGATTAGGATGGGTGTGGGGGAATTAGAAGATGGTGAAATCATTTAGGGGCTGTCAATAGAGTGGTTGAAATAATAAAACATGGGCTCTAGGCTGCACAAATTTAGAAGAGAGTCATGGGTTTGAGAGTGATGGACTGCGAGAAAATTGAGAGAAACAAGAATTTAAGTTTGTCATGACTTTGAAGAATAGGTTTAATGGGACAGTTGCGAAATGGGAATCTGTAATAAGAAATGATAATTATGTATTACAAGTGCTTGTTTGCATGTCTTCTAGCTCCTAGAGTACAAGAATAATGAGTAAATTGAATTGAATGAATAAAATAAGGGTCCTTCTGGATTTATCACTGATTCTGCCTGCTTAGATAACTTACAGTAATACTTTAGTAGTTCTAAGATGGGCATGAAGATGCTATATAAGGTTTGTCAAATAAATAAAACATTTAGGATGTTGGAGCCACCCTAAATCAAGAAAGCTCCATGATCCATAGGTTTGTTGTTGGACCCAGTTGTGATTCCCAGTCAAAGAGGGCCAGTTGAACTAAAGTCACCAATGTTCAATTTCATCTCTTCATTGCTTATTCCAAGTTGAGTCTCATCCCCACTCCCATTCAAAGCTTCTTATAACAATAAGGGTGCTTTAGCTCTATAGTACTTTAATGAGACCTATCAGATAGCAATATAATTTTAATCAGGTACTTTGGCTAACGTAAATCTTTAAAAATTATCAGTCTTTTGAGACAATTGAACAGGTTAATTGGAAATTAAAAAACATATGAAAAAAACCTTTTTGAAAATGGAATAAGCAGATTTACCTGGCAGGCATCCACACTTCCCTTCAGGAACCGGGCACACACATTCCGGGTTTGATTGCACCACCATATACCACTTTACTGTTGCAGGCCTTATTATCTATAATCTTCACTAATCCTTTCTGGAGTATATTAGGATTTGTTCCTAAAGGAAAAAATATATATATAACATTTGCTAAAGTCAATATTAATCTCTCTGGCTAGGTTATTAGTATCTAACACTATGTAAAATTTCCAAATCAATGTAAAACATGTTTTAATTAAACTTGTATTTGTGTGCTTTCTTAATAACAAAGAAGTAATGTTATGAATACACCAAGCTATTGTTAAAAATCATCATATTTAGAAATACTTAGTGTGTCCATCCATGTGTGATGGGATCGTTTTTACTTTTGAATTGTTTTGGAAGTTTATATTTATTACCTGTATGGTTTAGAAAACAAAACAAAAAATTCATATTCCAGAAATATACATTTTATGATCATTTTTAGATTTTCTACTGTTTGTGACTACAATTCTGAGTCTTGGAATTTTGTGGTTTATTTTTTTCTGCTTTCAAATGCATTTATGAACACAAACAGCCACTAAATCTTTACATTATTAGGGTCATGGTTTAAATGGTCTTTGCTCAAGTATTGCTTTGTCACAGAGAGCTACTCATTTTACCCTATCACAAATGTCCAAATCACCTTGTAGTTCTTACTTTTGCTATGGTACTTACCTGCATAAAATATGCTATGTAATCTACTTATTTATTGTATCTCGTGATTATTGTCTGTCTTTCTTTGCTAAGAATGTAAGCTTTGTAAGGGCAGGAATATTTGCCTATTTTATTCATTAATATATCCAAACGACCTAGGACAGTACTTGGAATAAAGGTCGTAATCAAAATAAATGTTTATTGAATGAGTGAATGAATAAATGAAATGGAGGAAAATGAATTACTTATTCAAATAATCATTTCTGTAAAAACTGCCATTCTTAAGGGAAATTAAGGTAAACAGTTCTATGAAATTGTAGTTTCTATATGAATGTTGTTGAGGATGATTTTCAACCCATTGCACATTACCTCCTTTAAAATGACCCAGAGAGAGAGAGTATTTCTCAGGTTTAATTGTAATTCTGAGTATTTTTTTTGACTCCTAAAACTCAAACCATGTAACGATGGAAGGTTAGGAACTCACCATCAGACTTTAATGTTCCCTATCCAGTGACCACCACATCGGAACTGGGTGGGAATGCATAAGAAGCTTCTGGAAGACATGCTCTTCGGATGTTGCTTGTGTATAATACTGGTGAAGACAGATGCACAAGAGCAATGTCATTATCGTGTGCTGCTGGTGTAGTGGTAGTTTTCATGAATTATAATATCCTTGACACTTTGCTGTATTTGTGGATCACTTAAAAGAAGCCTCAAACTAACATTCCATTCTTTGGGATCCCTGGCCCTAAAGAAAATGAATTTATTTATTAAAAGTCCTGTATATTGGAGTTGTAGGAATTAATATCTTATATTTTTTAAAGAACTAGATAAGTTTTGAATTCTCATAGTGCATATAAGCATACAAAAGCAAAGCTATATGTAAGAAAAAAGTTAAAATAATGATAACATGAATAGACTTGGAATAACTCAATAAGCTCTATTTTAAAAGATAATTCATGTAAACTACATTTTATTCTTTTTTGTACAGAAAAGACTCAAGGGGATTTAGAAAGATAAATATAATAACACAAGATAATAAGATTAAATAAAAAGTGGGCAAGAATATGGGACAGAGTGAACTTGTAGAAATTAAGGAAATAGTCTAAATCCTCTTTTTTTTTAAATCCTCTTTTATATGCATTAAAAACTATAAATAGAAAATATTTCCGACTTTTACTATTACTTGTTAATCAAGGGTTGTACATTAAGCACTGAAAGTAGTACTGCCGGAACATTTTAAAACTCTCAAGTTTGGGAGGGATTTTTGTTTACATATAAAAACAATAAGTGCTATATAGAACCAACAGAAATTAGTGAAATGAACCATCAAACAAAAGGGTAAAAAACTTTTAGGTATAAAAAAAGTAAACTTTTGGTGTAATAATATATCCTTTAAAGAAATAATCATTTCAAGTAGAGATATAACATATATGGGAGGATGCAGGATGGATTCAAATACTTATGATTAAGTAAATATGACCAAATGTAATAATGATGAGAAAGGAATAGAAGACCCATATTCAATTTGGGATTTATAATTTCCTTATAAAATTGATTAAGTAGATTTAGCTTAGTGATTCTCAACTGAGAGCTATTTTGTCTTCCAAGAGACATTTGCTAATGTCTAGAGACACTTTTGGTTGTCAGTCTTGTCCTCTAGACACTGACATTTGGTGTTTAGAGGACAAGGATGCTCCTAAACATGCTATAATGCACAGGCTAGTCCCCCACCACAAAGAATTATTTGGTCCAAAAAGTAGTGCCACTGTTGACAACCCTGCTCTAGTCTGAATATATATATATATATATATATATATATATATATATATTACTGATAATTCATTGAGTAATTTTGAGCTATACCTCACAATATTGTACAGCTGGAAGCATAGTTGTATGACTATATTCTTGAAAGATATGTACCAGACTTTTAGGTACTTGAGTGAATTTGAGGCCTTTAAGTGGTCCAGAGCTTACTTTAAGAAACAGTGAGCAGCAGTGACAAGCCAGCTGTTACTAATCAGAGTGGCTCCACATTGGTGGACATTGTTCTGTTGAAGGCTAGCTTGCCAGGGCCATTCCCCTTCGGGAGTTATTGTGTGCTGTCCTCAGCCTTTTCAAAATCGAGTCATTAGCATATAATATTGATACCACTTATGCATGCATTCCTATAGTAAACAACCTTCCTATAATATAGGTCACTGTTAACTTTTAACTGAGAAAAAACACAGTCTTGGAAAAGTCAGGACTAATTTACTAATGACATGAGATTTCCTGAGAATTCATTCAAAATAGATTGACATCTTCCTCCCCCATCCTCATCACCCACATACATCTTTTTGTGCGTGGTTCGGCCTTGCTATGACCTGTTGAAAGAGGTAGGTGGAATTAAATGTTTAAATTTGGAAGATAATTGCATAACAAATTACAAAGTTGCATGGGGAAATGTGTGCTTTTTAATTTTGTGAACAGTTGTTTAAAGCAATAATTGCTATTAAACATTCATAAGAAAGTGTGAATGAATGTCAATGTGAATGAGATATTGATGAGAGACAGAGTAGACAGAAATGTATTTGCATTCAAGTTACAACAAACAATACTTGGATAAAAGGAAAAACACATGAAGATAGCCAACACTTTTCCCAAAGTTATATGCTTCTCTGTATCAGGACTGTGCTTTAGTGTCAATTTAGATCCAGAGAAACTGCTAGACTCTTAAGTCTTTAAAGCAAATCTACAGTAATAGTGTAACTTCATTGTTATTCTATCCATCTGACCCTCTCTCTGATTCTCGTGACTATCTCGTCTTACTCCAACTAAAGCACTGAGCTTGTCCCTTAACAGTTTATGGTACCTTTTGCTAGAGATCGTCAGCCTCACTAATAAATATTTTTAGAGGGCAAGAATCGTATCTTTAAATAAAAAGGTATCTCCAGAACCTACTGGAGAGAACGCATCACATAAAAGGAGCGCAAACAAGTTCTCAAATGTTTGTAGAAATGAAGTCTATATAGTGTAATCCATGAGACATCTTAAAATAAAAATATTTGACTGCAAAACCCTCTTCTGTATTAGGTTTGTTCCTAAGAATTTGGAGAGTGAATAAAATTTGCCAAAATCAATGCAGTGGGCGTAGATTAAGGTAGTGGTCTCAGTCAGTGTCAATTTTGCATACCACCTCCCATCCCCAGGAGTAATTTGGCAATATCTGGAGACATTTTTGGTTGTCATAACTGGGAGGGGGGCAGTATTGGGCTACTGGTATCTAGTGGGTAGAGGCCAGTAATCCTGCTAAAAATTCTATAATGCATGGGACTGTCCCTGAAACAAAGAATTATCTGGCCCAAAGCAGTAGTTAGGGTTGAGAAACTCTGAATTAAAGAAAGATGTTTGTATCAAGAATGAGAATATTTAAATTAATTGGAAAGGTTAGATGGTCAATTGCTTCACAGAGATGTTGTTTGTTATATGTGACAAGATGTATCTTGAGGTATTCTCTCCTGAGGGTGGAAAGGATTAGAAGCACAGGGGAGGGACATGTAGACTTTTAAAAAACCTTCACTAGCCCTTTGAAATCCCTAAGTTTGTATATTGCTTCTGATTCTAGACTGTTCTCTTTGATGAAACCCAAACTTCAGTTGTTAAGGCATCCTCTTGATAAACATCACTGAATTTGAATGAGACAGCACTCACACTGACTCACTAAGTGTGACTCCCTTTTCTTTCCCTCTTTCTATCCACTCCCTTATCAGGAACGCTACAGAGGATAAAGAAAATAATGCAGAATGTGAAGATATAAGCGTTCTTCCTGATCTTCCTTTCTGTTTGGACAACTCCTAAAGGAAGTTGGCTTTTACTCAACTTCCTTCAGAGGAATGTAAAAACAAAGATGATAATCTGTGGGCTAGGAGAACCTCCCCTGGGTGACTGTACTTCTCTGTTTCTGCTGTTACTCAGAATTTTAATCTAATTTATATCCATGCACCAATCTTTATTCTGAGTTTTTATTTACTCATGATTGTTATGTCTGTTAAGCTTTTAGCCACCACCTCTGCAGTACTACCTTGTTATTACCTCTGCCAAAATCTTACCTGGCACCTTAGAGCTTTTGTTATGTCGAAAGAGGTCATCTGACAAATTTCAAGGATTTAAGGAATAAAATGAAGACTCTCTGGGTGATACTTACCGAAAAATCAGATAATCTACCAAGCTCTTACAGTCTCGCTACATTTCTAACTTCTACTCCATCAGCTATTACTGCATTAAAAAAATTTTTTTATCAAAGTATAGTTGATTTACAATGTTGTGTTAATTTCTGCTGTACAGCAAAGTGACTCAGTTTTATATATATATATATATATTCTTTTTCATATTCTTTTCCATTATGGTTTATCACATGATATTGAATATAGTTCCTTGTGCTATACAGTAGGACCTTGTTGTTTATCCTATTACTGCACTTTAATATACTTTACGTCACATGCCGAACTCTATTCTCTTCAACACTGTTCGATTTTTCTTGCCTACCTCTCCCTTCTCCCTTCTTATTTAAATTCAAATCTCAGATAAACCAAGGCAAATTCAGGATACTGGTCTGGATGTTTGTTTAGTGTCCCAGATGGGGGGATGGACAAATTGGCTAATCTCTTTCTTACCACTGCTTTTATTTCTGTGTTGACTACCTCTCTCTACCAACCTGACAAATTCCTAATTGTGGATTTTGATCATATCAGCACTGAAGATTTTAACTGGAATAATTGACTTAAAAACGTCTTATTAGTTGCTTAAGCGTTGTTCAGTCAAAATATATCACAGAGAAAAACAATCTAATACAGATTTGTGTTTAAGTTTTGGCCAGGTTGCTCAGAAATAACCGTGATGTGACTGAGGGATAGCAAGAGCCATTGGGGTCGGTGTCACCTGGCTCTGGAGAGCAATTCCTCTAATCCAGTTGCTCCAATCAACCTCAGATAAGAGGAGTGCTTCTCCTGACAGTGTGCTCCAGGTTCTAGCAACCTTGGGGATCACATTTCCCAAAGCGGCTAGTGGGAGAGTAGAAACAGAATGCCTTGGCCAGCAAGCAGCTGCTTGCATGTAAGGCAGCTGACTTAAACTTGGCTTCTAGGATCAGAATTCCACAGTGAGTTCCTAGGCCTGAAGTTTTCATCGGCAGAGTAGAAAATGCAAAGGGCTGACATCTTTTGCGTGCTTATCATGAGCATATACTCTTTTAAGTACTTTACTTGTACCTTCTTTTATCATCACAATAGCTTGGAACGGAAGGTTTGAGAAGTTAAATAACCTGTGTAAATTCATCCAGTTAGGAAGTGCTAGATCTGGGGCTCAAAACTAATGTGTAGCTAGTTTTAGAGTCTAAGTTCTTAATTATCACTGCAGTCCTTAGATCCCCTCTGCCATCATGGCATGAGATAATGTGTTCCTCATTTTAAATCCATGATATCAGTCAAAGACCATCTACAGTCACCTTCATACGAGTTTCCAGAAGAAAGGTTCCCATTACACCTTTACGGATACCACATTGACTCTCAAGTGGAGGGTTGGTTTTTTTTTTCCATCTAAGGAATTTCTTACTAGAAAATAACTCTTTATTAGTGAACTTACATGTATTGAGAGGATTTTCTGCTGTTGGCATTGCAATGTCTAAAAGTCAAGGGGGAAGAAAAGGGAAATAGTTACATTTATGAACACATTTTGTTTTAATATTAATTCATATTAATTATTTGGTTTTGGAGAACACATTATTCTTTAGGCATAATCATTTTATTCAATCCTGACTATGTAATTTCTATGTTCATAGATTAGCATAGAGAGTAATAAAATCTTAGTATTTATTATTCTGTTTCTAAAAAGACTCTCAAGTTCCCCATCACAAGATATTTAAAAAAGAGGTCTGGGTTCTAGAAAGTACTAAAATATATGAAAAATGGTAATCTTTCACCGCATCTTGAATACAAACCACCAGATACTAAATGCATTTGACACTTTTTAATGCCACTTTAAATACTCTTGGCCCATCTTATCCCAGTCACAGTATGGTGACCTAGTCCACACAGATCTGGATCTTCTCTACTCAAGAGTAACAAATGCCCTTCTCAAGTCAGCACCTAGGACTTCTCACTTTCTGCTAGAAGGAACCCACCGGACATTCCAAGATGGACAATAGGAGATGTGGGAGGTAACTGTTGGAGCCAGAATTGGCTGAGAGCTGATGGACAAATGCTTCCCCCTTTAGTCACAGGGGAACACAGTTCTGAAATACAATTAGTAAGGTCCTACCAGATGGAGCTAGAGTTGCCGCTAGTGATGACCAACTTCCTCTCCCCATTTTACTATTTCTGTCCTTTACTCTTTCTCAAATCAACTACTGAATGCAAGTCTCTGTCTCAGGCTCTGCTTTTGAGGAAACAGATTAAGACACTCAAATAACTATATACCAGAACAAATAATGCTTGTAGTTAGGAGAGAGTACATAAATTTTATAGTTAGTGCATTTCTCGGTGTTGTGTGCATTTTGCTCATTTAAAAATAAATACATTTTGTGCAGTAAATTTCAATTATTCAGAACATTCAATTAAGCATGCCATTCCATTTCTCATTCATTTTGGATAAAAATATATTTTAAGAAGAGGGTACACTTCAACATTGTCTACTCATTCCTAGACATCTAGGGAATATTATAGAGTGAGATTTACTCCTGATAATTTTGGTATGGGCCCCACATCTATGGAGAATGGCAAACCTGTTTAATTCATGTGCAAAGTGTGTGAGGAGAGGGTAAGTGAATTACAATTATGTCCCAAGTTTCAGATGCAGAGAACTGTAAATCCAGTAGCCATTTCGACTTATGAGTTTCTCTTCAAAAAGAAATCACCAGTTACTCTATAACTTAAATACTGTAAATGTCAAAGTAGGTTCATTTTTATTATGTTCTTGGATTTCTATAAATCCAGGAGGGAGTATCCAGTTATGTATGCCAATTACAATTACACACTCTTGTATTAGGTTGCACAAAAAATCAGAGAGACAAAAGAATCCTTTACCAGAAAGTCAACCTGTCTGAACAAAAAGGCAGGAGCAATTCAGCAGTCAGAAGGACTAGGAGTAAATATGTGCCACACCTACTTAAACTGATGGCATATTTCTGTCTAATCCTTTATGTCTGCTTTCCAGAGGCTAATTTTTATTCAACATGATATCAGTAGAGTTTGATTTTGAGCTTTGTGTGGTTGGTAAAATGTATCAAACCATATCAAGATTTTGGGAAATAATTAAACTACTATGACTCTACTGGAAAAATGTTAATTCCTATATCTTAAAAACTAATTATTTAGAAACCCTACTTTGTTCACAGACTTTCTTCTTCCTTTGAGGTTTTCTTAACTGATGCATGACTTTTTTTTTTTAAGGTATGATTAACACTACAAAAGTTACAGCTTTATTCTGATATGGCCTCAGTACCTAATTTACTTTTGTATTTTTTAATACATCTTTATTGGAGTATAATTGCTTTACAATGTTGTGTTAGTTTCTGTTGTACAACAAAGTGAATCACCTATATGTATACAATATCCCCTTATCCCCTCCCTCTTCAGCCTCCCTCTCACCCTCCCTATCCCACCCCTCTAGGTGGTCACAAAGCACCGAGCTGATCTCCCTGTGCTATGCGGCTGCTTCCCACTAGCTACCTATTTTACATTTGGTAGAGTACATATGTCAATGCTACTCTCTTACTTCGTCCCAGCTTCCCCTTCTCACCCAGTGTCCTCAATTCTGTTCTCTACATCTGCGTCTTTATTCCTGCCCTGCCACTAGGTTCATCAGTACCGTTTTTTAAGATTCCACATATGTGCATTAGCAATGCATGACTTTCTAAAGAGAAGAAATGTTTTTGAGCTAGAACTTACATTTAATAGTTGTATTATTTCAAAGCTTAATACAGTAACTATCACTTGGTTAGGTGGAAGACAGGTACCACGAATGGGGAAATGACTTAAGCTGTCATTGTTTTCGACTGAGTCACTGCTCTGGAAGTTTGTGTGTCCTTCCTTTTATAAATTATTTTTAATTTAACATCTTTATTGGAGTATAATTGCTTTACAGTGGTGTGTTAGTTTCTGCTGTATAACAAAGTGAATCAGTTATACATATACATATATCCCCATATTTCCTCCCTCTTGTATCTCCCTCCCACCCTCCCTATCCCACCTCTCTAGGTGGTCACAAAGCACCAAGCTGATCACCCTGTGCTGTGCGGCTGCTTCCCACTAGCCATCTATTTTACATTTGGTAGTGTATATATGTCCATGCCACTCTCTCATTTCATCTCATCTTACCCTACCCCTTCCCGTGTTCTCAAGTCCATTCTCTACGTCTATGTCTTTTTTAATTTAATTTTATTATTATTATTATTTTTTAACATCTTTATTGGAGTATAATTGCTGTACAATGGTGTGTTAGTTTCTGCTTTATAACAAAGTGAATCAGTTATACATATACATATTTTCCCATATCTCTTCTCTCTTGCAGTTCCCTCCCTCCCACCCTCCATATCCCACCCCTCTAGGTGGTCACACAGCACCGAGTTGATCTCCCTGTGCTATCCGGCTGCTTCCCACTAGCTATCTATTTTACGTTTGGTAGTATATATATGTCCATACCATTCTCTCACTTTGTCACAGCTTTCCCTTCCCCCTCCCATATCCTCAAGTCCATTCTCTAGTAGGTCTCTGTCTTTATTCCTGTCTTGCCCCTATGTTCTTCATGACCTTTTTTTTTTTCTTAGATTCTATATATATGTGTTAGCATATGGTATTTGTTTTTCTCTTTCTGACTTACTTCACTCTGTATGACAGACTCTAGGTCCATCCACCTCACTACAAATAACTCAATTACGGTTCTTTTTAAGGCTGAGTAATATTCCATTGTATATACGTGCCACATCTTCTTTACCATTCATCTGTTGATGGACACTTAGGTTGCTTCCATGTCCTGGCTATTGTAAATAGAGCTGCAATGAAACTTTTGGTACATGATCTTTTTGAATTATGGTTTTCTCAGGGTATATGCCCAGTAGTGGGATTCCTGGGTCATATGGCAGTTCTATTTTTGGTTTTTTAAGGAACCTCCATAATGTTCTCCATAGTGGCTGTATCAATTTACATTCCCACCAAAAGTGCAAGAGTGTTCCCTTTTCTCCACACCCTCTCCAGCATTTATTGTTTCTAGATTTTTTTGATGATGGCCATTCTGACTGGTGTGAAATGATATCTCATTGTAGTTTTTAGTTGCATTTCTCTAATGATTAATGATGTTGAGCATTCTTTCATGTGTTTGTTGGCAATCTGTATATCTTCTTTGCAGAAATGTGTATTTAGGTCTTCTGCCCATTATTGGATTGGGTTGTTTGTTTTGTTGAGTTGAGCTGCATGAGCTACTTGTAAATTTTGGTGATTAATCCTTTGTCATTTGCAAATATTTTCTCCCATTCTGAGGGTTGTCTTTTGATCTTGTTTATGGTTTCCTTTGCTGTGCAAAAGCTTTTAAGTTTCATTAGGTCCCATTTGTTTATTTTTGTTTTTATTTCCATTTCTCTAGGAGGTGGGTCAAAAAGGATCTTGCTCTGATTTATGTCATAGAGTGTGCTGCCTATGTTTTCCTCTAAGAGTTTCATAGTGTCTGGCCTTACATTTAGGTCTTTAATCCATTTTGAGTTTACATTTGTGTGTGGGGTTAGGGAGTGTTCTAATTTCATACTTTTACATGTACCTGTCCAGTTTTCCCAGCACCACTTATTGAAGAGTCTGTCTTTTCTCCCCTGTATATTCTTGCCTCCTTTATCAAAGATAAGGTGACCATATGCGCATGGGTTTATATCTGGGCTTCCTATCCTGTTCCATTGATCTTTATTTCTGTTTTTGTGCCACTACCATACTCTCTTGATTACTGTAACTTTGCAGTATAGTCTGAAGTCGGGGACCCTGATTCCTCCAGCTCCATTTTTCATTCTCCAGATTGCTTTGGCTATTTGGGGTCTTTTGTGTTTCCATACAAATTGTGAAATTTTTTGTTGTAGTTCTGTGAAGAATGCCATTGGTAGTTTGATAGGGATTGCATTAAATCTGTAGATTGCTTTGGGTAGTAGAGTCTTTTTCACAATGTTGATTCTTCCAATCCAAGAACATGGTATACCTCTTCATTTATTTGCATCATCTTTAATTTCTTTCATCAGTGTCTTATAATTTTCTGCATATAGGTCTTTTGTCTCCTTAGGTAGATTTATTCCTAGATATTTTATTCTTTTTGTTGCAATGGTAAATGGGAGTGTTATCTTGATTTCAGATTTTCATCATTAGTGTATAGGAATGCCAGAGATTTCTGTGCATTAATTTTGTATCCTGCTACTTTACAAATTCATTGATTAGCTCTAGTACTTTTCTGGTAGCATCTTTAGGATTCTCTATGTATAGTATCATGTCATCTGCAGTGACAGCTTTACTTCTTCTTTTCCGATTTGGATTCCTTTTATTTCCTTTTCTTCTCTGATTGCTGTGGCTAAGACTTCCAAAACTGTGTTGAATAATAGTGGTGACAGTGGGCAACCTTGTCTTGTTCCTGATCTTATTGGAAATGGTTTCAGTTTTTCACCATTGAGGATGATGTTGGCTGTGGGTTTTTCATATATGGCCTTTATTACGTTGATAAAAGTTCCCTCTATGTCTACTTTCTGCAGGGTTTTTATCATAAATGGGTGTTGAATTTTGTTGAAAGCTTTCTCTGCATCAATTGAGATGATCATATGGCTTTTCTCCTTCAATTTGTTAATATTGTGTATCACATTGATTGATTTGTGTATATTGAAGAATCCTTGCATTCCATGAATAAACCCCAGTTGATCATGGTGTCTGATCCTTTTAATGTGCTGTTGGATTCTGTTTGCCAGCATTTTGTTGAGGAATTTTGCATCTATGTTCATCAGTGATATTGGCCTGTAGTTTTCTTTCTTTGTGACAGCCCCGGCCCCGGCGGGTGAGCAGACAAGCCTCTCGGGCTGGTGAGTGCCGGTCGGCACCAATCCTCTCCTCTGTGCGGGAATCTCTCCACTTTGCCCTCCGCACCCCTGTTGCTACACTCTGCTCTGTGGCTCTGAAGCTTCCCCCCTCTGCCACCTGCAGTCTGCGCCTGTGAAGGGGCTTCTAGTGTGTGGAAACCTTTCCTCCTTCACAGCTCCCTCCCACTGGTGCAGGTCCTGTCCCTATTCTTTTGTCTCTGTTTTTTCTTTTGCCCTAGCCAGGTACGTGGGGAGTTTCTTGCCTTTTGGGAGGTCTGAAGTCTTCTGGCAGTGTTCAGTAGGTGTTCTATAGGAGCAATTCCAAGTGTAGATGTATTTCTGATGTATCTGTGGGAGGAAGGTGATCTCCGCGTCTTACTCTTCCACTATCTTGAAGCTCTGGTAATTCTATTTTTAGTTTTTTAAGGAACCTCCATACTGTCCTCCATAGTGGCTGTATCAATTTACATTCCCACCAACAGTGCAAGAGGGTTCCCTTTTCTCCACACCCTCTCCAGCATTTGTTGTTTGTAGATTTTCTGACAATACCCATTCTAACTGGTGTGAGGTGATACCTCATTGTAGTTTTGATTTGCATTTCTCTAATAATTAGTGATGTTGAGCAACTTTTCTTGTGCTTCTTGGCCTTGTGTATGTCTACTATGGAGAAATGTCTATTTAGGTCTTCTACCCATTTTTGGATTGGGTTGTTTGTTTTTTTAATATAGAGCTGCATGAGCTGTTTATATATTTTGGAGATTAATCATTTGTCCGTTGATTCGTTTGCAAGTATTTTCTCCCATTCTGAGGGTTGTCTTTTTATCTTGTTTATGGTTCCCTTTGCTGTGCAAAAGCTTTGAAATTTCATTAGGTCACATTTGTTTATTTTTATTTCCATTACTCTAGGATGTGGATCAAAAAAGATCTTGCTGTGATTTATGTCAAAGAGTGTTCTTCCTATGTTTTCCTATAAGAGTTTTATAGTGTCCGGTCTTAAATTTAGGTCTCTGATCCATTTTGTGTTGATTTTTGTGTATGGTGTTAGGGAGTGTTCTAATTTCAATCTTTTACATGTAGCTGCCCAGTTTTCTCAGCACCACTTATTGAAGGACTGTCTTTTCTCCATTGTATACTGTTGCCTCCTTTGTCATAGATTAGTTGACCATAGGTGAGTGGGTTTATCTCTGGGCTTTCTATCTTGTTCCATTGATCTATGTTTCTGTTTTTGTGCCAGTACCACATTGTCTTGATTACTGTACCTTTGTAGTATAGTCTGAAGTCAGGGAGCCTGATTCCTCTAGCTCCATTTTTTTCCCTCAAGACTGCTTTGGCTATTCGGGGTCTTTTGTGTCTCCATACAAATTTTAAGATTTTTTGTTCTAGTTCCATAAAAAATGCCATTGGTAATTTGATAGGGATTGCATTGAATCTGTAGATTGCTTTGGGTAGTATAGTCATTTTCACAATATTGATTCTTCCATTCCAAGAACATGGTATATGTCTCCATCTGTTTGTATCATCTTTAATTTCTTTCATCAGTGTCTTAAAATTTTCTGCATACAGGTCTTTTTCCTCCCTAGGTAGGTTTATTCCTAGATATTTTATTCTTTTTGTTGCAATGGTAAATGGGAGTGTTTTCTTAATTTCACTTTCAGATTTTTCTTCATTAGTGTATACTAATGCAAGAGATTTCTGTGCATTAATTTTGTATCCTGCAACTTTATCAAATTTATTGATTAGCTCTAGTAATTTTCTGGTGGCATCTTTAGGATCCTCTATGTATAGTATCATGTCATCTGCAAACAGTGACAGTTTTACTTCTTCTTTTCCAGTTTGGATTCCTTTTATTTCTTTTTCTTCTTTGTTTGCTGTGGCTAGGACTTCCAAAACTATGTTGAATAATAGTGCTGAGAGTGGACATCCTTGTCTTGTTCCTGATCTTAGAGGAAATCATAGGCAGAACATTCTATGACATAAATCACAGCAAGATCCTTTTTGACCCACCTCCTAGAGAAATGGAAGGAAAACCAAAAGTAAACAAATGGGACCTAATGAAACTTAAAAGCTTTTGCACAGCAAAGGAAAACATAAACAAGACAAAAAGACAACCCTCAGAATGGGAGAAAATATTTGCAAATGAAGCAACTGACCAAGTATTAATCTCCAAAATTTACAAGCAGCTCATTATCAAAAAAACAACCAACTTAATCCAGATAAGGGCAGAAGACCTAAACAGATATTTCTCCAAAGAAGATATACAGATTGCCAGCAAACACATGAAAGCATTCTCAATATCATTAATCACTTGAGAAATGCAAATCAAAACTCCAATGAGAGGGCTTCCCTGGTGGCACAGTGGTTGGGAATCCGCCTGCCGATGCGGGGGACACGGGTTCGTGCCCCAATCTGGGAGGATTCCATGTGCTGCGGAGCGGCTAGACCCATGAGCCGTGGCCGCTGGGCCTGCACGTCTGGAGCCTGTGCTCCGTGACGGGAGAGGCCGGGGCAGTGAGATGCCCGCCTACAGAAAAAACAAAAAAACAAAAAAACAAACTACAATTAGATATCATCTCACAGTGTTCAGAGCAGCCATCATCAAAAAATCTACAAACAATAAATCCTGGAGAGGGTGTGGAGAAAAGGGAACCCTCTTGCACTGCTGGTGGGAATGTAAATTGATATGGCCACTATGGAGAACAGTATGGCGGTTCCTTAAAAAACTAAAAATAGAACTACCATACGACCCAGCAATCCCACTACTGGGCATATACCCTGAGAAAACCATAATTCAAAAAGAGTCATGGGGCTTCCCTGGTGGCGCAGTGGTTGGGAGTCTGCCTGCTGATGCGGGGAACGCGGGTTCGTGCCCCGGTCCGGGAGGATCCCACATGACGCGGAGCGGCTGGGCCTGTGGGCCATGGCCGCTGAGCCTGCGCGTCCAGAGCCTGCGCGTCCGGAGCCTGTGCTCCGCAATGGGAGAGGCCGCGGAGGTGGGAGGCCCGCGTACCACAAAAAAAAAAAAAAAAAGAGTCATGTACTACAAAGTTCATTGCAGGTCTATTTACAATAGCCAGGACATGGAAGCAACCTAAGTGTCCATCAACAGATGAATGGATAAAGAAGATGTGGCACATATACACAATGGAATATTACTCAGCCATGAAAAGAAACGAAATTGAGTTACTTGTTATGAGGTGGATGGACCTAGAGTCTGTCATACAGAGTGAAGTAAGTTAGAAAGAGAAAAACAAATACTGTATGCTAAAACATACATATGGAATCTAAAAAAGCAAAACAAAAGAAAAAATGGTCATGAAGAACCTAGGAGCAGGATGGGAATAAAGATGTAGACTTACTAGAGAATGGACTTGAGGACATGGGAAGGGGGATGGTAAGCTGGGATAAAGTGAGAGAGTGTCATGGACATGTATACACTACCAAATGTAAAATAGATAGCTAGTGGGAAGCAGCTGCATAGCCTAGGGAGATCAGCTCAGTGCTTTGTGATCACCTAGAGGGGTGGGATAGGGATGGTGGGAGGGAGGGAGACGCAAAAGGGAGGAGATATGGAGATATATGTGTATGTATAGCTGATTCACTTTGTTATAACTCAGAAAGTAACACACCATTGTACAGCAATTATACTCCAATAAAGATGTTAAAAAAAATAGTATGGTACTGGCACAAAACTAGAAATATAGATCAATGGAGCAGGATAGAAAGCCCAGAGATAAACCCATGCACATATGGTCACCTTATTTTTGATAAAGGAGGCAAGAATATACAATGGAGAAAAGACATCCTCTTCAATTAGTGGTGCTGGGAAAACTGGACAGCTCCATGTAAAAGAATGAAATTAGAACACTTCCTAACACCATACACAAAAATAAACTCACAATGGATTAAAGACCTAAATGTAAGGCCAGACACTATAAAACTCTAGAGGAAAACATAGGCAGAACACTCTATGACATAAATCACAGCAAGGACATTTTTACCCACATCCTAGAGAAACGGAAATAAACAAATGGGACCTAATGAAACTTCAAAGCTTTTGCACAGCAAAGGAAACCATAAACAAGATGAAAAGACAACCCTCAGAATCGGAGAAAATATTTGCAAGTGAAGCAACTGACAAAGGATTAATCTCCAAAATTTACAAGCAGCTCATGGAGCTCAATATCAAAAAAACAAACAACCCAATCCAAAACTGGGCAGAAGACCTAAATACATATTTCTCCAAAGAAGATATACAGGTTGCCAACAAACACATGAAAGGATGCTCAACATCACCAATCATTAGAGAAATGCAAATCAAAACTACAATGAGATATGATCTCACAGTGGTCAGAATGGCCATCATCAAAAAATCTACAAACAAATCCTGGAGAGGGTGTGGAGAAAAGAGAACCCTCTTGCACTGTTGGTGGGAATGCAAATTGATACAGCCACTATGGAGAACAGTATGGAGGTTCCTAAAAAACTAAAAATAGAACTACCATATGACCCAGCAGTCCCACTACTTGGCATATACCCTGAGAAAACCATAATTCAAGAAGAGTCATGTACCACAATGTTCATTGCAGCACTACTTACAATAGCCAGGACATGGAAGCAACCTAAGTGTCCATTAACAGATGAATGGATAAAGAAGATTTGGCACATATATACTATGGAATATTACTCAGCCATAAAAAGAAATGAAATTGAGTTGTTTGTAGTCAGGTGGATGGACCTAGAGTTTGTTATACAGAGTGAAGTAAGTCAGAAAGAGAACAACAAATACCATATGCTAACACATATGTATGGAATCTAAGAAAAAAAAAAAAAAGGTTCTGAAGAACCTAAGGGCAGGACAGGAATAATGATGCAGACATTGAGAATGGACTTCAGGGCATGGGGAGTGGGAAGGGTAAGGTGGGACAAAGTGAGAGTGTGACATGGACATATATACACTACCAAATGTAAAATAAATACCTAGTGAGAAGAAGCTGCATAACACAGGGATATCAGCTCTGTGCTTTGTGAACACCTAGAGGGGTGGGATAGGGAGGGTGGGAGGGAGATGCAAGAGGGAGGAGATATGGGGATATATGTATATGTATAGCTGATTCACTTTGTTATAAAGCAGAAACTAACACACCATTGTAAAGCAATTATACTCCAATAAAGATGTTAAAAAAAAAAAGTTCAGGATTCATTTCAGGTATCCTGGATCTAAATTGGCAAGATGAATCTAGAACTCCACTAAATAAAATCTGTTGGGGTCTGGTCTACTAAGCCTATTTTGATCGAGTCTCAGTCATTCTACATGGATGTAGCAGGTAGTCCAGGCAAGTAACTGAATTGGCCCACTACATGGAGTGTCTTAGTGTTAAGCATTTAAAATTAGTGCCTGTCTATCAAAAATAACCAATATAAATTATAATGTTTTTCCTTTTATAGAGATTAGAAAATAAGGATTATTCATTTGGAAGAACATTCTTGTTTTACAGATAATTCTGTGACAGTATGTGTTGTGTGCCCTATTGATAGCAAGTCCTTTAATGCAATGACTATTAATAATTTTTAAATTCTCTTAAAGTATCTGGACTGTGTCTAATAGCTGTATCATTCAATAATATATATATTTCAAGCTTGCATTTGAAAAATACTTAAAGAAAGAGAACATGTCTCTGGGAAACAGTATACTTTAACAAAATGTCCTCTAGAAGTTATCGAAGAATGATTGGTTAAAGTTGGTTAAAACATGGTACAAATGAAGCCATGCAGTGTCTCAGGATCAAGTCACATGAAAAAGCTGTGTTCTACTAGCATCATTTATATCTCAGTGTTGCCCAGCAACACACAAATGAGTGCTAGGCCAGAGCTTCATTCCTTTTCTTGTGAAACCCTTAACAGTGGGTCAGGACCGTCATCCTTGTGTATGAATTTCTATTACTGTCACATAATTTGAGTTTTTACTTTAACCAGTTATGATTTAGCATAAGTATTTAAACTATTTTTCATGCTTAATCAGTAAATGATTAAGTGTAGCAGCAGGTACAAGGCATTTTTCTGTAGGAAATAATAAATATTTTTTAAAACAAGGTACAGTCATATCCTTAAGTATGCCCATTAAAGTTATAAGCATTCAACTTTATAAGGCATTTCATTAAAACCCTCACTTCAGCTTATGAGGCATTTCTTTGTTTTTACAAAGAATGACTTAGATTTTTCCTTCCAAAGCTTCCAGGAGAGAAACACCATGTGGTCATCCTTGCAGTTGTGTAGTTGGTAGATCTAGTCTAGCATTACATTTTCTTCTTAGCTGCTGGCTTGATAGTTTACGGCAGTGACAGTCAAGTGCATCATGCTGTGAGGTCAACTTGTTTTGTGGGATATCACTTGCATTGCTTTACTTGTTCTTTTCTTTCTTTTTTTGCATTAAAGTTTGCACAACATTAAGTATCACATGTATGTTCTGTTTTTTTTTGCATTAAAGTTTGCATAAACATTAAGTATCACATGTATGTTCTGCCTGTTAAGCTATAAAATAACAAGATCATGTAAGCATGATCTTATAATTTATAAAGGAAATAATTTATAAAGTATTGATTGTGTTAACTAATCTTAACTATTGAGGTTATCATCTCTATTTTTAAAATAATGTGATATTGTTTAAGGATAAAGTATAAGTGAATATAAATTCAGGGGTTTGGGAATGCATAAAAACTTTCACCACTGAACTCAATGGTATTAGGTTAAGAAATTTGCCATTTGAGAGATTTTTCTGGAAAATATTCTATTATGGGCAGAGGAAAACTATTCCATCAATGTTTTTTCTAGGCTTTATGCCTGGTAGTCAATTTGAAAATTCTCTGATCTAGTAAGTTTAGAATTGATGGAGAAAATACTTATCTCTCACCGAAGAATACACTGTAAATACTGATTGCTAGTACCTAGGAAGATAGTAGCAGTGTCATTTCCCTGGAATTCAAGAGTGAGTGGAAAATTAAATTGCATATTATGTTCACAGGTCTTAATAATTGAAGCACTCTTTGCATCTTAAATCTGGGGATAGCAGTGCCTACTAGCAGCGTACATGTGCCAAACTTGCCATCAGCCTTCCTCAGTTGGGGTTCTGTAAGGGAATTAAGCTCTAAAGTCCTAGGTGGCTTTTGTTCTAATGAAACTTCTCTTCTATGCATCTGGAACATCTCTATTATGCACTAATGATACACAGTTTATGCATATCATTATTCTATATGCCCTCTTTCTAGGCATAATCATATGGGAACACTGGTATTGTATTCAGGCATTCATTGTAACTAATAGCACTGGCCAGTGATGTCTTTTTCCTCTATGTTAGCAGCTTGTATGAAAATGAAATCCACAACCTTGACATACTTAGGAGCAGGCGCTAAGCAACCAAACTAACCAGGCAGCATAAGAAGGTCAGGCTATTCAATAAGATGCTATGACAGCAACCTTGGCTACCTAAATAAGCTTTCATAAATCCCTAAGCCAGAGACCCATTTATGTGTTGACTAACGAAGGTTCATAATCTCTTTAAGAGCTGTCTTAAATGTGAGCTTTGTGTTAACTCACTTCATTGTGGTTTTGGAGGCCTGGCCCAGTCGGCTTCTGAGTTTGATCTTGCACCTGTGAATGCCCAGTCAGTTTCATGAGACGTCTAGCTTCTGATGAGAAGTGAAGGAGGAGAGATAAGGAGTTTCTAGGGAACAGGTAGAGGCTAAGACATTACCAAAGCACTGCATGTACTTAAGAGTATTACACTTATCAGTCACTGCTCTCCATAAACTTGTTGGATGGCATTATAATAAATAAAACTACTGAGGAAAACCATAAACCTAGGAAATACCTCCCAGAAAGTCTGTTTTCCTGGGATCCTACATAATGTTCTTAAAGTTTGGAGGAATACCAGGAATATAATGCTGTTTCTTTACTATGTGAGTTCATGGTTTTAGCAGATGAGTTTCCAAAAATATATCTTTGGTGGTTGATTCTCTGTAAATCAGAGAACTGCTTTATTTCTCCATGTTTTTTTAAGGTAATCACACGTAGCTGTGTGAGAAGGAAGGTTCTAAGACAAAGCGTCTAATATAACCCAAGGAGAGTCACATTTCAACAACATGATGGATTTTTATCCAGGAGAAGCACGTTCAGGTTTTGCTTTTTGATCCTTTTGATGTTCCAGACAAATGAACACTTGGACTAGATTTTTTTTTTCATAAACCTTTAGTCCTTTAGTCCTTCCTGTAGGGATAGGATACTTTTCTGCCCTTGATCAAATTTGTTGTAGCAGAGAACTGATAGCCTAGCTTAGATGTGCCAGGCATTGGCTATACATTTATCAAGATCAGGGAGACACTGATTATCCTGGGAACGGAGGACATGTGTCACTATCTTTTAGAAGCCATCTTTCACAATATTGTTATGTGACCAATAATAAGAATTAGATTGGATATAAGAGAGAGATGAAATCCATTAAAGGCCTATCAAGAAATAAGTTTGATGTTAAAGATATTCAAACTCAGTTCTTGAATTTGGGAGTCTAGATTCTTAAGACATCCAAAAGAACTGAGAGAGAAATCATGACCCACAGAACAAACCATAAGTGTTCGAGCTTAAGGCTGCCTTGTTTTGCAAAGAAATGTTATTTGGGACCATGATTGCTTTATTTGAAAAAAATCTATCATTAAATAAAGTTTAATTTCAAGAATACAAGGATGATTCTATATCAAAAAATTGATTAACAGAGACCTTGATTACTTTAACAGTGGTTAAAAATAATTACCATTATGTATGAAATGATATTTAAAGAGAGAAGTATTGTTTTCATTTGTACAGCAAAACACCATATTCAAATTAAAAGATGAAAATCATTCTGTACCATACATAAAAAGCTTACCTGAAAATCTAAATGAAGAAGAATCTATACATAAAGACTCAGTTTTGCCCTTTAGCTTCTGATGTAAAATGGTTTCGATCCTATCCCAAAATTTTGCTTCATTATTCATATAACAGGATTTAAATTTAAGCACAACATGTGTTATCACTTTTCCTTTGGCTCGGCTGCAGAACAGAAACAGACAAAGAAATTATGCTTTTATTACTAAGCCTCTATCATTCTTAGTGGAGTCATTCTATCCTTTGCTAAGCAGAGCTCCTGGCAGTTTTCTAGTTCCTCCGAAGGGAGTGGAAACGGCACTTTATTGACATGGTGAACAGCAAAGAGAGTGTGATTTAGATTCACAGGAACTGAGTTTGTACTCTAGATTCACCATTTCACATTCATATTCAACCATCTACCCTGTTGCAAAAGCCTTGAACAATATCTTCCTTGTCTGTTCAATTTTGTATGGTGCAATTTGTGCTTTGACAGCCCGGTGGTGGGAACAATTTTATCATGTTTATTGGGGGAATAATAGCAATCTGTATGGATATAAGTGTTGAATGAGGATGAGGGTATGAGATGAGGTCAGAGAGAAGCAGGGCCATTCCAGGTAAGGTTATGTGCACTATGTAAGAAGTGTGGAATTTGTGGGAAACTGCCAGAGGATATTAAGGAAGGGGATGATGGCCTCTTCTAATTCATTTTGATTGCTGCATGCAGTTTGTATAATAGTGGAGCAAGTGTGAAAGCTGAAGATTAGACAAGTTGATGCAATAATCTAGATATGATTGCTTGGGTTCAGACTACAGTTTTTTTTTTTTTTTTTTTTTTCGGTACGCGGGCCTCTCACTGTTGTGGCCTCTCCCGTTGCGGAGCACAGGCTCCAGACGCGCAGGCTCAGCGGCCATGGGTCATGGGCCCAGCCACTCCGCGGCATGTGGGATCTTCCCGGACTGGGGCACGAACCCATGTCCCCTGCATTGGCAGGCGGACTCTCAACCACTGTGCCACCAGGGAAGCCCAGACTACAGTTTTTTACTTATTAAATATGTGACCTTGGCAAGTCACTTAACCTAACTTTGCTTCAATCTCCTCTGTAAAATGAGAAACTAATATGTATATACCATACAGGGTTGCTATCAGGTTAAATGAGTTAATATAAGTTCTCTGGGGGTTCTGGTTGAGAGCATGGATTATTTAAAAAGGAACCAAGAAAATTAAATAGCACAAGTTCTAGTTTTAGGAGGAGGTATATTCCAAAGCATATTAGTTTTTCTATTTGAGATTGTGGCTATTATTTTTCCATATCTATTGCAGGTTACCTCTTCCTCACCAGTGTTTGGATAAACATCTTTGCTGCTAGAAAATAACCGTAGAATTAGGAAGGTAAGGTAAAAGAGTGAAGCTGGTTGGGTGTAAATACATATGTATACATTTGTGTGAGTGTTAGGGCCTGCTGCAAACAGTGAAGCTTCAGTGTCAGAATATTGTTACTGTGTGGGAATGTGGGTCACATGTTGTTAGATCTTTTGATTTTTTTTTAACGCATTCTGAGAATCCTGCTTTTATGTGAAATTTTCAAACTTTTACATTTAATCCACAATTCTAAGCAAGATTTGGCACATTATCTACTAGTGTGCCACTCCTGGGTCAGACATTTTATATGTGACTCTCCTATCTTATCCATTCTTACGTTGAAATTATCTGATTTTAGATTTGCTTTTTGACTTTGTGCCTTCAAATAAAAAACAACCCCATTTAACCTTTACCTGATACTCACCATCAGCTGGAACTCTTGCTGGTTTAATAATTTTCCAACAGACCTTGAATACATTTTTTCACATTTGAAAATGCTAGTGGTTTTGAAGCCTCAAATTTAACCTTTCGATTATATACTATGCAAAGATATTCTGTTGAATATGAGATATGAAGGCAAAGGAAAAGTTTATTCTCTGCACCTCTCAGGCTGTTTTACATACCTTACTGGGGCAACATGAGATTTGACATACTGTCTTCTCAGTCTGGATCCATGAAATGTTTCATTTATCTGTTAAACAGTAAAATGAATAACTTACGCTTTTAATTTTTTAATTTTAAAGTTTTCACTGTGAAGAACTTCAAATATACATGAAAATAAATAGAATAGTATAATGTACCCCATGTACCCATCATTCATCTTCAGCAGTTATCAATCAAGGACCAAACCAGTTTCATTCTACTATTATCCACATCCTAGGGATCAAATAACTCCTTAATATCATCAAATACATAGTGTTAAAATTTCCCCAGATCTCATTTAAGAAAGAGACGCAATGTGGGTTAAACGTGTGTGTTTTTTTTCGAAAATTACCTTTATACTAGCTCAATTAATTCTCAAATATCCTTAAATCAATAAATTGTGTGGAAAGATGAGGCAATAATATTTGCTTCCTAACAGCATGATAGGGAAGAATATTCATTTTAGAGAGATAAATTCAAAGGTCCAACGAATAGAGTTTGTCTTCCATGTTCAGCCTCCATTGAACATCAATGCCATAAAACTAAGCAGAAGTGTCCCGAGAAGGAGGAAATATTTCTCTCTATTTTTTTTTTTTGTACTATGGCAGCCTGCTTTTCACCTCTGGACTGCAAACCATTTTCCCTGATCTTTCACTTACATGCTACCGACGGGTTCAAAGCAGGATATGTAGAAATCTCTCAGAGAAATCTCACATAAGAGTAATTTTCTCAGCTGTTCTTGATCTTAACCTAATGATGATTTCTCACAGCAGGACCTTCACAGAGGACAAGACAAAATGTTGCACTGTCCATAGCTTTTACTTTGGCAAAGATAGTCCTTCAGAAACAGTGACTCATTTTTGGAATTGCAAAGATTTAATTTATATTTTTCCTCTTGCTCCAAAGCAATTGGAATATGTTCATTTATTCAATAAATATCTATTGAAATAAAACTACTAACAAATTAGATAGATCCATACTTTCTTGGAGATTCAATGAAGGAGACAGATAATAAGCAGACCAAGAAATAAATATATAAATATGATAATCTGAGATAGTGTTAGGTGATATGAAAAATGTAAAATGATGTGATGGAGTGATTTAGGGAATAGTACTTGAATGATAAAATAAGATCTCTTTCAAGAGGTGACATTTGATTGAGACCTGAAAGATGTAAAGTTGACTATCAAGGGGAGAAGAATATTCTATAAGGAGTGAACAGCAAGTGATATAATCCTAGGTAAAAATGAGATTAGTATATTTGAGGGATAGAAGCAAAGTTGCTGTGACTCAAGTAAAATGAGTAAGGGAGAGTGTGTAAGCTGAGGTTGCCCAGGTAGATAGCAATGTGATTACAGACAGCCTATTTGGCCATGGTAATAAGTTTGGATGTTATTCCTAAATATAGTGAATGGAGGAATCCTGACAAGATGGTAACTTAACTATACTGTATTTTTCTTCTATTCTCTATTCCAATCTGCCACTCCTGGGGCCAGGTGGAATTGGGTTTTATGGGAGTCCTAGAAACAGGAAGGTGATGAGGAATTTCTTTTCCACAGGTCAAGGAAGAACCTAGAAAATAGTATGAGTCCTGTGCAAGGATAGAATCAAAACAGGCCCTGGGAAGATCTTGGTCAAGAGAGGTGCTTGAATACCCAGGGATAAGGTCGACATTGAACCATGTGAGTGTGTTTCCATGGCTCCACAGAAGCCAAGAAGGAACTGAAAAGGGGGCTGAAGCCTCCTTTCTCCTGATGCTAGGCTAGTACTGGGCAGAACATGGGGAGCTGGAAGACTTCCTCCTGGGTCCTTGGTTTGGAGATGCAGAAGGCCTGCTGCCCACATTCAGACTACAGGATTTAAGAATAGCTCATGCTCTACCTTGTAGGATTGTCTCCAGTAACAAGACAGTGGCCCGAATAAACCAACAAGGAAAAATGATAATACAAATAAAGAAACCCAGCAGCCAGAGAAAGGAAATAACAGATTAGGTGCTCATCAAAAGAGAACTTCTGGAGAAAACAGCAACCTAACAACAATGGCAAAAAAGCACACATAAGAACATTCAGGTACATCAAAAAAAGACTATGTGGTACTAAAAAGCACAATTTTCAAGTTAAAAATTTAGTGGGTCAATTTAAAAAGATGAGTGTCATTCTTGAGATCCAAATTTGTGACCTGTAAGGCCAAAAAGAATAAATACTTTAAACAGTAAAATTTAAAAAGAAGAAAACAATGAGGGAAGAGAAACAAAACACTTAGATCATGATTCCAGAAGTGGCTGTAAATAATAGGATCTTGAAGAGAGAAAGAGATAGAGGGAAAAAATAATAATAATAGTAAAATAAGTAGGAGGAGGAGGTGGTTCTGAATTAAATAAAGATCAAAATCTACAGATTCAAAGGGATAGACTGAGTTTCAGGCATATTTGATGCATCAGGGGAATATTTTCGAATTTTAGCTACAAACTTTAATACTGAAGTAAAAATATGTTGTCAGAAGAAATAGAATCATTTCATCTGTAACATTTGAAGGTGGAAGCTGGTGGAATAATATCCTCATACTCTGAGAGAAAAAGCTGACAATTTAACAATCCTATTCTCAGTCAAGGTATAATTTCTCGTTAGAGTAAAAGAAAGTTATTTATGGATATTCAAGAATTCAGTAATATAGCATTCACATATCACAACTGAGGAGAATACATGACTCAGGATTCTAGGAAAGCAAGATATAAAACAGAATTGAGGTCTCAATAGAGGGGGAGGTGAAGAGGAGAGGAAACAAATGTTGAGCAATGAAACCTGAGGGGGGTGTGTACAATACAATGAATGTATAATGGAAATGCTTGCAGCAGAAGCAACAGACTTTAAGAAACAGCCTAACATTAGAACTTGAGGTGCTATTTCACCTATTAGGAATAGGAAAGGAGGGCAGGAGAGGGAGGGGAAACAAGTGTTAAAAAGCCTTATCAGGGGTGGGGAATGGGAATGTGAGGAGAGGATAAAAATGAAAGTATGTTAAAGGCCTCCTGTCCTTGGGTTGGCATTTAGGTAAGGAAAATAATGTTTTGATAGGGCTAATAATTTTTTTTAATAAAGAAAAATATTCATCTAACTTTGAGTTTCAGGATGGATGTTAACTATTAACTAAGTACATTGAAATTTTCAAGTGGAAAAATATAGAATGAAAAACAGTGAAACTCAGCAAGAATAAGGATAAGAAAGTAAAAAAATAAAATGTTATTTACTTAAAGAAAGATGGAGAAATAAAATCAAGTATATTACCTGCTACAATTAATGAGAATAGATAAAACTTTGTCATTAAAGAATCTATGAAATTGCATTCAAAACCAGAACCTAGTTATCTATTATTTAAAAGAATAGTACTTGTAAATAAAGGGATGAAAGACTGTTGACTATTTTGCTCCTGGCTGTAGTGTGCACGTATTTTTTTCCCCTCTTCCATGTTTTCTAAACTTACACTAAAAGGATTCATCAAATCATCTTGTTCAGATAGCTCAGGATTGTTTTTCTTTTGCTTACCCTGTGCTCTTAGGTTCTATGGTATTTCTGTAATTACATAACAATGGTGTTGCACAGTAATCTATCATATAGAGCTATATGTATGGAAAATTTTGATCAGTTTTTTAAAGAAAATTATCCTGTTTGCAAAGGCACAATAAAGTTGCATCTTATAGACTATAGGCAATAAAGCTAACACTAAACTTTATTTAGCACAAACCATATTCACATTCCCTGTTCATTTGATCTTGAGAAAAGTCTAGCATATCCAGTAGTTTCACAGATATCATTTTAACTTAAAAGGTTCTGATATATTTAATTTATAAAGCTCAGACTGATAGAGTTTTGGAAAACGATAAGAGATGCTTTGGTAATGTGTATATTCTTATATAAAACCCATGGCTTCTCCTGTGTATATTTTTAAAAATTAAAGGAATGCACATTTGACAAAAAAAAAAAAAGACGGTTGATTATGAAGTTATGAGAAAGAAATGCTATACAATTAATGTGGAACACAATATAGAATCAAAAAAATAGATCCTAGATTATATACGGACTTAGAATACAACAAGGATGGCATTTTATTTTATCTATTTTTCAAATTAACATTAAAATTTTATTTGGAAAAATATAGTTTAGGGAAGATCTAGGCTTATTTCATGTATGAACATGTGTACTAACTGTTTAAGTACCATAGGTTTGAGTCCTAAAACACAGAAATTCTGATATATTTTAGTTTGTATGATTTCCATTATAAGAGAAAAAAATGTAATGGTATATTTATGATTTTACATACTGCCTTATCAAATATGTTCCTAGTACAAGGGAACTTCCATTTGATCATGTACTGAAATAATGTGTACTGATGGATGTTAACCAGACCTATTGTGGTCATTTCACAATATACATGTAGATGGAATCATTATGTTGTATACCTGGAACCAACACAATGTTGACAATGTTAATGTCAATTATACCTAAAAAAACAAAAACAAAAACTGAAGCCTTTAAAAAATTTTACATGTCTGATGACTGGAAGAATCTCCCACACACTGGATTCTAGCTCCTTAATACCAAGATTCATTTATCCCCCTCTACCACATACTTCCACTGTTGATGCTCATGATGCATTCATCATCATTCTAGGGCCCCAACCCTCTTCCTCAAATAACAATGCTAATTTTCTTGTGAGATGCATAAGTTTTAGAAGCTATATGTGCAGTAAAGAGTTAACTCAGTAGGCTTAGGGTGTTTAATCCCTGTACATTCCAAAGGAAGGAGTGACCCTTGACCAGCTTCTGAGGGATAACCTTTAAGCCCTTGGAATGTCCTGCTTGAGAAGAGTGTGTTTGTATACCTGGGGCTTTGGGCCACACCAGATGGTTTATGTTAACACTGTGCTGGATGCCTGTGGGGGATGCCTGCTTTTTACTTGCCTGGGGCCCTGGGTCATGGTATAACAGTTTCACCTCTGGAGGGGCTGCAGACTAAGTAGTTAAGGAGAGTCATGTGGACACTCCATGCTTATGTGACTGTCCCCCAGAAATTACCCTGGATCCCCTAAGGCTTGGATGAGATTCACTGGTTGGCAATATTTCATATGTGTTGTCAAACCTTTTGTGAATGGGGACAGTAATTATATGCTGCTTATGAGCTGTTATCATGATTAAGTGAGATAATATGTCATATGTTTAGAATAG
Source organism: Globicephala melas (assembly GCF_963455315.2). Taxonomy (NCBI): domain Eukaryota; kingdom Metazoa; phylum Chordata; class Mammalia; order Artiodactyla; family Delphinidae; genus Globicephala; species Globicephala melas. Next base: position 85,563,321 of record NC_083318.1, read on the forward strand.
TGACAGACACTGTTCTAATAAATAAAAGCTATATAAGGGCTTGTTAAATAATTCTAAGGGGTGAGTACAGGAAAGCCAGAGTTTAGAATCTGAAAACATATATCAAGCAACAGATTTGGGATGATGAAGTTTGAGCAAGCAACCAAAGGGCCAAAAGGCAAAGAAATCTGGAGCAAAAAATAAACACACACACACACACACACACACATATACAAAGTATGAAGTAGAGGGAGTACAGATAGAGAAGAGAGGAGAAGATAAAAGGAGGGGAAAAGATGGAGAAGGAAGGGAGACTCTGGACAGTGCAGAGGGGACCACCTATATTTAGAGATCTACAGATGATAAGGAACCAGCAAAGGCAGCTGGGAAAAGCAGTTAGTGAAGAAGAAAATATGGAGAAGGAGATATCTTGTAAACGAAAAAGAGAAAAGTTTCAGGAAGGAACATAAGTAATGGTGAGAAGTTCAAGTAAGAAGTGACCATCGGATTTGGCAACAGTGAGGTATTTGGTGACCTCTATGAGAGTAGTTGAATGCGTGCGGGAGAGAGAAATTCCAGCTGGACTGGGTTAAAGTGAGAACAGGTGACAAAGGAGGTGGAAACAGCAAGCATATCTAACTTTTTCAACAATTTTACTGAGAAGGAGAGCAGGAAAATGATGCTAGAGGAGAACACAGAGTCAAGAGCAACATTTTTAGATGAGAATGTGTGAGCTAGCTACTGATATCTCTGAAGAAAAGACAATGAAATACTGTACTGTACTCTAGAAGAGCAATAGTATTCCAGTATCTTGTTTCCTGTGGAAAAGAAAATCCTATGAAAAGAGAGAAAAATATAGCTACTTATATGCTCAGAATAATTCAACTGTTGTCAACTCTGTTAGGCTGCAGAAATTTTCTGCTGATCCGTAAATCTGCCTTTTCCTCTTTAAGCTGTTTCATCATTTTTCTTTCTCACTCCTTCCTAACTCCCTTCCCCCTGACTTTTTCTTCTCCTTTTTTTCAAATATTATTTGAATATAAGGAGATGACTGGGGCAAGAGGTACAGGGAGCTTACCTGTAGCTACAAAGAGAAGACACAGTAAGTGACAAAATTATTACCATAGATTGTGTTTTCTGTAGGTATTCAGAGATGGAAGACAACATTTTGAGTTGGAGTGGTTAGATAATAGCATCCTAGAATTGATAGTAATAAATCCACAGATTCATGGAATTTAAATCTATAAACCACCTTATAAATAATCTTAACCAGTCCTATTCTTCAGATAAGTAAACAGAATCTTGCACAAGCTAACTACTTATGTAATTGAGTGATTACACCAGAAACACAAATAATATCACTTCCTATGTTTTCCAGATGGCTAGCTGATTGGCCCAACACTATTGAATTTGAAATTGCGTCTTTATCATAAACTATTGTACTGGATTTATCATTAATTTGAACAGAATTGATATAATTAAAATAATGAGTCTTCCGTACAATTTATGTTAGTTTTATTCATGTATATCTTATAGTTTTTGTTGCTATTAAATGGAATTTAAAAATAATGTTTATATTTTGTTATTTTTGCTGATTAAGAAAACTATTACTTTTTGTGTATTGGTCTGGTATTTGGCCACATTGCAAAACTGTTATTATTTCTAGTAATTTTTCAACTAAGTCTTTTGACTATTTTAAGTATCTAGTAATATTGTCAGTATATAATGACCTTTTCCCCTCATTCTTTTCAATGTACACATATTACTCCCTTTTCTTTTTGTAATTGCATTGGTATAGACTTCCAGTAGAATGTTTGATTCAGTCCTTTAATTAATTTACAATATATTACTTCCTGTTGGAATAATTAATACCTTATGTTAATTAATTAGTTACCCACTATGACTTCCTTTCAACCTTTGCTTTCTCTGATCTTGAGTTTATTTGAAGCTTCTGTTGGGAAGACTCACTTTCTTGGAGGCTGGTATTTTACCTCCAGGGCTCTGGAGTTTGTCAGCAACTGTGCTGCTGAGATTTTACTCTTAGTGGAGCTCTACTTTTTATCTTCCAGAAACTTCTCACTCTTTTAGTCTTTTGGGTGGCAACATTTCCACCATTGTAAGACACATTGTATTGTTTTTATTTGTCTTCTGTCATTTCAGTGAGATTTGAGGAGAGACAGAGAGGGATAAATGCTTGCTTTTAATCAGCAATCTTGCTTTGGAAGTCAGGCTAGAAATACTTTGAAGAAATAATTAATAAAATTTGGTGAATGGTTAGATAATTGAGATAATGTTTAGATAATGGAGATAATGGTTAGATAATGGAGAAGGAGGGGTCAAAATTGACTTTAAGATATGGTGACTAGGTGAGTGGGAGAATGGGAATACTATGAACCAAAACCAGGGAAAGAGACTAGACTGAAGACCAAAAATGATGCCTGCTAAATGATACTTGAAAAAAATAAGCTTCAAAATGAACTCAGACACCCAGCTTTAGCATATAATATGTGTTTAATAAGGTGTGGATATATGGAAGATGTAGAACCATCCTTAGAGTGAACAGTAACTTCAGGCTTAGGGTGTTCCAAGAAGCTGTAAGGTGGATTTATAGAAGTTTCCCCAGTAGCACTCATGCAATCCTTGTTTTTAAGAAGCTCAGTCTCTTGGTACACCCTGTAGGAAAAGGGTTGTTAGATATTTGACCTGAAACTAAGTGCCAAGTTTCAGAAACTCACTTAGAATTATGTTAGTGTTCATTATTACCATTCCCACCCTCCATAACCATGTCTGCAGACATCCTGTCCTGAGCATCTAATATTTCTTCTCTTCTTATTTTCCAATTGTAGAAAACTAGCACATCAGTAATGTTTTAAGTTTTCTTCATACCATTTGAAATATGAATAATATCTCCATAATGTTGGTTGCATTTTTTTTGATAAACCTGGGATATTCTCAATTCCTTCATGGTTAAAAATTTAACGCACAATGATTTTCATTTAATATGTCAGATCAGCATTTTTTTCAATAGCCTATATTGGAGAGTACAGTAATCTTGAATTTAGTTTTCTTATAAGTTTTGAAGGGCATGAAACTGAATGAACACTGGCATAATTTTTACTCATATTAGATAGGACAGGAATCCTGCATATTATCCTTCACTTTGTTACCTTTTAAAAATTACATACTTCTAATCCTGATGAATTCCATAGATAATCTGTCATTTGGTAGGCTGCACAGAGAGACATAAGTTTAAAGGTGCATATGCCCATACTAGGTTTAGGTTGGCTCAGCAGAAAATTTGTTATTTGATGAATACCCTGGTTATATAATGACCAAAGATGCCCCCTGCTCTTGGATACTCTGGTAAGTGGTTTGATGTATAAGCTTGGCTGACCTGTTTCTTATGGGTAATCTTAGATATCTTACACATATCAGGTATCATTTTGGTCATCTATAATCCACTGCATTTATATGTGAAAACCACATAGTATTTGGTTAAACATTTTGGAATATTTGACCTGTCATGTGAAAATTGATGTAATTGGAAATGTGCTTGAGATTTTACGTTTGCATGCTCATTAATTATAGGACAATAAATCATAAAGTAGAAGGAAGCATACTTGCATTATGACTTTGGGTAAATTAACCTCTTCATGCCTCAGTTTCCTCATATGGAAAATGGGGATATCAGGAGAATCAAATAAGTTAATATATAAAGTGCTTAGACCAGTCCTGACAATTAGTAAAGCTAATTTTTGTTGTTAAGGTATTACCTCACTCCTAAATTTTAGAATTTATATTCACTGTAGTTGGACATCATATCTGCTGGAGAGCTACAAAAAAAAAAAAAAAAAGAAAGAAATAACAGAGATTTCTTTTGAGTTTCCCACTAGAAAACCATATATCTAAAACATGAAAATGTTCCCTATGAAGGTGTATTCTCTGTAGTGAAAAAAAAACTATGATTCATAGTAAAGCAGCAGCTCTCTTTATTTAATTCCTTTTCTCCTTTTAGAGTGAATCATCACAAGAATTATTTAATGGAAATCAGAAGAAAAACAGGCTGTGTGCATTATAATAATGACTAATAGGTAAGTTTGATGAATGATTCACAAGTCCATTTGGTACATGCTATCATCACCAGTGTTGTACTTTTGAATGTTGTGTATACGGTAACAATTATAATATAAGGAGCATTGAATTAAATGAAAATAGAAGGAAAGGCATGTAAAAGCAGGCATTCTGACCCATGTAAATGAAAAAGTATGAGAAATATTTGGTGATTGTTTTAATACAGGTGACTTACAAATTGGGAATGAGGACTGCTAAAGGAGCCTGAAGGAAGATGTCAGGATTGGTGGTTGATTGACCAAGATGATATGATAATAGATCAGACTGATAGTTTTGGAATATTCATTTGTGAAGTAAACATAGGTTAATTGGTTTGAACGTGTTGATTTGAATTTATAGCAGAAAAGGTGAATTTCTTACTGTGGGCGTATTTGGAGTTATTTTAATTTTATTTATTTTACATATTAGCTTTGTTATATACTTATAATTTATTAAGTCTATTGGCACTCTTATTTTAGGTAATTGTTTTAGACCATCCTTATTTTAAGGGTTTACAGAATCATAAGACTTCTGTTAAGATTATGACATATTTAACCTTATGTCATGCCAAGAACATTTCCATGGTATAGGTATTTGTCATCTCATTTTTAGTTGAAGAAACTGAGGTGTGGGAAGATTAAATAACTTGCCTGAATCATACAGGTAGTAAATGGCTACACACAGAATTGAACAAGAACTCTGAGTCCAAAGTCTACTATTTATTAGTCCTTGTGTTATACTGCTTCCTTGTCATTTCCTTCTTTATCATAAAGCTAAATTAAAAGTGGGAATTTTCTTTCTTCATTTTCTATATGCTAACTCTTATTCTAATGGTAAAAACACACCAAAACTTTTAAAGTCTTTGGATTTATTAGAAACTGGAGGTAGTGGAAGGCTGTGGAAAAACTACAAGCTTTACTCAGAGACAGTTAGGTCTGAAAATGTCCTGTCAGGAATCTGCTCAGGGAAACGGGAGATGAATGATGACACCATTGCTCTTGGCAGAATTTGGTTTGATTGATAGAATTATTTGAGTTAGTTAGAGTGGTATCTATGATAAAGGAAGTTTATGTCCAAGGAGCAGTCAAGACTTTTCACTAGGTCTTTAGTCAAGTAAAGTTTAAATTATAACAAGCATATTCTTAAGTAGACATTTAAAAATTTTACATACACTGAGGATCAACAAGAAGATTTTTATTTTGGGCTGTATGTTCTCTTCTACACTGGCCATTTCTCTTCCTTGAAGGACTGTTTAAGTTAGGAGCAGAAACAGCATAGCTTTGGTCAGGTATCTTGGAGGTAGAGTAAGTTTTATTCATTCAATTTATTAATACATTAGAAATATTCTTTGACTGTCTATCACTGTCTATCACATGTCAGGCATTTCTTAGATGTTTCAAAATGTGTCCCTCTTACATTTTTCCTCCCATACATGTATTCTAACTGACTTTCTGAAAGGGCTCACTATACTTATCTAGAACTGAGGTAGTGGTAAGAAATAATATCAAATTATCAATCATTTCCAACTTGGAAGGTGAGTGCTAGGATTCTGGCATTTTAAAGAGCATAGCATTTTAAAAAAACAATGCTAAGAAAAGAATTTCATCTTACCAAAGATACTATCTTTTTAGTTATGTCCATATATTCTTGTGAATATGGTTTTTTGAACTTGCTGTCATAGTCAATATTACTGACTTTAAAGCTCATGTGATAGTAAAAAGTGTTTTTCCTGAGAAGGAGAAAAAAGAAAAAATAGTTCTGACTTTGCTTATTGTGTAACTCCTTTCATTCTTAAGGAATAATGTGAAATAGAATACTCTGATTAAATTTCAAGTAACTTAACATTTAAATAGTCTTAATACCTAGCGATTGTGGAAATAACTTTGACATGTCTATTAAATTATAACCTTGCCCAAGAATGTAAACCATTTTGTAACATTCTGATAAAATTCTTCATGTGAGTGGCTACAGTTAATTATCTAAAAAATCTTTCCTATACAGTCACAAATAACTTAAAAAAACAAACAAAAAAAGGACATAGCATTTTTCTTGGATTGTATTGGCAAAGATGACAAAAATAATAATACTCAGGCTGGAGTAGCTATACATATATCAGACAAAATAGACTTTAAGCTAAAAATAGTATTAAGAGACAAAGAAGTTCATTATATAATATTATATACATATTAAATAATATAATATGACCTATTATTATGCAATGATAAAGGGGTCAATTCATCAAGAAGACATAACAATCATAAATATATATGTACCCAACATCAGAGCATCTAAATATATTAAGCAAATACTAACAGATCTGAAGGGAGAAATAGACAAGAATGCAGTAATTGTAGGGGACTTCAATACCTCATTTTCAATAATGGATAGATCATCCAGAGAGAAAGTCAACAAAGAAACGTTGAACTTGAATCATACTTTAGAGAAATTGACTTAACAGACTTCTGTAGAACATTCTATCCAACAGCAGCAGAATACACATTTTCTCAAGTTTACACAGAATATTCTCCAGGATAAAGCATACGACAGGTCACAAAACAAGTCTTAGAAAATTTAAGAAGATTGAAATCAACTAACTATCTTTTCTTACCATAATGGTATGAAAGTAGAAATCAGTAACAGAAATAAAGCTGGAAAATTCACAAATATGTGGAAATTAAACAACACACCCCTGAACAACCAATGGATCAAAGAAGAAATTGAAAAATATCTTGAAACAAATTAAAATGGAAACACAACATACCAAAATCTATGGGTTGCTTCAAAAACAGTTCTAGGAGGGAATTTTACAGTGATAAACACTGACATGAAGACAAAAGAAAGATCTCAAATAAAAACTCTAAATTTACACCTCAAGGAACTAGGAAAAGAAGAACAAACTAAGCCCAAAGTTACCAGAAGGAAGGAAATAACCAAATCAGAGAAATAAATGAAACAGAGACCAGAAAAACAATAGTCAAGATCAAGGTTTTTTGAAAAGATAAACAAGATTAAAAAAACTTTAGCTAGACTAACTGAGAAAAAAGAGAGAAGACTCAAAATCAGAAATGAAAGAGGAGACTTTACAACTGATACCTCAGGCATGCAAAGGATCATAAGAGATTACTATGAATAATTATACACCAAATAATTGAATAACCTAGAAGAAATGGATAAATTCCTAGAAATATACAACCAGCCAAGACTAAATCATGAAGAAACAGAAAATCTGAACAGACCAACAATGAGTTAGGGGTTTGAATCAATAATCAAAAACCTCCCGAAACAGAAAAGCCCAGAACCAGATGGTTTCCCTGGTGAATTCTACCAAACATTTAAGGAATTAATGTTAATCCTTCTCAAAATTATCTAAAAAATAGAAGTGAAGGGAACACTTTTTTTAAAAAGAAAATTTTATTGGAGTATAGTTGATTTACAATGTTGTGTTAGTTTCAGGTGTAGAGCAAAGTGAATCTGTTATACATATATATATATATATATATATATATGTATCCAGTCTTTTTTAGATTCTTTTCCCATATAAGCCATTACAGAGCATTGAGCAGAGTTCCCTGTGCTAAACAGTTGGTCCTTATTAGTTATCTATTCTATATATAGTAGTGTGTGTGTGTCAATCCCAATCTTCCAATTTATCCCTCCCCCCACCCTCACCCCCGGGTAACCATAAGTTTATCTTCTACATTTGTAACTCTATTTCTGTTTTGTAGATAAGTTCATTTGTAGCCTTTTTTTTATATTCCACATATAAGCAATATCATATGATATTTGTCTTTCTCTGTCTGACTTACTTTGCTCAGTATGACAACCTCTAGGTCCATCTGTGTTGCTGCAAATGTCATTATTTTGTTCTTTTTTTTTTTTTTTTTTTTTTTGTGGTACGCGGGCCTCTCACTGTTGTGGCCTCTCCCATTGTGGAGCACAGGCTCCAGACGCACAGGCTCAGTGGCCATGGCTCATGGGCCTAGCCGCTCTGCGGCATGTGGGATCTTCCTGGACTGGGGCACGAACCCGTGTCCCCTGCATCAGCAGGCAGACTCTCAACCACTGTGCCACCAGGGAAGCCCTTGTTCTTTTTTATGGCTGAGTAATATTCCATTGTATATATGTACCACATCTTCTTTATCCATTCCTCTGTTGATGGACATTTAGGTTGCTTCCATGTCTTGGCTATAGTAAATAGCACTGCAATGAACATTGGAGTGCATGTATCTTTTCGAATTGTGTTTTTTTTCTGGATATATGTCCAGGAGTGGGATTGCTGGATCATATGGTAGCTCTATTTTTAGTTTTTTAAGGAACCTCGATACTATTTTCCATAGTGGCTGTACTAATTCGCACTCCCACCAATAGTGTAGGAGGAGAAGGGAACACTTCTAAACTCATTTTACAAGACCAGTATTACCCTGACCAAAACCAGATAAGGACACTACAATAAAACTATAGATCAATATCCTTGATGAATATGGTACAAAAATCCTCAACAAAATGCTAGCAAACTGAATTTAACAACACATTAAAAGGATCATACACCACAATCGAGATTTATCCCTGGAATCCAAGGATGGATCAATATATACAAATCAATAAATTTGATATACCTTTTTTTTTTTTTTTTTTTTTGCGGTATGCGGGCCTCTCACTGATGTGTCCTCTCCCGTTGTGAAGCACAGGCTCCGGACGCGCAGGCCTAGCGGCCATGGCTCACGGGCCTATCCGCTCCGCGGCATGTGGGATCTTCCCGGATCGGGGCATGAACCCGTGTCCCCTGCATCGGCAGGTGGACTCTCAACCACTGCGCCACCAAGGAAGACCCTGATATACCATTTTAATAGAATGACAGATAAAAATCATATGATCATCTCAATAGATCAGTAAAGCTTTTGACAAAATACAAAACCTTTCGTGTTGTAAAAACCCATTGGGTCTAAAGGGAACAAACCTCAACATAATAAAGACCATATATGACAAACCCACAGTCAACATGATAATCAAGAGTGAAAGGTTGAAAGCTTTTCCTCCAAGGTCAGGAACAAGATAAGGGTGCCCACTCTCACCACTCCTATTCAATATAGTGCTGGAAATCCTAGCTGGAGCAAAGGCAAGAGAAAGAATTAAAAGGCATCCAACCTAGGAAGAAAGAAGGAAAGTTGTTATTTGCACATTGATGACCTTATGTATAGAAAATCTTATAGACTCTTCCAAAAAACTGTTAGAACTAATTGAGTCAGTAAAGCTGCTGGACACAAAATTAGTTGTGTTTCTATATACTAACAATGAAACATCTGAAATAATATATAAGCATAGTAGTGGGATTGCTGGGTCATATGGTAGTTCTATTCTTAGTTTTGTAAGGAACTTCCATACTGTTTTCCATAGTAGTTGGATCAATATACATTCCCACCAACAATGCAGGAGGGTTCCCTTTTCACCACACTCTTTCCAGCATTTATTGTTTCTAGATTTTTTGATTCTGACTGGCGTGAGGTGATACCTCGAAAACGATAATTCAAAAGGAGACATGTACCACAATGTTCATTGCAGCACTATTTGCAATAGGCAGGACATGGAACCAACCTAAATGTCCATTGACAGATGAATGGATAAAGAAGATGTGGCACATATATACAATGGAATATTACTCAGCCATAAAAACAAACAAAATTGAGTTATTTGTAGTGAGGTGGATGGACCTAGAGTCTGTCATACAGAGTGAAGTGAGTCAGAAAAAGAAAAACAAATACTGTATGCTAACGGATGTATATGGAATCTAAAAAAAAAAAAAAATGGTACTGATGAACCTAGTTGCAGGGCAGGAATAAAGAGGTAGACATAAAGAATGGACTTGAGGACACGGGGTGGGAGGGGGAAGCTGAGGCGAAGTGAGTGTAGCATCGACACATATACACTACCGAATGTAAAATAGTTGGCTGGTGAGAAGCAGCAGCATAGCACAGGGAGATCAGCTCAGTGCTTTGCAATGACTTAGAGGGGTGGGATAGGGAGGATGGGAGGGAGGTTCAAGAGGAAGGGGATATGGGGACATGTGTTTGCATATGGCTGATTCACTTTGTTGTGCAACAGAAACTAACACAGTATTGTGAAGCAATTATACTCCAAAAAAGATCTATTAGAAAAATATACACATAAGCATATTATGATAATCATTTTGCAATATACAAGTGTATGGTGGTAACAATTTTGCAATATATATCAAATCAACTCATTGTATGTCTTCAACTTACACAATGTTATATGTCAATTATATCTCAATAAAGCTGGAAGAAGAAAATTCCAAAGGAACATAATATTTTTGTTATTATATATTTTTATTTATAAATACTATATGACCTTAATTTTCTATTAGGATATCAGGGCTGAAAATCTAGGGCATTAAGACAGTATTAGGCTTTATTAACTTGTTGGAGTACTAAACAAATTTTAAACACTAGAAAGGAAAGCCATTCCTTAGCTCTGTTATCCTGTTAGAGCACTGAGTCCTGAATTGGAAGCTGTAGTGATAAATTAGGTGCTACTGTTGGTATTCAGAGGAACTAACAGGCTATTATACTAAAGGATTAGTTTCTCTCTTTCAAATGTAACCTGGACCTTGAGCAGAGAAAAGGAAAAATTATGATCTAGGATCTCTTCTGAGTGTTATTTTGATTGGTTTTTCCTCCCTATAAGAGTCATGTTTTTCAAATAATCCAGGTCACATTCTGGGCTAGGGCTAAGAGCTCCAGGGAGGACTAGATCCTGACCAATTCTTCTCTTTGTATCTTTATTTATTTATTTTTATTTGCTTTCCAAGTGGTTTTTACAATTGAGATATAATTGACATATAACTTTATATTAGTTTCAGGTGTACAACATAATGATTCAATATATGTACATATTGCAAAATGATCACCACAATAAGTCTAGTTAACATCCATCCAAGCGATTTTTATGCACATTAAAGCTTGAGAAGCAAGGTTTACATAAGTGGCTCTCAGCCTGGGCTTTCAACAAAGATCACATGTGGATTTTTGAGAACTATCAAATCTTGGGTCCTCTCCCACAGATTCTGTTCATTGGTCTGGGTGAGAACATCAATGTTGCTTTAATTAAGTGCTCCAGGTGATTCTAATGAGGCCAGGGTTAAGTATGTGGGCTCCTGAGTATATTTATGAGAGTTGAGTCCAGGCTTTTGTCCAAGGGGAGGTAACAGGGTCTGTTCTACATGGGTTTGGTAGAGGCAGGGCGGTGGAGCCCACATTAGCTATTGTGTAGCAAAATTTAGGGGCATCTGTGGGAAGGGAGGGTCATCGAAGACAAGAAAGGAGAAGCTCAAAGTTTGTTCTCCAGGTAGGAGCTCATTGTTCCTGAATCTCTCCTGAGACGAGGAAGGGTTGACTTTCCTAAGTTTCAAGGCCCTTCTGCCCATGGCCACATTGGTAGCAGGTAAAGGACCTGTGCCGAAGCCTTTAAAGGCATATTCTCAAGATGCTGACGTGATTTCTCCACATAATCTCACCTGAGGAAGAAACCTAGAGGAGGAAGCAGAAGAGGAAGAAATGGCAGGTTCTCAGGTAAATGTCCTGTCTTGGGTCAGGGGCTATGTCCTCCTTACTTCTTGAAATGCCATGGTTTTAGAACATGCAAAATTTTACTTCTGTATTTCTGGTGTTTCTGCCTAACAAGTTTTTTTCAACTACCTTTTTTTTCTTCTTTCTTGTGACAGTCAAGGTTAACTCTTAAGAACACTTCTCCCTTGTATCCCAGATCCTTCTTTGTTTTCTCCATTCAGACTTCTGATGGGCCTTGAGCACTTGCCACCATGAAGTAATGACCTGAAACTACAGATAATGTTCCCTTTGTGACAGATCACTTTGGAAAGTTATTGATAGCTAAGATTCATATGTAGGATGAAGTGGGGACCTGGGATATCAGTGAAGAAGGGAAGTGTAGTGTTTAGTTCCCATATGGATGGTCTGTCAGCTCTATGTAGATCAGGATTAAGAAAATGCTCATCTAGGGCTTCCCTGGTGGCACAGTGGTTAAGAATCGCCTGCCAATGCAGGAACACGGGTTTGAGCCCTGGTCCGGGAAGATACGACATGCCATGGAGGAGGTAAGCCACTGTGCCACAACTACTGAGCCTGCACTCTAGAGCTTCTGAGCTACAACTACTGAAGCCCGTGTGGCTAGAGCCCATGCTCCGCAACAAGAGAAGCCACCGCAATGAGAAGCCCGTGCACTGTAACGAAGAGTAGCCCCCACTTGCTGCAACTAGAGAAAGTCCATGCACAGCAACAAAGACCCAAAGCAGCCAAAAAAAATTATAATAAAAAATAAATAAATAAATAAGAAAATGCACATCTAAACAGGATGGCATTTATGGCCCAGAATAATGCAGAAATTTCTGAAAGATAAGAGTAATTAGGAGACACTGCCTCTCTAGAATGCTAAAGAAAGATTATTTAAAGACACTACTGTATTAGAGATTGAGGAATATGGGCACTCTATGTGGCTTGACATTTGAATAACACTGATGTTTTTCATGACTAGATTTAGATTATGATTTGCTTATTTTTCTGGCCAGTAAATATCACAGCAGTTATATGTCCTTCAGCAAACATTAGGCACCTGATTATCAGTTTGTCCCATTACAGCTGATGTTAACTTCATTCACTTGGTTCATGCGGCAGATTCCCTCCCCTACTCTTTGTATCTTTTCAAAACTACTGAAAAGTAATCTAAAAATGGTGTTCAAGGAAATGGTTTTATGTTGAATTTTCTTTTACAATACCACTTGTCCTGTGAGAATTCTTGCCCCATAGAATTCTTTCTGTGGTCAGGACCATACATATATTGTGGGCTTATAATTAACTGATAACAGTATCAGTACACTTGTCCCTAGATGTTTCCACACCTAGATCTTTCTCACACATGGTGACTTACTTGCTCAAAACTGCATTCTGGTGGCCACCAATTGCTCTCACTTTTGTCTGCTATTATCTTAGAAGATGAATCACTTTAAATACCCTCAGCTTGGTCCTTGGCTTCTATTCTCAACATTTAAGACTTGTTGGGCTTCCCTGGTGGCACAGTGGTTGAGAGTCCTCCTGCCGATGCAGGGGACACGGGTTCGTGCCCCGATCCGGGAAGATCCCACATGCTGCGGAGCGGCTGGGCCCATGAGCCATGGCCAGTAAGCCTGCGTGTCCGGAGCCTGTGCTCCGCAACGGGAGAGGCCACAACAGTGAGAGGCCCGCGTACCGCAAAAAAAAAAAAAAAAAAAAAAAGACTTGTTGAAAGTAGTTCTCCAGGCCAGGATCTCCCAAATGTGCCTCTAGAGAGTCAAAGAGATGCCTTTTACAAAATCTATTAGTTAACATTAAACTTGGCCCTGAAGAGACAGTCTAGAAAAAGTACCTCACATATTTACCATTTTGGCCTTTGGCTAAGAAGCAAGAAAAAAAAAGAAAATAAATTTGAATTTGAGAAGAAATTATTTTTGCCTTGACTCTAATGCTTTCCCTTTCATTTCCTATTCCTTGAAAGTGAAGTTGCTATTTTGGGATTAACAATTTCCATTTACAGTTGGCACAGGAGTATTTGAAATATCCTGAACTATGATAGTGAGAAAATCAGCAAGATAGATTAACTTTCTCCATGCCTATCCAAAAACTTTCCTGGAAATCTCATCTGTTCATTTCCTCATCAATTACTCACATCCTAACCTACTGCAAGAGAATTTTAACCTCCTGAGGATGAAATTGTGTGCTACTTCTTGATATTCTTTCTTCTCTTTTCCTATAGTGATACAGTTTGTGATTTTTAACTGAGCAGATTCTATCCCAAAATAAAAACTATGTTTTCCTGTCTCTGTTTGTTCCATCTAGGAGTGATGGAGTACATTTAAGTTCTGACAAGTGGAATGAAATGGAAAGTGGTATGTGCAATTTATGACATGTTTTCTTAATAGAAGCCATGCTCTTCTTCCTATTCTGCCTTCTGTCTGCCTGGAATGTGAATGTGATGGTCAGAACTGGCACAGTCACTTTGAATATTGAGATGATCTGGGCAATATAGGTCATGGTAGCATAGCAAGATTGAAGGAGCCTGGGTCTCTGACATCTTGAAGTGACATACTGAACCTGAGTCACTGACTTCTGAACATATTTGTGTCTGAATCTTATAAATATATGTATCTGTTTCCCCCTAGATCAGTGGTTCTCAAATCTTGGCTGAACATTAGAACCACCTGGGGAGCTTTTAAAGTTAAAATTTCCACTCCAGACAGCATCTTTGAGTGGGGCTTTTGTACTAGTAGTGTTTGAAAAAAACTTTCCAGGTGATTCTAAGGTGCAGTCAGGGTTAAATTTTATTAATCTAGATCAGGGATCAGCAAACTGTGTAATCTAGCTTGCTGCCTAGTTTTGTATGGCCTGTGCCTGAGAAGGTTTCTACATTTTTTAAAAGTTGAAAAAAAGTCAAAATAATAATATTTTGTGACATGTGAAAATTACATGAAGTTCAAATTTCAGTGTCCATGAATAAAGTTTTATTGGAAATTAACTACATTCACTTATTTACATATTGGCTACTTTAGCATTACAACATTAGACTCAAGTTGTGATAGAGACTATTATGGCCCAGGGAGAGGAAAATGTATACTGTCTGATCCTTTACAGAAAAGTGTGCTGACCCTGCTCTAGATGCTGAGCACTTTAAGGCAAGGACTAGTGTGATGTTCTAGAAACTCTCCTTCATTACTCCATTACTCCCATTATAGCACCTAGCCTACTACCTGCCATTAAGTACACACTAGTCACCCAATGAATGGCTTGTTGGGTTGAATCTGTATGCAATTTCAGATAGAATGGGAGAAAGAGGAAGGCTATCCATCTATCTATTTATCTATCTTCTCTTAAAAAGTTAACCAAATAGATAACACAACATTATTATTACATAGAGTCATGTGAAGTATAAAAAGGTAGGTTTTGGGGAGTGAATATCTGTGCTGTGCTTTGGTTGTCTAGCTGTCTTTGTTTAACTAGTTACTGGCCCAAGCGAAAGAGTAGTTATTTTGAGGATATGGCTAGTAGCTTCCAGGTTTGGTGTCTAGAATAGTGAACTAGAAAATCTTAAAATGGTAATGGGCAGAATGGAGCCCGCAGAGCTGGAACACCCGGCTCAGGGTCTGTTCCCTCCGCCGTCACGGAATTGCCCCGGAGCCCGAGGCGAGGGGGGCCTCACTGAGGCTGCCGGCTTTGGAGGGGCCCCGGCGGCCGAGGCCGCGACAGTCGTGGGGACGTCGGGCCGGGACAAGATGGTGGAAGAGTAAGATGCGGAGATCACCTTCCACCCCACAGATGTATCAGAAATACATCTACACGTGGAACAACTCCTACAGAACACCTACTGAATGCTGGCAGAAGACCTCAGACCTCCAAAAAGGCAAGAAACTCCCCACGTACCTGGCTAGGGCAAAAGAAAAAAGAAAAAACAGAGACAAAAGAATAGGGACGGGACCTGCACCAGTGGGAGGGAGCTGTGAAGGAGGAAAGGTTTCCACACACTAGAAGCCCCTTCACGGGCGGAGACTGCAGGTGGCAGAGGGGGGAAGCTTCAGAGCCATGGAGGAGAGTGCAGCCACAGGCGTGCAGAGGGCAAAGCGGAGAGATTCCCGCACAGAGGATCGGTGCTGACCAGCACTCACCAGCCCGAGAAGCTTGTCTGCTCACCCGCCGGCATGGGCGGGGGCTGGGAGCTGAGGCTTGGGATTCAAGGTCGGATCCCAGGGAGAGGGTTGGCTGAGTGAACACAGCCTGAAGGGGGCTTGTGCACCACGGCTAGCCGGGAGGGAGTCCGGGAAAAGGTCTGGAACTGCCGAAGACGCAAGAGACCTTTTCTTCCCTCTTTGTTTCCTGTTGCGCGAGGAGAGGGGATTAAGAGCGCTACTTAAAGGAGCTCCAGAGAGCGGTGCGAGCCGTGGCTATCAGCGCGGACCCCAGAGATGTACATGAAATGCTAAGGCTGCTGCAGCCACCAAGAAGCCTGTGTGCAAGCACAGGTCACTATCCACACCTCCCCTCCCGGGAGCCTGTGCAGCCCACCAATGCCAGGGTCCCGTGATCCAGGGACAAGGTACCTGGGAGAACACGGTGCGCATCAGGCTGGTGCAAAGTCATGCTGGTCTCTGCTGCCACAGGCTCGCCCAGCATCCGTACCCCTCCCTACCCCTGGCCTGAGGGAGCCAGAGCCCCTGAATCAGCTGCTCCTTTAACCCCGTCCTGTCTGAGCAAAGAACAGACGCCCTCAGGCGACCTACACGCAGAGGCGGGGCCAAATCCAAAACTGAACCCCGGGAGCTGTGCAAACAAAGAAGAGAAAGGGAAATCTCTCCCAGCAGCCTCAGAAGCAGCGGATTAAAGCTCCACAATCAAGTTGATGTACCCTGCATCTGTGGAATACCTGAATAGACAACGAATCATCCCAAATTGAGGAGGTGGACTTTAGGACCAAAGATATATTATTTTTTCCCCTTTTTCTCTTTTTGTGAGTGTGTATGTGTATGCTTCTGTGTGTGATTTTGTCTGTGTAGCTTTGCTTTCACCATTTGTCCTAGGGTTCTGTCCGTCCGTTTTTTGTTTACTTTTTAAAATTTTCTCTTAATTATTTTTTATATTTTATTTTAATAACTATTTTATTTTACTTTATTTTATTTTATTCACTTTCTTTCTTTCTATTCTTTCTCCCTTTTATCCTCACCTGTGTGGATGAGAGTCTCTTGGTGCTCTGGCCAGGTATCAGGCCTGTGCCTCTGAGTTGGGAGAGCTGAGTTTAGGACACTGGTCCACAAGAGACCTCCCAGCTCCACATAATATCAAATGGTGAAAATCTCCCAGAGATCTCCATTTCAACACCAAGACCCAGCTTCACTCAACGACCAGCAAGCTACAGTGCTGGACACCCTATGCCAAAAACTAGCAAGACAGGAACACAGCCCCATCCATTAGTAGAGAGGCTGCCTAAAATCATAATAAGGCCACAGATACCCGAAAACACACCACCAGACGTGGACCTGCGCAACAGAAAGACAAGATCCAGCCTCATCCACCAGAATACAGGTACTAGTCCCCTCCAACAGGAAGCCTACACAACCCACTGAACAAACCTTAGCCACTGGGGACAGACACCAAAAACAACGGGAAATACGAACTTGCAGCCTGCGAAAAGGAGACCCCAAACACAGTAAGATAAGCAAAATGAGAAGACAGAAAAACACACAGCAGATGAAGGAGCAAGGTAAAAGCCCCCCAGACCTAACAAATGAAGAGGAAATAGGCAGTCTACCTGAAAAAGAATTCAGAATAATGACAGTAAAGATGATCCAAAATCTTGGAAATAGAATAGAGAAAATGCAAGATACACTTAACAAGGACTTAGAAGAACTAAAGAGGAAACAAGCAATGAGGAACAACACAATAAATGAAATTAAAACTACTCTAGAAGGGATCAATAGCAGAATAACTGAGGCAGAAGGACAGATAAGTGACCTGGAAGATAAAATAGTGGAAATAACTACTGCAGAGCAGAATAAAGAAAAAAGAATGAAAAGAACTGAGGACAGTCTCAAAGACCTGTGGGACAACATTAAACCACCAACATTCGAATTATAGGGGTCCCAGAAGAAGAAGAGAAAAAGAAAGGGACTGAGAAAATATTTGAAGAGATTATAGTTGAAAACTTCCCTAATATGGGAAAGAAAATACTTAATCAAGCACAGGAAGCACAGAGAGTCCCATACAGGATAAATCCAAGGAGAAACATGCCAAGACACATATAAATCAAACTACCAAAAATTCAGTACAAAGAACACATATTAAAAGCAGGAAGGGAAAAACAACCAGTAACACATACGGGAATCCCCATAAGGTTAACAGCTGATCTTTCAGAAGAAACTCTGCAAGCCAGAAGGGAGTGGCAGGACATATTTAAAGTGATGAAGGAGAAAACCTACAACCAAGATTACTCTACCGAGCAAGGATCTCATTAAGATTTAATGGAGAAATTAAAACCTTTACAGACAAGCAAAAGCTGAGAGAGTTCAGCACCACCAAACCAGCTTTACAACAAATGTTAAAGGAACTTCTCTATGTTCTTTAACTTCTCAAATGTTAAAGGAACAAGAGACAGAAAAGACCTACAATAATAAACCCAAAACAATTAAGAAAATGGGAATAGGAACATACATATCGATAATTACCTTAAATGTAAATGGATTAAATGCTCCCACCAAAAGACACAGACTGGCTGAATGGATACAAAAACAAGACCTGTATATCTGCTGTCTACAAGAGACCCACTTTAGACCTAGGGACACATACAAACTGAAAGTGAGGGGATGGAAAAAGATATTCCATGCTAATGGAAATCAAAAGAAATCAAAAGCTGGAGTAGCAATTCTTATATGAGACAAAATAGACTTTAAAATAAAGACTATTACAAGACACAAAGAAGGACACTACAGAATGATCAAGGGATCGATCCAAGAAGAAGACATAACAATTGTAATATTTATGCACCAACATAGGAGCACCTCAATACATAAGGGAAATACTAACAGCCATAAAAGGGGAAATCGACAGTAACACAATCATAGTAGGGGACTTTAACACCCCACTTTCACCAGTGGAAAGATCATCCAAATTGAAAATAAATTAAGGAAACACAAGCTTTAAATGATACATTAAACAAGATGGACTTAATTGATATTTATAGGACATTCCATCCAAAAACAACAGAATACACTTTTTCTCAAGTGCTCATGGAAAATTCTCCAGGATAGATCATATCTTGGGTCACAAATCAAGCCTTGGTAAATTTAAGAGAATTGAAATCGTATCAAGTATCTTTTCCGACCACAACGCTATAGACTAGATATCAATTACAGGAAAAGATCTGTAAAAAATACAAACACATGGAGGCTAAACAATACACTAATTAATAACCAAGAGATCACTGAAGACATCAAAGAGGAAATCAAAAAATACCTAGAAACAAATGACAATGAAAACACAATGACCAAAAACCTATGGGATGCAGCAAAAGCAGTTCTAAGAGGGAAGTTAATAGCAATACCTTAAGAAACAGGGAACATCTCAAATAAACAACTTAACATTGCAAAGAAATTAGAGAAAGAAGAACAAAAAACCCCCAAAGTTAGCAGAAGGAAAGAAATCATAAAGATCAGATCAGAAGTAAATGAAAAAGAAATGAAGGAAACGATAGCAAAGATCAATAAAATTAAATGCTGGTTCTTTGAGAAGATAAACAAAAGTGATAAACCATTAGCCAGACTCATCAACAAAAAATTGGAGAAGACTCAAATCAACAGAATTAGAAATGAAAAAGAAGTAACAACTGACACTGCAGAAATACAAAGGATCATGAGAGATTACTACAAGCAACTCTATGCCAATAAAATGGACAACCTGGAAGAACTGGACAAATTCTTAGAAATGCACAACCTGCCGAGACTGAACCAGGAAGAAATAGAAAATATGAACAGACCAATCACAAGCACTGAAATTGAACTGTGATTAAAACCTTCCAAAAAACAAAAGCCCAGGACCAGATGGCTTCACAGGCGACTTCTATCAAACATTTAGAGAAGAGATAACACCTATCCTTCTCACACTCTTCCAAAATATATCAGAGGGAGGAACACTCCCAAACTCATTCTACGAGGCCACCATCACCCTGATACCAAAACCAGACAAAGATGTCACAAAGAAAGAAAACTACAGGCCAATATCACTGATGAACATAGATGCAAAAATCCTCAGCAAAATACTAGCAAAGAGAATCCAACAGCACATTAAAAGGATCATACACCATGATCAAGTGGTGTTTATTCCAGGAATGCAAGGAGTCTTCAATATACGCAAATAAATCAATGTGATACACCATATTAACAAACTGAAGGAGAAAAACCATATGATCATCTTAATAGATGCAGAGAAAGCTTTCAACAAAATTCAACACCCATTTATGATAAGAACCCGGCAGAAAGGAGGCATAGGGGGAACCTTACTCAACATAATAAAGGCCATAAATGACAAACCCACAGCCAACATCATCCTCAATGGTGAAAAACTGAAAACATTTCCTCTAAGATCAGGAACAAGACAAGGTTGCCCACTGTCACCACTATTATTCAACATAGTTTTGTAAGTTTTAGCCACAGCCATCAGAGAAGAAAAAGAAATAAAAGGAATCCAAGTTGGAAAAGAAGAAGTAAAGCTGTCACTGTCCGCAGATGACATGATACTATACATAGAGAATCCTAAAGATGCTACCAGAAAACTACTAGAGCTAATCAATGAACTTGGTAAAGTAGGAGGATACAAAATTAATGCACAGAAATCTCTGGCATTCCTACACACTAATGATGAAAAAACTGAAAGTGATATTACGAAAACACTCCCATTTACCATTGCAACAAAAATAATAAAATATCTAGGAATAAACCTCCCTAAGGAGACAAAATACCTGTATGCAGAAAACTATAAGACACTGATGAAAGAAATTAAAGATGATACAAATAGATGGAGAGATATACCATGTTCTTGGATTGAAAGAATCAACATTGTGAAAATGACTCTACTACCCAAAGCAATCTACAGATTCAACGCAATCCCGATCAAACTACCACTGGCATTTTTCACAGAACTAGAACAAAAAATTTCACAATTTGTATGGAAGCGTAAAAGACCCCGAATAACCAAAGCAACCTTGAGAACGAAAGATGGAGCTGGCGGAATCAGGCTCCCTGACTTCAGACTATACTACAAAGCTACAGTTATCAAGACAGTATGGTACTGGTACAAAAACAGAAATATAGATCAATGGAACAGGATAGAAAGCCCAGAGATAAACCCACGCACTTATGGTCACCTTATCTTTGATAAAGGAGGCAAGAATATACAATGGAGAAAAGACAGCCTCTTCAAAAAGTGGTGCTGGGAAAACTGGATGGCTACATGTAAAAGAATGACATTAGAACACTCCTTAACACCATACACAAAAATAAACTCAAAATGGATTAAAGAACTAAATGTAAGGCCAGAAAGTATAAAACTCTTAGAGAAAAATATAGGCAGAACACACTATGACATAAATCACAGCAAGATCCTTTTTGATCCACCTCCTAGAGAAATGGAAATAAAAACAAAAATAAACAAATGGGGTCTAATGAAACTTAAAAGCTTTTGTACAGCAAAGAAAACCATAAACAAGATGAAAAGATAACCCTCAGAATGCGAGAAAATATTTGCAAACATAGCAAGTGACAAAGGATTAATCTTCAAAATATACAAGCAGCTTTTGCAGCTCAATTTAAAAAAAACCAAACAATCCAATCCAAAAATGGGCAGAAGGCTTAAATAGACATTTCTCCAAAGAAGACATACCGATTGCCAAGAAACACATGAAAGGATGCTCAACATCACCAATCATTAGAAAAATGTAAATCAAAACTACAATGAGAAAAACAAAGAAAACTACAATGAGGTATCACCTCACACCGGTCAGAATGGCCATCATCATAAAATCTACAAACAATATATCCTGGACAGTGTGTGGTGAAAAGGGAACCCTTTTGGTCTGTTGCTGGGAATGTAAATTGATACAGCCACTATGGAGAAAAGTATGGAGATTCTTTAAAAAGCTTAAAATAGAACTACCACATGACCCCGCAATCCCACTACTGGGCATATACCCTGAGAAAACCATAATTCGAAAAGTGTCATGTACCACAATGTTCATTGCAGCACTGTTTACAATAGCCAGGACATAGAAGCACCCTAAACGTCCATTGACAGATGAATGGATAAAGAAGATGTGGCACATATGTACAATGGAATATTACTCAGCCATAAAAAGAAACAAAATTGGGTTATTTGTAGTGAGGTGGATGGACCCAGTCTGTCATACAGAGTGAAGTTAGTGAGAAAGAGAAAAACAAATACCATATGCTAACACATATATATGGAATCTAAAAAAAAAAAATTGGTTTTGAAGAACCTAGGGTTAGGACAAGAATAAAGATGCAGACGTAGAGAATGGACTTGAGGACATGGGGAAAGCTAAGTGTTAGCTGAGACGAAGCGAGAGAGTGGCATGGACATATATACATTACCAAATGTAAAATAGATAGCTAGTGGGACGCAGCAGCATAGCACAGGGAAATGATCTCTGTGCTTTGTGCCCACCTAGAGGGGTGGGGATAAGAAGAGTGGGAGGGAGATGCAAGAGGGAGGGCATATGGGGATATATGTATATGTACAGCTAATTCACTTTGTTATACAGCAGCAACTAACACAACAATGTAAAGCAATTAGACCTCAATAAAGATTAAAAAAAAAGATAGTAAGAAGAATAGGACAGAGAACTTGGCACATAGAGCTGTTTTTAAGGAAAATCAATATGAGAACCCCAGAATTTTTCTTGTATGGAAAATATATATAAAAGTTTTTACTGACCTTTTAAATTTTATTCCTCAATAATAGGGAATACTCTACTTTTTAATAAGAATTTTATCAGAAGAAAACTTTGTATAGAGAAAAAATTATAGGCTTTGGAAGAAGAAAGCTTAGAATCCCATATTATAGACTTTTAATGTTTGTTAACTCATTGATTATCTCTTCAGATAGTTATAAGTTTAGCTAAGGTAGGGAGAATGACTACTTGCTTCACTCATATTTTCCAAGAACCTAAATCTTTATCAGAAATTTTAAAAAGAGTACACTAAATCTTTGGGTTTAGAGTGCCCTAAACCAAAGTTTGCTAAAGAACAATCTCGTTAAATGTTATTAACCATAAGAAATTTTCTCTGCCTAATAATATTGTCTGACTTCTTCTCTTCCCTCATTCTCAAAATTCCTAATTTTCCCAATAATGGATCCAATATTTCTGTGTGATTAGAAAGACATATTGAGTACTCAGCATAAGTGACAAAATAAACAATGAGTCTGAAGACTACTATGGTGATGACCATCATTAAGATACACAGGGTAATCTTTCCACAGCTTGTGATTTTCATTTTTGTGTTTGAATCTGTTCTTTTGAGCAGAAAGGACAGGGATGCAAGTGTTAATATGAGCAAAATATAGGATACTTTAAGAAATACATATGGACTTGATGTTAAGTGTAGAAGTATATTTTGTTTTACATTAATTATGGACTCAGTGGACTGCTTAGCTTGTAGAACAACAAGCAGAAGTAGTGAATTAATATTTGACCTGCTTATTTTTCAGCATGTATGAATAATATACTAAAATCAAACTTTATTCATTCAGCAAATTTTTATAGATGACCTACTAGGCATAGTTGTAGGAATAAAAATCTCTTTTGTTATGGAGATTACATTTTACTGAGCGGAGATAGACAACAAATGAAGTATAATTAATGAATAAAATACATAACTGGTAAAAAGGTAATAAATGCTGTAGGAAAAGTAGAGCTAGGTAAAGAAGATCAGGAATGTGGGGTGTGTGTGAGAGATGGTGGTGGTGGTGGCAGGATGCGATATTAAACAGAGTGGTCAGATTAGACCTATTGAGAAGGTAAAATCTGAGCAGACTTGAAACAGGCAATGGTGTTAGCCATACAGGTATCTGGGATGTTCCTGGCAGAGGGAATGACCCTACGAAGGCCCTGAAGGAGGGGCATATTAGGAGGGCACTGTGAATGAGGAGTAATGTAGTAAGAGTACTTCTTGGTGTTACGAGGGCCCAGATCATATAGAGACGTGTGGGTCATTGTAATAACTTTGGTTTTTTCCCTCTGAGTTAAATGTGAGCTTTGGAAGTCTTTGAGTGGAAGACTATGATGATTTGGCCTAATTTCTTAATGCGATCCCTCTGACTGCTTTTTGGAAAGTAAATTATACAGTACAAGGGTGGAAGCAGAGTGACAAGATAAGAATTGATTCTAATCATTGAAGCACAAGATGATGTTGGCTTGGACCAGAGTGGTGGAGGTGGAGGAAATGAAAAGTGTTTGAAGTTTGGATATATTTTGAATACAGAGTTGATAGGAGTTCCTGATGAATTGGTGGAATGTGAATGGAAAAGAGGTGTCAAAGATGGTTTCCAGTTCTTTAGCTTGAGGACTTGAGGGAGGGAGTTGTCTTCATCTGAGATGGGAAGGTTGCTGATATAGCAGGTTTTGAGGGGATGATTATTATTTCAGTTTTATGTTTTAGATGTTCACTAGTCATTCATCCAAGTGAAGATGCAGGTTGGATATACAAGTCTGGAATTTTGGATAGAGGTCTGGGCTGGTGATGTACATTTGGCATTCTTCAACATAGAGATTATGCTCTGGGACTAGATGAGATTACCAAGGGAGCAAGTGTAGCTAGAGAAGAAGACCAAGAGATGATCACTGGGACACTCCCATATTAAGAGATCAGGGAGAAGAGGAAGACCAAGCAAAGGACACTGAGAGGAAGCAACCAGTGAGGGTAGGAGGAAAACCAAGAAAAAGTGGTGTCCTGGGAGCCCATAGAAGGGTACCAAGATTTGTGAAGGGGATCAACTGTGTCAGATGTTGCTGATGGCTCATAAACAAGATGAGCAAATGAGCACTGAAAATTGATCATTGGATTAGCATTATGGAGGTAATTGGTGACCTTGATGCAAGAAATTTTAGGAGTGGAAGGGGCATGAGAATGGTTAGAGATGGTTTGAAAGAGAATGGAAGTAGAGGAGCTAGAGACAGTGACCACTGACCACTCTTTCAAAGATTTTGCTGAAAAAGGGGTGTAAAGAAATGGGAATATATACATGGTGAAGGAAATGGGATCAAGAGAAATTTTATTTTATTATGGAAAATTTTAAATATACATAAAAGTAGAGAAAATAGCTTAATAAACTTTTGTTTATCAATCACATAGATTTAAAAGTTGAACATTTTGCAAGATTTCATCTATTTTTCTGAAGCATTTAAAAATAGTTCCAGGAAAATAATTGCCTTATGATATTCACAATGGAAAAATCATTTTAGATTTTTTCCATCTAAAAAATAAGGGCATTTAAAAAATGATCATCTCTAATGAAATTAGCAATAATTCTTTAATATACTCTAATACCAAGTTCATATTCAAACATCCCTTTTTGTACTTAAAATGTCCTCAAAATGTCTTTTACAAATTTTGTTGTTGTTGTTGAACACAAATCAGATCAAAACCCTCACATTGCATTTGGTTATTATTTCTCTTATGTCTCTTTTAATCTAGAATACCTTTCATACTCTGCTTTCCTTTTTAATTTTTTTTGTGACATTGACTTGTTGAAAGTACTGGGTCAGTTGTGTCAGAATGTTCTACTAAGAGAAGTTTGTATATTTTTCAAATATTTTAAATTAAAATGTTGTGGACTTCCCTGGTGGCGCAGTGGTTAAGAATCTGCCTGCCAATGCAGGGGACACCAGTTGGATCCCTGGTTTGGGAAGATCCCACATGCTGCAGAGCAACTAATCCTGTGTGCCACAGCTACTGAGCCTGTACTCTAGAGCCTGCAAGCCACAGCTACTGAGCCTGCATGCCACAACTACTGAAGCCCGCGTGCCTAGAGCCCATGCTCTGCAACAGGAGAGGCCACCACAACAAGCCCTCGCACTGCAACGAAAAGTAGCCCCTGCTCGCTGCCCCTAGAGAAAGCCTGTGTGCAGCAGCGAAGATCCAACACAGCCAAAAATAAATAAATTAAAAAAAAATTAACATTTTGTGACAATTAGACTCTCATGCAGTAATAAGAAATAATACAGAGAGATCCCTCATATATTTTACCCAGTTTCCCCCAATGGTAACAAATTGCAAAACTATATATGATATCATAACCAGGATATTTACATTGATACAGCCAAGAAAACTAACCAAGAAACTAAGATACCAAGATTTCCATCACAAGCGTTCTTCATGTTGCCCTTTTTTATAGTCACATTCACTTGCCTCCAGTACCATTGCCCTCCTTAACCCTGGTAACCACTAATTTGTTCTCCTTTTCTATAATTTCAAGAATGTTATATAAATATGAAACCTTTTTGGATTTTGCTTTTTCACTCAGCAAAATTCTTTGTCAATTCATTCAGGTTGTTGCATGTATCAATAGTTCTTTTTTAAAACAGTTATGTTAAGAAGTAAGTCATAGTATAGATGTACTATAGTTTGTTTAATCATTTACCCACTGAAGGACATCTGGACTATCTCCACTTCTTGGCTGTTAGGAATAAAGGTGCTATATACATAGATGTTTTTGCACAAACATGTCCTCATTTGTTTGGAATAAATGTCTGGAGGTGTAATTGCTGAGACATATGGTAGTTGTATGTTTAAATTTTAAGAAACTGCCAAACTGTTTTCCAGAGTGGATGCAACATTTTATATTTCCACCAGCAATGCGTAAGTGATCCAGTTCCTCTGCATCCACGTCAACATTTATCATGATTTTTAATTTTAACAATTTTGATAGGTATAGAGAGGTACCCCGTAGTTTTAATTTGCATTGACTAATGGTGTTGAACATCTTTACATGTGTGCTAATTTGTTATATGCCTATCCTCTGAAATGTCTGTTTATATCTTTTGTCTGTTTAATAATTGGATTGTTCTTTTTAACTGTTGAGTTTTGAGAATTCTTTGTATATTCTAGATACTAGTCCTTTGTAGAATCTGTGTTTTGCAAATAATTCCCCCCCAGTTTGTAGCTTGTCTTTTCACCTTCCTAACAGTCTTTTCACAAAGCAAAAGTTTTTAATTTTGATGAAGGCGAATTTCTCAAATTTTTCTCTCATGGACGACACTTTTGGTGTCAAATCTAAGAAGTCTGCCTTGACCTAGATTGTCTTATATTTTTTCATAAAAATTTTGTACATTTTATGCTATGATCCATTTAGAATTAATTTTTACATGAGGTAAGAAACTTAGGTTGAGGTTAATTTGTTCCTTCGGATTGCTAGTTGCTCCAGCCCCATTTGCTGAAAAGTCTATCTTTCCTCCATTGTATTGCTTTTGTATTCTGGTCAAAAAATCAGTTGGGCATATTTATATGGGTCTATTTCTGAGTTCTCTTCTGTTCCATTGATCTATGTGTCTTTTTTTCCTCCAATACCACACAATCTCCATTACTGTAGTTATATAGTAAGTCTTAAAATCAGGTAGAACTATTCCTCCCACACTATCTTCTTTGTGAAAATTTTTTTAGCTTTCTAGTTTCTTTGCTTTTCCACATAAACTTTAGATAATCTTGTGTATATCTAAATAAAAATCTTGCTTTGATTTTGATAGGCTTTGCTGTAAAACACTATATCAATTTGGAGATAATTAACATCTTTACTATGCTGAGTCTTCTAATCCACATAGCATGTCTTTCCATTTAATTAGCTCGTCTTTGATTTCTTTCATCAGTGTTGTGCAGTTTTAAGCATACAAATCCTATAAATATTTTGCTAGATTTACACTTAAGTTCTTTCTCTCGCTCTTTTTTTTAAGCAATTGTAAATAGTATTATGTTTTGATTTAGAAGTCCATTGTTCATTGCTATTATATAGAAATACGATTAATTTTTGCAGTTTATCTTGCATCCTGTGACTTGTTGGGCTCACTTTTTAGTTCTAGGAAGTAGCCTTTTATTTTTTTTCAGATTCCTTGGGATTTTCTATGTAGACAATCATGTCCTATTGGTCCTATTGGCAAATAGGCTCAGTTTTATTTCTTACTATCCAATCTGTAAGCTTTTAATTTTCTTTACTTATCTGATTGCTCTGACCAGAACTTCATCACTATGTTAAATAAGAGTCATGGGCTTCCCTGGTGGCGCAGTGGTTGAGAGTCCGCCTGCCGATGCAGGGGACACGGGTTCATGCTCCCGGTCCGGGAGGATCCCACATGCCACGGAGTGGCTGGGCCCGTAAGCCATGGCTGCTGAGGCTGTGCGTCCGGAGCCTGTGCTCCGCAACGGGAGAGGCCACAGCAGTGAGAGGCCCGTGTACTGCAAAAATAAAAAAAAAGAGTCATGAGAGTGGACATTTTTGTCTTGTGCCTGATATTAGTGGGACAGCATTTAGTCTTTCACCATTATTTTAAGTTTTTTGTAGATTTTTTTTCAAGTTGAGAGTTTCTCTCTATTCCTATTTTCCCTAGAGTTTTTGTCATGAAACAGTGTTGAATCTTGTCAAATACCTTTTTACATCCAATGATATGTAACGTTTCTACTTTAGTTTGTTAATATGGTGGATTATATTGCTTTTAAAAAAAATATTGAACCAGCCTTGCACCTCTGGCATAAACCTCACTGGATTTTGTGTGTGTGTGTGTTTTTAAATTGCAATTTCAATTTCCTTAATAACTATGAGTCTATTCCAATGATTTATTTCATATTGTTTGAGTTGGGATAGTTTGTGTTTTTCAAAGAATTGGTCCATTTTGTCTAAATTGTCAAATTTATGTGTGTAGAGTTGTTGGTAGTATTCCCTTATCCTTTTGATGTCTACATGTACCTATATCCCGTTTCATTCCTGATATTGGTAATTTGTGTTTTTTCTTCTTTTCCTTTGTCAGTTTTCCAGAGATTTGCTAATTTTATTGATTTTTTTCTAAGAACCATTGTTTTCTTTTTTCATCTCATTAATTTCTGTGCTTATCTTTGTTATTTCCATCTTTCTGCTTGCTTTGGGTTTCCTTTACTCTTCTTTTTCTAAGTTCTTGCAGTGGGAACTTAAATTATTATTATAAAAAATTTATTTATTTTGTTTATTTTTGGCTGCGTTGGGTCTTCATTGCTGCACACGGGCTTTCTCTAGTTGCGGGGAGTGGGGGCTACTCTTAGTTGCGGTGTGTGGGCTTCTCATTGCAGTGGCTTCTCTTGTGAAGCACGGGCTCTAGGTGTGCAGGCTTCAGTAGCTGCAGCATGTGGGCTCAGTAGTTGTGGCTCGTGGGCTCTAGAGCGCAGGCTCAGTAGTTGTGGTGCACGGGCTTAGTTGCTCCGTGGCATGTGGGATCTTCCTGGACAAGGGCTCAGACCCACATCCCCTGCATTGGCAGGTGGATTGTTAAACAATACATCACCAGGGAAGCTCCCTGGGAGCCTAAATTATTGATTTGAGACTTTTTCTCTTTTCTAATGCATGCTTTTAATGCTATAAATTTCCATCTCACCACTGTTTTAGCTGTGTCGTACAAATTTCATGTGTTTTATTTTCATTTTCATTCCATGTATTTTTAAAACACCCTTTTAGAATTTCTCTTCGAGTTCTGGATTACTTAGAAATGTGTTGTTGAGTTTCCAAGTGTTTTGAGATACTCCTTTTCCTTATTGACTTCTAGTTGAACTCCACTGTGGTTGAAAGACACGCTATATATGATTTTTAAATTCTTTTAAATTTGTTGAGGTTTGTTTTATGGCACTGAATATATCTTGGCATATGTTCTATGGGTCCTTAAAAAGAATGTGTCCTGCTGTTGTTGGAGTTTTCTATGAATGTCGACTAGCTCCTGTTGATGTTGGCATTGTTTATTCTATATCTTGTTTTTCTGCATAGATATTCAACAATTGAGAGAGAGGTGTTGAAGTCTACAACTGTAATTTTGACTTTTGAATTTCTCCTTTCAGTTTCTTTTCTTCACATATTTTGCTTCTCTGTTTGGTACATACACTTTTAGGGTTGGTATGTCGTCTTGGTTGATTGACTCTTTTATCATTATACAATGTCCCATTCTGGTAATTTTCTTTGCTCTGAAGTCTACTTCTTTATCTGATATTAATTTAGCCACTCCTGCTTTCCTTTGAGTAATGTTTTAAATAATATTACATGATAGGCCTTTTTGCCATTCTTTTACAGTTAATCTGCCTATATTGTTATATTTGAAGTGAGTTTCTTGTAGACAACATATGACTGGATTATGTTTTTCAATCCATTCTGTTAATATATGTCTTTTACTGGTATATTTAGGCTATTTAGCTTTAAAGTAACTATGAGTATTTTAGGACTCAAGTCTGCCTTTTTAATGCTTTAATCAAAACAGCCTTCAGAAGTCATCTGGAGGCTAGAAGTCTGAGATCAAGGTTTCAGCAGATTTGGTTTCTTCTGAGGCCTCTCTCTTTGGCTTATAGATGAATTTTTCTCCTTATGTCTATACATAGTCTTCTCTTTATACATGTCTGTGTCCTAGTTTCCTCTTCTTATAAAGACACAAGTTACATTGGATTAGGGCCCACCTAATGACCTCCTCATAACCTAAGGTGTCTTTGGAGACCCTATCTCCAAATACAATCACATTTTGAGGTATTAGGTCAGGACTTCAATATATGAATTTTGAGGGGACACAGTTCAGTCCATAACATATTTTTGTATTTTATGTTTGGTTTATATATATTAATATAAATATTTCATATTTATATTACTAACATAATATACATATTTTATTTATATTATATATTTTATATAGTATATACCCATACATACAATATTCCAGGTATGCTTGTATGTTTGTGTGTGTGAAAAATGTATCTGATATATATATCAACATTTCACTGAAATGACTATGCTAAATGTTGATTGGTTTAAAAACACTTAATGTTAGTTTGATTTTATTTGCAAACAGAGTCAAATATCTATCAGAAAATTTAGTTTTTAGTTAACAGTCATTCCCTGAAAGGTAATATTCCCTGAAGAAATATTTACTAGATCCCCAGAGCAGATACATTTCCAAATCTTAAGCTTTTTAGAAATTTCCTTTTACTTAAAAAGAAAACTGACTTTGACTATTTAAATATTGTTTGTCAAAGTTATGTTTGCATCCTGCACATAAAAATTAATATCTCAATATTTCCATGGAAGTATGATGTTCATGAACTCTTTTGATCTATAATAAAATAAAAAACCCTAAAGGACACCTCACTATGTAAAAGTTTAGAGGAAAACACTTTTCAATTGGACCAATTCACTTACTGAATCTAGAACAGTGTATAATATAAAGTTTTTGGAAAAAGAAAAGACTAAATGATATGGTAAAACCCTCATAACTTAAATTCTTGTAGATTAGTATATTATACTAAAGCAACCTCTTCCATACCCAAAGGTATATATCTCTATGTTTTCTTCAATACAGCTTGCCATGGAATAAACTTCAATGAAAATGTGATAAATGGAGTGTGAAATTTGATGTGGCAAATACTTGGAGTATATTTTCTATTTATCTCAACTGTGTTTTTCTAACAGATTGAGCTATATAAAGATGCTGCTTTTGTAGATCAAAAAAAATTTATATTGTCAATTTTACAACAGTTTAACCTATAGATTCAGATACATTTAATTTATTGTTTCTCCTTATTTGTCTATAAGGTGACAAAAAAGTGATTCTTGTAAACAACAACTTGTTTACTAGAGAGATTGTTTGACTTCAAACTTCTCTTCAGTGTAAATTTCCTAAAATGAGAGATGCATGGCCCTTTGGAGATGGCAGGGATTTTGCAAATCACCCATTCCTGTTTCCTTATTTAAAAAAAGTGGAAATTGTAGGACAATATTTTCTCTTTAGAACCTTTCAAATCTAGGGAAGACAAACATTCTAGGTAGAGATTTCTCCTTTGGTTATCAGCAGCATATTTAGGGTTAGGGTTCAATTTGGATTAGGATTCTTTCCTGGTCTCCTGAAGGAAAAGTAAATCATATAGGGCACTCTAACTTGCAACTCTTACTTAGCTTACAGCCAAAATCTAAGATCACTACAGTGACTTAACTATCTTGATTCACAAATGCAAAATTATGGTTAGTGAATAAAACTTAATTCTAAAGGCAAATGAACTAAGTGTGTATTTCTGTCATTCTCACCTGAGTTTTCAAAGATGCAGATGTTCTTCCTACTTACAAAGGATTTTATTGATTTGGAAAGTAGTTATCCTCTGTGTGAGTGCTGTGTGTGTGTGTGTGTGTGTGTGTATCCCTAAATTGAAAAGAAAAATTAAACTTTGTAAATATCCAGATTCTTTATTCTCTAAGAACAATGTGAGACATTTAAATTCCACTTTCTCAAAGTGTTATTATGTGATTGTCAGTTGAAAAATAGACTACTTATTCAACAGAAATTGGGTCTTAGGTGGGAGTTGACATGAGGAATAGAAAAACCTGTTTTTATTTCTGCAACATGCCTTAATTTTCCAAAGTTTTATTTATTCACCAAGTGTATCTTGAAGCCATTCAGGTGTGATAAAGGTAAGATGTAATAATGGTAAGGTGTAATAATGATATTGAGATTGATTTAGCAGTTTTAGAAAGTGTGGCTTGCTGATGGGTTTTACATAAAAATTATTTCCTTGAATGTATGAAATCAGGGTCTGTCTATATATTATTTCTCATATATCATTTATGAAGCCTAACGAACTGAGCAAGTTGACGTGGAAATAAAACACATTAATTAGAGACAAGGCCAAACATTTTTTACTAGAATTTTTGTTAATTAAATCATAGGGATTAACAGTCACCATTTAATGGAAAAGATTTCAGGGGTACTCTTATAGTTAAATATTTATGTGAATGTATAAAGTGACTGATTATTGAATAAGTTATATTCTGCCCAATATTAAACTGTTCACCTAGAATCTAGATGTTGGCAAGATCAAAACCAGAAAAGTTGTTTAAAAATTGTTAAAAACATGGGTCAGGCCCAATGTGTCTATCATGGTGTGCATTTTGGAGTGACAGGAAGGACCATAATTTGTACATGAACATTTATCTTTGTGTGCTAATTTGATTAGCTTAAGAGTCAAAAATTATTTGTCCATCTGTGTGCCATGGAACCAGTCAGCACATTTCTTTAACTTTCGGGCCAGTTGCTATCTAAGCATGTGGCACTGCTAATGGAAAGAAATAAATTTTTTTTGTTCTTGTTTCCAACTGAAATATTAAATCACACCAGTAAAAATGTATAGCAGTGAAGCACTGTGATGTTTCAATGATTAACATTAACACCTAAACTTTTATGTACCACTTCCTATAGGTAAAATAGCATATTATAAACATAAATATTAATGTCTCTGTATCAACACACATCAAGAATAGATACATATAACTATCTTGTGTTCTTTCAATTTTCAAAGTTAAATTATCTTTTAAAAAGTAGAATGCCCCAATTTTACTTCAGAAATTTCAGCAATTTATACATATACTTCTCATGAATGTTTTAATTGTGATGGAAATATTTCTCACAAAAACTAACAAGCAAAACAGACTCTAATGATTAAATTTTATCAATCATTTTTATTTTTCTTTTATTTAGAATATACATTGTTCCTTCTTCCATATAAAGTTCATTTTTTGAGACTATAAAATACAAATGAAGCTACTTCAATGAATTTGGTCCCTTCGGAAAATTTCCCTGAGGAGCAAGGGCAAGCCCTCCTGCTGCCCAGCCCATTAAGCCCACCTGTTCTGTGGTGGTGTCCATGCCTGCTCTCTCCACAGAGGTTGTCCCTTTGCCATCATCTCCCCGAGTGCTGTGCAGCACAGTCATTCTCCACCCATTTAGCTTACAAGATACTGTGACTTTTATGTGTTTTATGATAATGGTGTAATGATAATACTTAGCACTCATACAACTTTTCATCTTCAAAGTACTTTCTGAGAATTTCCTATTTGTACATTAGTAAAACATGAGCTGTATATATGCTGTTCCATAAATAATAATCATATGACCCAGGTTAAAACTCTCAGTTGTTGTGACTGAGGAAACAATGTTTACATGGTTTGAGAAGGACAGTCAGCCTTTATTTAGTTTTGAATTTTGTGAATCTAAAGAGAGCAGCTGCCCTTCTTATTCCCTAGAGTGTGGCAGTTTCTTTATTGCTTTTTGGTGGAAGACCAATGGCTCTCCAAGTTATCACCCTCCACCAGAATCTGAATGCTCTCCAACACATAACACTTGTCTCCTTTGACTCATATCATCCTTTCTGAATTCCTCCCTGAAATTTTTACTGCTACCCTAATACTAGCACTCATTAAAGAATTTTTCATTCCCTGAAACCCAAAGGGTGTTGATTTTTTATTAAAAGTATACAAGGGTTTAACCAGTAATTTTTCAAATTTTTAGATAGCATTCTTGTTCTTAGCAGCAAGTTTAGATAGTGCTGTGGAGACTAGATTTGACACATTCTAATGTTTAGCCACTTGGAAGAAAATGAATTTGCCAGAGGCCAGGGACCCGTAGTAAGGGAAAATCCAGTTATGCTGGGAGAGAAGGCTTCCTTGGGTAACAGTCTTTGTTAAAGAGATTCAAACTTATACGGTCAAGTAGAATCATTGTTCTAAACTGTGCTTCCCCTCTTTTTTTCCTCCCAAACATGTA
Organism: Globicephala melas; assembly: GCF_963455315.2. Lineage (NCBI taxonomy): Eukaryota > Metazoa > Chordata > Mammalia > Artiodactyla > Delphinidae > Globicephala > Globicephala melas. The sequence goes on from NC_083318.1 coordinate 85,597,821, forward strand.
AAGGTAAAGGTCATCAGAGTAATGATATTTGTATCAGAATGAAAAACCATAACGGTGGTTCTCGTATCAATTATTAACAGGACCTGGATCAGAAACATTTGCATTCTTTAACAATTTCTACTTTAATTATATTTATTTGAGCATTCTAGGCTAGGCTTTTGTACTTTTCTTCAAAATATCTAGTATGCTCTTCTTACTCACTTGTCTATGTAAATCTATTCATCCCTTAAGATTAGGTCAGTCCCTACTTTTTCCATGTGAGCTTCTCAAAATATACTGCTTAATCATTTGAAGTTCATAAAGTCATGGGATCTTGCACCTTCCTGAGTTCTTTGTGCCATCATGGTGCTTAAGCCCTTGAATAGAGAGACTTCACAGTGTATTGAGGCAGTGAGATCCTGAGGTAGGCTTGATGAGTGTGATGGTGACTGAGAAGAGTGGGGGATAATAGTCTATTTATTCTATGCTTCTAAGCACTGTGTAGAAATGAACGTGTGAGAAAGCTGACTGACCTGTAGATTGCGCCAGTGAGGTGACAGTCTGGACAGATTATGACTGTAGATCAGCCCCCTCAACCCAGTGCTTTGATACTATGTAAGCTGGGTCACCTGGAACTTAGAGAACAGGGAGGAGTATGGTAACTCACTTGAGAAAACCCCAGACTGCCTAAGAAAAGCCTGAATTGGCTAAATCTACCAAAAATAGAGTGTACAGCTGCAGTCATTAGGCAGAATGGGAGTTTGAAAGAGAAATAATTAAGAAAATTACTTTTCTGGGGGGTATACTTGAGTTTATGGCAAGAGAATATCATACCAGCTAAAGAAGCACGTTTGAGTATGAGCTTTAAAAGGCAGATTTTAAGTTATACTAAAAGGGGTTTTCACACTAATTTGAAAAGATTCATGCACCCCAATGTTCATAGTAGCATTATTTACAACTGTCAAGATACGGAAGCAACCTAAGTATCCATCAACAGATGCATGGATAAAAAATGTCATGAAAAACCTAGGGGTGAAACAGGAATAAAGACACAGACTTACTAGAGAATGGACTTGAGGCTATGGGGAGGGGGAAGGGTAAACGGTGACAAAGCGATAAAGAGGCATGGACATATATACACTACCAAAAGTAAGGTAGTTAGCTAGTGGGAAGCAGCCGCATAGCACAGGGAGATCGGCTCGGTGCTTTGTGACCGCCTGCAGGGGTGGGATAGGGAGGGTGGGAGGGAGGGAGACGCAAGCGGGAAGAGATATGGGAATATATGTATATATATAACTGATTCATTTTGTTGTGAAGCTGAAACTAACATACCATTGTAAAGCAATTATACTCCAATAAAGATGTTAAAAAAAAAAAAAAAAAAAGAAGATGGGGTATGTATATACAATGGAACACTACTCAGCCGTAAAAAAGAATGAAATTTTGCCATTTACAACAACATGGATGGATTTGGAGGGTATTATGCTAAGTGAAATAAGTCAGACAGGGAAAGATAAATACTGTATGATATCACCTACATGTGGAATATAAAAAATACAACAGGGCTTCCCTGGTGGCACAGTGGTTGAGAGTCCGCCTGCCGATGCAGGGGACACGGGTTCGTGTCCTGGTCCGGGAAGATCCCACGTGCCGCGGAGCGGCTAGGTCCGTGAGCCAGAGCCACTGAGCCTGCGCGTCCGGAGCCTGTGCTCCGCAACAGGAGAGGCCACAACAGTGAGAGGCCCGCGTACCGCCAAAAAAAAAAAAAACCAAAAACAAACAAAAAAAAACTAGTGGATATAACAAAAAAGAATTAGACTCACAGATTAGAGAACAAACTAGTGGTTATCAACGAGGAGAGGAAAGGGGGGAGGGGCAATTCAGGGGTAGGGGATTAAGAGGTAAAAACTATTATGTGTAAAATAAGCTGCAAGGATATATTGTACAACACAGAAAATATAGCCAATATTTTATAGTAACTATAAATGGAGTATAACCTTTTTAAAAATTGTGAATATGTAAAGCAACCATACTCCAATAAAAATTAATTAAAAAATTGTGAATCACTATATTGTACACCTGTAACTTATATAATATGGTACAGCAGCTATACTTCACTAAAAATTTTTTAAAAAGCAAAAAATGGGGGTTTTCATAAAAGCATTAGTTTTTAAGCAATGAGTATCAAGGAAAAACATAGGGTCATAGCTTTAAAAAATTATATATAAGAAAGATTCCATAGAAAGGGGCTATATGGAAGTTACAACTCTAAGTTTCTTTTTAAATGCCATAATTTTATGTGTTTGAAAGTGTCTTCTCTATATATCTAACATTTGTGATGATGTACACTAGAACACTTTCAAAAAGTATCTCTTTTTTTATTATTATAAATCTAAGTGTCCACTTTAAAAGCTATCATTAAAAATCAACTAATCAATCATTGGATTTAGATGAGAATTATTTAAAAACTAATTTTTAAGTAAATATTAATGGACACATTGACATATAAAGTAAGTGAAAACCTAAAACCTTTTGATAATTATCATGAAACAGCATAAACTAATGTTAAAGATAAAATATAAAGTGAATAAGGCAGAATACAAAATTGTTCTGTATTGTTGGAGGAGGTCATGGAAAGGACATGACTGCCAGCTGACTCACAAGCTGGACCTGGGCAACTGGAGGCTCCTCGCCCCTCTCCTTCCTTGGGATGTATGTTCTTCCCACTATTCCCATAGTGGGAGCCATTTTCAAGGACGCAGCCTTGGGAGAGCAATGTGTTGCTGAGATCATCTGGACTGTATATGTGACTGAGCTCAGTTAAGGCCTCTAAATACTGTAAACTTTAAAGATTTTGGTGGACAGGAGTGGAGATTTGCTCTTTTTGTGGCCATCCAAGACAAGCCTGGAGTGTGAGTTCTCTTGTTTACTAAAATTGCCACCTACCAGTCTGAGGTGGTCTGCCTCTTGCTTCAGTCTGTCCTTTCCTTCTGTGTACAGGGGCCAGTTTGGGAACCAAAATGTAAAATTATACATATATTTGGATGAGAACTGGAAGAGAATATGAGAAAGTGAAAATTGATATTATTACCAGTCACTGATTTTTTTTAAAGCTTTTCATCCTTTTCCATTATTATAACGTTTACACAATACATTCCTGTAAAGTGTATATTAAAAAAAATTATGACTTATTCATGTATAGCCATTTTTTGTTTTTTTTGGAGTACGCGGGTCTCTCACTGTTGTGGCCTCTCCCGTTGCAGAGCACAGGCTCAAGACGCGCAGGCTCAGCGGCCATGGCTCACGGGCCCAGCCCCTCCACGGCATGTGGGATCTTCCCGGACTGGGGCACGAACCCGTGTCCCCTGCATTGGCAGGCGGACTCTCAACCACTGCGCCACCAGGGAAGCCCCCATGTATAGCCATTTTTAACATTTCAGGTGAAATTTTAAAATGGATCTCTCTCTTTTTTTAAAAAAAAACATCTTTATTGGAGTATAATTGCTTTACAATGGTGTGTTAGTTTCTGCTTTAAACTGGATCTCTTTTAAAAATAAGTATAAAATACATGTTATGCACTTTTCTGTCTAGTTTTCAAACAGACATTTAATGAAGGGAAAGTTTGAAAAATCACAAAGGATAAAACATAAAGATATTTCAATCTTTAAAAAGTACTTGGGGCTTCCCTGGTGGCTCAGTGGTTGAGAGTCTACTGAAAAGAATTTTGTGGAAAGTCTGTGTACATCTGCTGTGTGATTGTGTAAATCTCATGAGAAACCTGTGACATAAACTGGTCATAAGGTTAATTGCTATATATTTTTGTTTCCTCAGTCCCAATGATTATATCATTCACTATTATTGAGTTCTATAAGAAACCTAACCTGTAAATATACATACACACATCTTGCTTTCTTAAATGTTAAAAACTTATTTGAACAATTAAAATCCAATATGTCAAAATGTAGGATCCTATTAAACTTTTCCATATGTATGTAATTTGAAATATATACTCACATATTAGTAAATATTTTAAGTGTTGGATATCAAGTCTGCTTGAGGCAAACATTATCCTGGAGAATATTGTCATAGACTATAGGCCCTCTATCTCTTATTCCTCCTTTTTCTTTGTCTCATTTATGAGCCTGTTTATTTGGTCCAATTTTAAATTATTATTTAAAAATTTTCAATTTTAGTTTTAAAATTTAAGAACGTATTTTAGAAGAGTATAATAAAAAAAATCTTATTTTTGAGTCAGGGTAGAAGAATCCCTCTAATTAGAGGGGTCCTTCTCTGCAAGAGTTATTCTAATTTCCTTAAAATTTGCCTTGAGTTGAGCCCTACAATTATATCTCTAAGCTGGCATTTATCTAACAGATTATATGAACCTACAGAGAAATGAAAGTCACACTTACATCTGGGTATCTAGAAAGGAAGTCTTCGTTTCAATCTCACGCCATTGCTACTGACCCTTTGGAGTCAGGCCCCAACAAGGGTCCTCCTGACCGATGTCTTACCAACATAATGAGACGGAGTTTGGTTCAGAAGCAAAGGAAAGCGCTATTCTAGGATCCAAGAACAGAGAGTTTCGAGCTCCAGCTCTAGAGTAAACGGTTCTCCCTGACAGGCCGGCATCAGGGCTGCTTTATAGGATTCTCATAAGCTGGCAGAGTTCTCTCAGGTGGGCGCAGTTCTCGCGAGGTGGGCGGAGCTGTGCTGCTCACGCCCAGATCACAGTGCCGGGCGGGCGCAGCCGCTATAAACACAGACCTCTGCCGCCATCTTGGACTGGCGTGTTGTGTGTGGTGCTTCTGCATACAGCCGCCGAAGTGTCCGGCACGGCGTTTTTATGCTGGGAGTGCTAACCCAGCGTGTTAGGTGCAAGACTTCTGCACGCAGCTTCTATAGACAAGTGAAACTAGACTAAGCACAAAAGAAAGTAGACCTTATCACCTAGGTTCCATCGAATTTTTCCCAGGGACCCCAGTGGGCTTTGCCGGCGACACCATGGGTAAGTGTTGCCCTAAAGTTAAGGGCATTTCATTTTGCAATTGATGTTTCCTGAGCCAGGTTTGGAAAAATAATGAAGTTACAGTAGATTTATATAAGACATGCTTGACAAGTCTTCTATAGAGAAAAGTTCTAGAGAAGGGATTGTAAAAATCTTCAGAGTTTTAGAAGAAGAAAGTTTTCTTGTTCTGTTAAGTGCTACAAACCAAATGGAGATTTCTTTTTTTTAACCAGAATAATATAATTATATAGACCTTAACATCTGTAGGATAATTTTAAAGTGTTTTATTTTTTTAATTCGTCCAAGTGTGTGGTATAAATATCTTTGGAGCTAGTGTTGATGAGTTCTTTATAATCCTATTTTTATTGCTTATGATTTTGACAGTTCATTCAAATTTATATCTTTCTCATAAAATTGCTCTGTGAAAAGTAGAGAGAAGGTGATATATTTAAGGTTGAAAAGAAACAAGGTTGCATCCTAAGCCTGTTCAGGACGACAAAATGTCAGTGAAATTACCCTGTGAGGATGCATAAAATCATCACAAAAGGAGCAAAAAGCAGGGTTTTTTTCAAGTGGCCCATATGAGTATGAGAGGTGTTGAGTTAGGACAGCATTAGAACTAGAAAGGAAGTTTAAAAATTCAGAAAAAGCTACAGTAGTTTAAAAACTGTAATAGAACACTACTTCTGGCTGACTCACTTGAAACCCAGAAGATTTTACCAGTACCTTTTGTACCTTTCCTCTCAGCATCTGCTTTCATTGCATTGATATGTATGGAAGCTTTAGTTTTCTTTCCTTCCATCAAGGGAGTTTTATTGGAGGCAGTGGTTAGGGGGAGTTCAGAGGATGTATCAAGTCGCTGGGATTGTCCACTCTTTTAAGAGTTAAGGCCCACAACAGAAGAACATTTTTATTATAATAAGGAGTTCGGTGAGATTTTAAGGAAGGGGTGTATTAGTACAAGCTGTTTGAAATGTTCAAGAAATCTTCTGTTTACAAACAAACAAAACGCACAACCTTTTATTAAACCATTTTTATTATTTCAAGTACAATTATTTAACCTGAATCATTTAACATGAATAATTTAACTCTGAATCATTTGATCTGGCCTCTTGTTGAAAAATGGGATTTTATGTATCTTTTTATTTTACCCTCAAAAACTTATAGTTTAGGAAAATTAACTAATTGTGGAAGAAATAGAATCGAATATTTGAATAGTACCATGCACATTAGAAATGTTTAAGTATAGTAACAATGTTAACACTAATAGGCGATCCTGCTAGATCTTTAAAATTCAAATAAAAACAAGTTTTAAAAGATTAGTGTGGATCATGAACAGAAAGAAAATGCTTTTTTTCTGCTGTCATGATATATACCTTAAAAAAAGAGTTTCATATATTTCCTTCAAAGATTCTTTCCTGAATGACCTGAGAATTATAGATTGCTTCCCCTCACCATGTTTGGAATGCCCACAGATGTTCTGCATCAGAGATGTGAGAAACAATACACATACGGGAAAGCATGTAAAACATAAACGTACAACTTAATGGCTTGCTATAAAGCATATATCCATTGAAGTTTACTAACAAACCAGCCTTTCCCTTTGTGATTACAATTCCACCTTTCTCCTCTAAAGGTAAATATTGTCTTGTATTTTTTGGTAATAAATTACTTGCTTTTTTAAAAAAATAGCTTTTAATGAGTAAGAATGAATTCCTAAACAATGTAGACCTTTAAACAAATAGTATAGTATGCATTCTTTAGTGACTGGCTTCTTTTGTTTAACTTTGTGTTTTTTAAAGTTCAGCCTTGTTGTTAGGTGTGACTCTAGTCCATTCATTTTTGTTGCTGTATTGTATTCCATTGTATGAATATAACAAGATTTATTTATTCATTTTATTGTTGATGGACATTTGGTTGTTCCACTGTTTGGCTATGAAGAATAATGCTGCTTTGAATATTCCTGCACATGTGCACCCATTTCTAGAGTATTCACTTTGGAGTAGAATTGCTAGATCATAGGATATGCATATGATATCCTTTATTTGATAATGCCAATTTTTTTCCCCAAGTTAAAGCAATTTACACTCTTCCATCCTTACCAGTGCTTGATATCCTCAGACTTTCCATTTTTATCCATTGGTAAGTGTGTAGTTGTGATATATTACAGTGGCTTTATTTTACATTTCCTTATTTCTAATAAGCTTGAGCCCCTTGTCTTACATTTATTGGCCATTTAAATTTCTCTTTTGTTCTGATATGCCTGTTCCAATCATTTGTCCATTTTTCTATTGAGTTATCTTTTTCCTTTTGATCTGTACACATTCCCTACACATTCTAGATACAAGGTATTTGTCATGTGTATTGCAAATATCTTCTCACTCTCATTTTACCTTTTTATTCTTTAATAGTGTCTTTTGAATAGAAAGTTCTTAATTTTAATAAAATCAAATTTAACTTTCCTTTAAATCCCGTTTTGTTCTGATACTAAAATCACTCATCTTCTTTAGATATCAAAATATATCTTGATCATTAAGATATTTCCTTATATTTTCTAAAAGCTACATTTCCCACTCCCTCTTCTAGTCATCCAATATGGCTTTTGTCTCCTACTTCCCTGAAATTGTAAATGCCATCAGATAGATATTTCAGGTCTCAATCCCTCCCCTGAGCTACAGATGTGCGTTCATAGTTGTTTACCTCACCTTATTGCTTGCAAATTTCAAACGTAACAGATTCAGAAAGAAACTGTTATAGTTTCTCCACACCCCAAACTTGCTCCTCCCAAATTTCCTATCTCAGTGGTTCAGGCCCAAAATTTGAGTCAACCTAGATCTCTTCCTTTCCCTCAGTCCCTAAATCTAGTCTATTAGAAATTCCTATTGTTTCTCCCTACAAATATTTTCTGAATTCCACTATTTGTCACCATCTTCACCATCTTGTTAGCTCCTTAATCCAAGTCAGTCCCATCTTTTCCCTGGATTACTGCATTAGTCTTCTGACTCATCTCCCTTCTTTTGTCCTCTTGTAGCTCTTTCTCTTTAGGGTAGCCAGTGTTACCAAACCAAGTTCATTTGCCTGATGCACAGCAAGTCAAACGTTGAGACTGCAGAGGGTTGCAGCAGAGAAAGGGTGTATTTGTTGTTGAACTCAAGTTTGTGTGCCTGATGCACAGTGAGACCAAACAAGCTGACACATTGGAATTTGAGGCAGAGAAAGGTTTATTGCAAGGGCCAAGCAAGGAGTATGGGAGGCTCATGCCCCAAACACCCAAATTCCCCAATAGTCTTCTGGGAAGAATTTTTTTTTAAAATTTATTTATTTTTGCTGTGCTGCATCTTTGTTTCTGTGCGAGGGCTTTCTCTAGTTGTGGCAAGCGGGGGCCACTCTTCATCGCGGTGCGTGGGCCTCTCACTATCACCTCTCTTGTTGTGGAGCACAGGCTCCAGACACGCAGGCTCAGTAGTTGTGGCTCATGGGCCTAGTTGCTCCACGGCATGTGGGATCCTCCCAGACCAGGGCTCGAACCCACGTCCCCTGCATTAGCAGGCAGATTCTCAACCACTGCACCACCAGGGAAGCTCTGGGAAGAATTTTTAAAGACAAACTTAGGGGGAGGGCTGCAGGATGCATGATTGGTTGGTGGTAAGGTAGCAGGGTGGTGGTCCATGAATCTCAGTCATCAGCCTTCTGGTTCTAAGTGGTCTGGGGTCAATGTGCTTATGCTCAGCCTGAAGTTACCAACCTCCACCTGGGTGAGGGCTTTAGTTCCTGTCAAGGAACTCAAAGAAAAGTATCAGATTGTTGTGTATATACTTTGAGGAGGAACTAGTATTCTACTTTATCACTGCACAGTTTTCTCTTCGCTGCTTTTCTTTGTTTCTGTATTCCCTAACCTCCCTAATTAGTAACTGTTTGAATCTGCTCTTTGGAAATCAGGGAAGGCCTATGAGCAAGAAACAGAGGGGACATGGTAAGACTTTTGTGCTAGGAGGACCCCATAGGGTCCTTCTCAGTGTCAATCCCCCGTTTTCTTTGATACTTCTCAATCTTGAGGGGGAATAGGTATGGGGCAAAAAAGGGAACAAGTTTTGGATAGAGAGGTTAATCATAAACTCAGCAGAGGAACTCAGCTTTAGGGGGACTGTTTCATATTCCTGAGACAGCCAAGTGAGGAGATGGGAGAACAAAATCTCAAATCGGCCTCCCCAAAGGGAGGAGGGAGAGGCTTGGGATATTTATGGGATAAAGAAGCAGGGTGGTCTGAGGTGTGGGAAGCATGGGGAAAGATGATTGGAAATAAGAAAAAGGTGAGGTAATCATGGTGCTGCACAAGTGTAACTAAGCTACAGGCTTCTTCACAGAACTCATGGTCAGAAAATGGTGGGGTTGGCATGTTCTGAGGGTGCGAGAACACCTAGCCCTCTGACATTAAAAAGTCACCAAGTGGTCATTCAGGCATGCGCAGTTGGAGGGTCAGTGGTCCCAACCAGTCTTAATTGGCTGGAGCTTGAACTGGACACAACTTGGGCAAACATCTTATTGTTTAAGGTTACATGCCACTTGGAGGGCATGCACGTTTTTGTAGTAACAATTAAAGGGAGCTTGATTAGTGAAGGCAGGTTACAGGTTTAATGGATCTAACTGATGATTAACCTTGGTTTCACCAGTTTAATCTTTAGAAAATAGAAAATTGATCATATAATTTCCCTTCAGAATTTTGCCTCCACATTTAGAATAAAATCAAAACTTCTTTAGATGGCCCCCACGGTTATTTCTTCAACCTCTTCAAACACTAGTCTCTCTTATATTAGTTTTGCTCTAGCCGCATTGACTTCTTACTGTTCCTCAAACCCGCAAACTTGTAGTCACCTCAGGACTTTTACACTTGCTTCTTCCTCTGCCTTTCTTGTTCTTTCCTTGAAGTTGACTTGGCTAGCCTACAATAGTGCCTGGCAAATTGTCAGTGCTCAAAAGCTATTGATAAACAAATGAATGGGTAAAAAAATGAATGGTTAGATGGATGAATTTTGCAGGGAGAAAACCTTTATTAATACTATATCAACAGATTTTTATTGCATAAGTAATTTCAGTCTAAGTTGTATGATTGGAGGTAGGAAAATGCCTGAGCTCTGTCTGCTTTTTGAATTAATTTCTCATTTCATTCAGTTCTCTTTTTCTCCAGAATGGTTTTCTGCTTAATTTGAATTTTGATCAGTTTGATTTCTTTGCTCTTGATGATTTGTTTCATGGTTGTGAACCAGATTAAACAAACAGATATCCTAATATGCTGAAATTCTTCTTTTTCTCAGATGTTATGCTCCCTCAAAACTATTTGCTTATCATGGGTAGAATCTTAGTCTGGAAATCACCATGGAAATAATCTGCTTTTAAGCCTGACCCATTGCAGAAATCTTCTAAAACATTTCTTCAGGTTATTATCCAGCTACTGCTTAATTATCTCTCATGATAAGAAAACTGTTCCTTCAAAAGACAGCTGATTCTTACAGAAATGAATCACTAGAAATGTAGGGAAGTGGGGATGATCTGTTTTCCCCAAAGGAGATTAATTAAACTGATCAGAAGCAGAATGGACTGGATTTTGAGATTTGGATTATGTGGACATAAAAAATTGTATTTTGGCTCTGTTTGAAAATTAATGTTTAGCAAATAGGAAAATAGGAATTGAATTGTATAAATTAGAGCTTGTGACATATTTAAATAAATAACCTTAGGAGTTCTTAGCTCCCTTCTCTCTAACCACACAGTAATTAGTATTGTTCATGGCAAATTGATGGTCTGGAAGACTCACTTTTGATATTATTATAAGATATTTTCCCTGAGTCTTCTAGAACTACCCCCTTTTTTTGTTATCCTATAATAAATATCCTACTCTTTATCATTGCCTCCGTTATATTATATTTCTGTCATACAATATATTGAGTGTCTTAAAGGCAGGGACTACGTCTTGTTTATCTTAGTTTTATTAGTGTATAGTAGAGAGTAGTATAGTAGAGAGCCTGAAATATATAGGGCTCAATAAATTTGCCAAATGAATGATCTACACTCTGTAATTAAGACTTCCCAGGAGTGAAACAGTCAATTGCTTGCTCTAAACTTTCTTGAATAATTCCCTTTTTATTAGCTCTGTTGACTATTTTAAACTCAGGAGTATTTAGTTTCAACATCAAATATTCACTTTGTTTGCCATTTAAAAAAATTGGTTCATCTGTGTGTTTTCTCTATGATGAAAAGGATTCTCCCTCGTATTAATAACTCTTCCTGGCACTGAATTAAGGTTCTACAATGTTTCTTCCAGAGTTTCCAGAATGATTTTTTTAAGAACTGAAAAGATTTATGAATCACCATGCCTTCCATAAATATTCAAAATTGCTTTCATGGAGTTACTTAGCTATCAAGAAGACAGATCTCATCAGAACATTAAAAAAAATCTCTTAAAACAGGTGTTCTTCTGGTGTTCAAATATCTTTTCATAAAACTATGAATATTTACTATTTTATTTTCAATAAATAATTGAATTTGCTCTATTTTCTGCTAAATAAGTACGTTCCTTTATATAGCTTTCAATGTGTAGAAATAAACTAGTATGTTTATGATTATGTGAAGGCACATGCACACACATACAAACACACCAACACACCCATACACAAACACACTCCCCTGAGGCTTACTGTGAATGGCCAGTTTAATATTGTCCTCACAGGGTGCAACCAGGGAGTTTCAAGCTGGACGCTTGCTTTAGTTACAGAGCTTGATTATAAGGCAGCAGAAAGTGCCAAGCCTTCAGAATCTAGTTGGCCGTTCTATTGTTTGAGAACCAGTTAAATAAATTGTTTTGGATTGTCCTTCGTAAGTCATAACTTCCGTAAATATTTAGGCAGAGAAATGATTTTAAAATAGTTTATTTGAAGTAAGGTATACCAATGATTTATTTGTACATTTCACAGAGTTGGTTAAATTTTCAACTTCTGTAAAGTAAGTGATTTCAGTGTAGGTCTCTTCACAATTTTACATGAGGAAATACAAGACATTTTCATCACAATGCATGTAGTTGTTCTGATACCCAGGTGTCATAAGTTAGCTTTTAGAATGAGGAAGTTCTGACACATAGATGATCATGCATAAGCAAACTTTAACTCTGCTAGAATCCCGTAAAAATTCAGTAACAATCATAATTCAGACTGTATAAATTGCTGTGCCATTAAATGTTAAATTTTATTTGTGTTCTTTTGGTGTGTGTGTGCATGTGTGTGTGTGTGTGTGTGTGTGTGTGTGTTTAAGGGAGGGAGGGCAGGAGAGAGGGAGAAAGAGAAAGAGAAAGAAGGAGAGAGAGAAAAGTTTCTTCATTAAGATAATTTTATTGAAATTAAGCTATTTAACTTTTTGGGTTTTTTTTGCAAACCAACTCTTCCCAGTTTCCTTTAGTTTCCACTCTCAGGGTATCTGTTTCTCTCACTACTAGCATTTATGTTATCACAAGTATAGTATAATTGTTACCTCTATAACTAGTTTACAGTGTTCCCCCGGCACATTACTATGCAACATTCATATAATTTTCTTGAGAAAATATAAAACCCATAGTAACAGCTAAAAGTTAAATAGTATTTAATCTTTAGTATTTATGTAACAGAATGTTAAAATAGAGCACTTTGTTTCTTTTTGCAGCTGAAAAGTTTTAGAATTTTAGACAGGCACAACTGCATTCAGACTCTGCAACAGAGATGTTATTTATTGCACTAGATCCCAGCTTGTTCGTGTATCCATTCACGGTAGGCTGTCACTAGAGTATACACCCCTGGCTTATCTGGCAGAGCACACTGATACCCCCAGCTTACTATCCCCACGAGGAACCAGAGCTGCCGTGCGTCTTCTTGTACTAGTGGGCCACCAGAGTCCCCCTGAAGGAAACAGAAAGATTGATTATTTAAGTGTGAAAACAATGCCAAAGTATTGAGTTTACTTCTATGGCAGTAGAAGTCACATCCAGTATAACAGTAAAGTTAGTCTGACATTTCCTGTTGAAATACTAAATACCAAGTCACGCAAAAATTAACAAAATCTTCCAAGTACACGTGTTGCTCCTTCAGCAACTGTGAGAAGATGAGAAGCATATTTTCCAGACTCCACCAGTGTGCTACTCATTCCAGGCTCACCTCCTTCAGGGTGCCATCCCTCACCTGCACCTTTCCTCCCCACGGTCACCGCTTCCAGCTTTGGGCTAGATTAGTTTTTCACTGCCTGCATTCCCACATCCTGTGGGTACTTTCACTGCTGCTTCATTATTTTGTACGTGCACATTTGTGTGCCTGTTTGAACTTACTCCCACTGGATTAGCTCCCCTAGTTGTAGCAGCTGCACATTTCTGCAACTCTCATTGCATTTATGATACTTGTTCAGTGTCTGTTTTTCAGGCTTTACTGTAAGGTCCATAAGGGAAGGGGGCATACATATTCTGGACACTGCTATATGCTAAGCCTCTAGCCCAAAGGAAATGCTAAGAAAATGTCTGTTGAATGAATAAGTTTTTAGAAATCTCACTTATCTTCCTATTCATAGCACAATGCATGGTGTTTGATATACAGTGTATCAAAAAGTATTCTTTTGGTGAATAATAGAAATTTATATGGCAATGAGTAAAACACTCCGTATGAAATATTTACCAGCAAATTATAATAATAAGCCAACCAACTAAATATCTGTGCATGTAATAATCTATTTGGGGAGAAAAATTAGGATATCTTACATGCTGTATAATGGGTTAAGTCTGTGGGTTCTGGAGTTAGCATAGGTTTGAATCCTCTACTTACTAGCTATATGATTTTCAGTAAGCTACTTAATAGCCCTTTGTACCTCAGCTTCCTCATCTGTAAATAATATTTTAATGTGTTTAAATGAGTTTAACATGCGTAGCAATCTGAGTATAGCCTGGTAAATAGTACTAATAAAACTCAGCTGTTATTACCAAGTATGCTTCTAGAATAGTTTGCTGTTCATTTGACTGCTCTTAATAGTAGCTAGTTCTTCCATGCCTACTTAATTACTGGTTTAGATGGGGAGAAGGGTTAGTGTCTGAATTACCAGCTTCATAGCAAGCACTGCATGGAGGTGATTGGCATCTGCCTCCTTTAGATGTTGCACATGTGCTCCAGTTTACCAGTTCTCAGCACTCTCCCATCATTGTGTTTTTCTTCTACTTCTTCTATAGTAAGAGATTTCTTTGCATAATGTCTTACCAAGAGTGGGCAAGCAAATATTAAACTAAGTGGGACATGTAATTTTTCCTATATCTGGGCAGCTTCACTGCCTGATTGGGCAGATATCTGAGCCTGTGGTCTCTCTTCTAGACCATAGACTTGCTGAGTTCAGGTGATACTGTGTAAGCACAGAGTCTGGCACATAAAAAGTAAATAATGCAATTAAAAAAAATAAATGAACGAAAACAAACAGGATCTCATAAGCTCTTACGTAAAGTGCTATTCTTTTGAGGCATAAACTCTATGTATTATATATAGTATTTCAGCTGAAAATCAGTGAGACCCAGAGTGGAACACACAGGAAAGTTTCTTGGTGAGTTATGGCCTGAACTGAGCTTGGAGGAAGAGCAGAATCTGTATATGCAGAAGGTAAAGTGTATCATGAGTAAAGCATGAATAAACACCCTTTTATATCTCATGTATATCCTTAAGTCAGTTCTAATTAATGCTCTTAGTAGATCTGAAATTATCGTGTAAAGGTTTGTTGCTTACTTGATTGGTGAATTCTTTGTAAAACTACTATGAAAGTTGAGAATTTGTTGTTACAGGGCTAGCAATAGAAAAGAAGAAAATGGGAAGGGGAACAAGAAGCATTCCCTACCATCAAGACATCTCCACTTAAAGTGAATAAAAACCAGTGGGTAATTAACAGTGTCTTGAAAATTGATAAACAATTCCCCTCCACCCCCACACAGCTTGTAGTCAAGAAAAATGTTTCATTTTGGGGAAATGGATTGGGGTCTTTGCCAAAACTATGTAAGAACTACTACTTATCCTCTTTTTCAAGAATGTAAGCACGAAATATAAAAGTCAGCAATGTTTAAGGAAAGAATAAACCTCATTTTTCTGCTTATGATTCAGTCAGGAAAGCAGTAGCAGATTCATCAAGAAAACAGATTGGGGCTTCCCTGGTGGCACAGTGGTTGAGAGTCCGCCTGCCAATGCAGGGGACACGGGTTCGTGCCCTGGTCTGGGAAGATCCCACATGCCACGGAGCGGCTGGGCCCGTGAGCCATGGCTGCTGAGCCTGCGCATCCGGAGCCTGTGCTCCGCAACAGGAGAGGCCACAACAGTGAGAGGCCCGCGTACCAAAAAAAAAAAAAAAACAGATTGATTTTTCTTAATTCCAAAAATGTAATTTTGGATACTAAGTAGTTGTTGCTGTTACTGTATGGGGTTGGGTTTTAGACATAGGAATAAAATCTATTAAAAAATATAACCACATCAGTTGTTTAGATAGTTTAATTAAAAATTTAGGATTAAAATCTTATTCTAAGAGAAAAACAAATACTGTATGCTAATGCATATATATGGAATCTAAAAAAAAAAAAAAGTACTGGTGAACCTAGTTGCAGGGCAGGAATAAAGAGGCAAAGAGAATGGACTTGATGACATGGGGTGGGAGGGCGAAGCTGGGCCGAAGTGAGAGTAACATCGACATATGTACACTACCAGATGTAAAATAGTTGGCTGGTAGGAAGCAGTAGCATAGCACAGGGAGACCGGCTCTGTGCTTTGCGATGACCTAGAAGGGTGGGATAGGTAAGATGGGAGGGAGGCTCAAGAGGGAAGGGATATGGGGACACGTGTATGCATATGGCTGATTCTCTCTCTTTGTTATGCAACAGAAACTAACACAGTATTGTGAAGCAATTATGCTACAGTAAAGATCTATTAAAAATAAATAAATAAATAGCAACATACCTTCCAAAAAAAAATCTTATTACATTGGAGTAAGAATTCATATTTATTGTTAGTGTTTTTATATTTGGTTGAAAATTACAAAGTAGATCTAAATAGTTTTTTTTTTTCCTTCATTAGTGCTATTTAACAATTATGGGAGCTATGGTGACTCAGGTAACTAAGCTCTTTGTATAAATTTTTTATCTTCAAGGTGCTGATATTCAGGTGTTATTTATATTTTTAAAATCAATTATCTACAACTCTTAGATGAGTGATTTATTTAAGTCTTCATAGTAGAAGGTTGAGGTGAAAGTTATTGATGTCAGTGATCATGGTCTAGGTTGACAACAGCAGAAATAGTTGAGATAGCTGAGCTTTCTTGCTTAGTGCGTGCCTGACATATTTAATCTCCATCTAATCTTTAGTGGTACCTAAAAAGTTAGATACTATTCTTATCCCGATTTTATAGATGAAAGGATTGGTAATAGAGGTTAAGGAATTCAAACCCGGGCCTGTCTCGTTCTTGAGCTTGATAGTTAACCACTTCGCAACTTGGCTTCTCAGAATCAGTGTTTCATGATAGATCAACTTCATATAAGAATCTGTAAAATCTAGACCATACATTTTTAGAGGATCAGGGCTGTATATTATAATGATACCTCTCTGTCTATCACAATAAGACATGCTAGTAAGTGCTTATAAACTTGGCTGATGACGTGGATAACATTGTCTTGAACTTACCTGGCATGCATCTACTCCACCTCGAGATAGTCCAGCACATAGCATTCCAGGCAGGATGGCTCCATTATAACTAGATGGTTTATTACATACATTATTACTTATTATATTGACCCGTGCTTGTTGTAGATCTGGAACTTGGCTGCCTGTTAAGTATAAAAGCAGAATGAAAATGGACTTCAGGGTAGATAACTTAATGATTCTATGGTGAATATAGGAAGGAATAATTGTACTCCAAACATTATCTCTTATTCAGCAAAGAAGGCTATTGAAAATGTACTAGTAGTTTTTTCTCAGCAAAGATTTCCATAGTAGAGATGGATTACCCCTTTACATAGATTGGTTTTTTTCTTTTTTTGCTTTAGGTTTGTGATACAGTGCCCCTTAGACCTTAAGAGGGGGAAAAAAATCTGCTTACTTAAAATTGACTAGTAGATTTTGAAATATCCACTGACTAACTTAGAATTAGAAAATTAAATATTAACTAACCTTTAATATAGTAACAAAAGAGAAACAAATCTTGTTTCACGACTAAAGAATGAATTTATTTTATATTGATATTCCTTCAATATGGCACTGCCGTTTTTGTGATTGGCACAGATTTTATTTACTACACCAGATTACTTTGGGCCATGAAAACACAATGAAATATTTTCTAGGACAATTCAGCCTTTGTTTTGTGTCTTGGAGACATGATCTACAAAATAGTTAGAAACCCATGGATATTGTTAATGCTATCCTTCCACTCCCTAGCTGATACTCATTTTCCCCTTGGCTATATTTGCTCTTTCATGTCACCCTTATTTCTTTTTCTCATTTTATTTGCTTCATAAATAAGTGTGAACAATACTTATGTACACACAGAGTTTCTTGTTCTGAAGGCAGGATTTCTTTCACTTCAGAATACCTTAAAACCCGTAGAGAATACCTATCTAAATCCTCTTATAAATTTTTAAAATTTTCTTTATAGGGGAGCCATTCAAGTCTGTAGAGTCTCTGGGTCATGGAAGAACTCATGTTTCTGTATCACTTGCTTTTACATTTTCATATTACTGTGTGTGAGAATTCTGTATAGTTTCTAGGAACATTGCTTTGATTTGCTGAAGGAACTCTAGTTAGATCTTAGGATGACCAGACTGTAGCATGGTTCTGTCCATAGAACCTACCCTTCAGGTGTTCCTTAATTTAAAAAAAATGCGTACTAGCAAGTACCAGGAGATATTGCTGTTGTTTTTGTTTTATTTTTTCCTGAGATACTCACCGCTGTATCTTTGAGAGCCCCATCCTGTTACATAAGCAGGGGAACCAGGTAGAATATTCTGGCTAGCATCTGGGAGGCACACTGTACGGATATTTCTGGTAAAGGTGACTTCTCTATCAAGTTGTAGAAGTGCAATATCATTTTCATGAGTTTCAGGGTTATAATTGTTATGGATTAAAATATTCCTTATTCTTCTTTTCTCTTTAGGAAGTATTGTGGAAATACCAAAGGTGACAGTCCATTGAAGAGTATCAGAGCGGCTAAAAATATGAAAACATGTTATTTGAATAGAGAACTTGTGAGAATTTCAAATATTTGGTTTTTGTGTTTGTCCCCTCCACCCCCAATCTAGGAAGTATTCGACCAACATTTCTTTGTGATCTATTTCTTTAATTCTTTACTGGTACAATGAGTGATCATTTGTCTAAAGAAACAGAAATATTTTAGAAAACATATCTTGGGGTGATGAATGTCCTGGTGTTCCATTATTCCAATAAGGATATACTGACACTTTGATGAACACTAGTATAACACAAAACTTTTCTTTGATTTCTCCCTTTTCTACATCCTTCCATTCAAGCAACTAAGAAGTCTGAAATAATGTTCACTTTAGTTTTAACTCTTTCCTTCCAACTGTTATTTTTTTCCTTTCCTTTAGCCAGAAGTTCCATTTAAATAGTAGTGATGATAAGGGGCTCCTTGTCTTACTAATTGACGAATGATTTTTCTGTACTAAGTGTGATGCTTCTTGAAGATTTTGGGGTGTGTGTGTGTGTATGTATTCATACAGAGAGAGAGAGAGAGAGAGAGAGAGAGAAAGAGAGAGAGAGAGCACTAATATAAAAAAAATATAAGGCATTATCTTGCTGACCTAGGAATAGGGACTTTTTAGCCAAACTCCCAAAATACAAACCATACAGTTAAGAATGGATGAATTTCATGAGATCAAAATTAAGTGTATCATGTATAGAGAACAAACTAATGGTTACTAGAGGGAGAGAGAGGGGGTAGGGGCAAGATAGGTCTAGGGGATTAAGAGGTACAAACTATTATATATAAAATAAATAAGCTACAAGGATATGGTACAATGCAGGGAATATAGCCAACATTTTATAATAAATGGAGTATAACCTTTAAAAATTGTGAATTACTATACTGTACACCTATAGTATATAATATTGTGTATCAACTATACTTCAATAAAAAGTATGTAGAATAAAAAATAAAGTTAAAAGACATAAAAAAACTGAAAACAAAATTAACTGTACCATAGACATATTTATCAGATGAATGAGAAAAGACTTGCAATGTTTAATATCTAAAATTTTTGTAGAATATACAGAAGTCTGTAAACCAGCAATAAATGGAGGGAGAAACCATTATACAATGAGCAAAAAATATTAATAGGCATTTCATGGGAGAAGCCCAAACAGCCAGTAGACATATGAAAAGATACTCAAACTCACTAATAAGCAGAGAAATGGAAATTATAACAATAATGGGCATCTAATGTATATTCATAAGAATGACAAAAAATTGAAAAAGAATAGTATTGTGTTGGTGAGAAAGAAGTTTGAACTCTTTTGCATTACATGTGAAGATGTAAAATTCTGGAAAGCATTGTAGTGTATTTAGCACACTGTATATATACTTCTGGGTATGTATGTCAGAGAAATTCTTGAAGGTTTATAGAGAGGCACATATGAAGGCATGAGAGAAAGTGTATATGTGCTGTTCTTTGTGGCAGTGGGAAGTTGGAGCAACCTAGCTGGATGAAGGGATATGGTGGATGCAGTGGTGGACCAGATTAAAATTCCCAGGATTGAGCAAAAACAGTAAGGAAATATGAGACTTATACACAATGCCACTTATATAAATTAAAGACACACACGCCCCCCCAAAGGTTTTGCAGGTAACTGCATATTTAAAGACATGTCAAATATTTGTGTGAGGCCTATGGGGGCAGGGAAGGTAGTAGTAGTGGAATACAGGTATGACAGGAGAAAAATAAAAAGGAGAGAAAGGTCTTGTACAAACTGATGAAAATAAGGATCTATGAATTGGAAGGTTGATTAATGCAACATGCTTTTAAGGTTGAATAAAAGCAAAATGTAACCAAATAATTTGAGGGTTTTGTGGAGTTTAGATAGTGGAGTTATACGGAAAATAGAAATTATATATCCAGGAGATACTTTCATGAGGTACAGTAGCTTGCAAAGGAGTAAATGCTAGTTAAAAATTCTAAAGAAAAAATATTTGACAACAAGAAAATACATGAGTTTTTATATTAAACTTCTTTTGCCTCAGGGTCTTTATAGTGAAGATTGTAAAAGATACTCTTCTTTCTTCCCTGTCAGCCTCCCTCCCTCCATCCCTTCCTTTCCTTTCTTTCAGCAAATGAATAAGAGCATGGTTTTGGAACCAGTTGAATTTAGATTTGAATCTTGGCTGTGTCGCATATTGGCAGTGTTATTCAGGGCAAGTTATTTAATATCGCTAATGATCAGTTTTTTTATGCATAAAGTGTGATTGATTGATACCCTCTAACACAGATGTAACTATTAATTGAGACAACTAAGGTATGCCAAGATGGGTAGTTAACTGTGGTCTTACCTTTTGAAGCAGTGAGCTGCTGTCAGGATCCACTCTTTACTGATGAAGACACCTCCGCAGTGGTGAAGATTATCCCACTGTAAACTGACTTGCCATGGCCAGTCTCCTTCCTTAGCTTTAGTGCCTCCTATGATTCTCTCAGCAGACAATGATATTAGGTCTGGACGGACCCCACATTCTAATGGGAAAAGGGAATTAATGTGCTGAGAAGATCATGATTCTTACACTTGGCAGATGCTTTAAGAATTTCACCATCATTTATGACTTTTATGTCTCTTATGTATTCTTTCCCACGACATGCTAGGCTTTCCAAAAGCATGATCAATATGTTATATTTTTAGAGTACTTATGTGACTGTTGCCTATAGACTGCATTTTAGAGAACATTGCTGAACTTAATTGGCATGGAGGTTTCAAATTCTGGAGCAGCTTCAGAGTTCTCTGGAATTCCTCATGAGTGGGGGTTAAGATAGGTCAGTGCTGGAGGCACCAGTTCAGGCCACAGGTTCCCTGGGAAATTTCCATCTTCTCAGTAGCCTTGCTACTCAAAGTGTGGTCTGTGGATCTGCAGCTCGGGCCTCCCCTAGGAACTTGTTAGAAATGTTGGCTCTGTGTAGAAACAACCTAAGTGTCTGTCAGTAGATGAGTGGATCAAGAAATAGTGGTATATATGTGCACATAAGCATGCACACAAGCATGCACACACACACAGGAATGTTATTCAGCCTTAAAAAAGAAGGAAATCCTGTCACTTGCAGCAACATGGATGTAACTGTAGGGTATTGTGCTAAGGGAATTTTCCAGACAAAGACAAATACTGCATGGTATGACCTATATGTGCAAATTAAAGTTGAACTCCTAGAAACAGTAGAAAGTGGTGGCCAGCGGGTCGGAGGAATAGGGAGAGTTTGGTAAAAGGGTATAAACTTTCAGCTGTAAGATGAGTAAGGTCTGAGAATCTAATGTATAACATAGTGACTATAGTTGACAACAGTGTATTGTATAATTGAAATTTGCTGAGAGTAGCAAATTTGCTGAGTTCTCGCTAAAAAAATAAAAAAGGAGGGAGGTGATAAATACGTGAGGTGATGAATGTGTTAATTAGCTGGATGAGGGGAATCTTTTCATAATGTATACATGTATCAAATCATGACATTGTACACTTTAAATATCTTGTAATTTTATTTGTCAGTTGTCCCACGGTAAAGATGAACAGCGATGACAGAAAAAAAAATGTTGACTCTCAGACTCACATCAGGGAACAAATCAAAAGCTGCATTTTTTTCCTCCAACTTTATTAAGGAATAATTGACAAATATTGATACAATGTATATATATTTAAAGTATACAGTGCGATGATTTGATATACATATACATATACATTGTAGAATGATTGCCAAGTTCAAGATATTTAACACATCTAACACCTCACATAGTTCTCTTTTTTTTGTGTGTGTGTAAGTGTGACGGGAATACTTATGATCTACTCTCAGCAACTTTCAAGTGTACAATACCATATTACTAACTAGTCACCAAGCTGGGCATTATGTTCTCAGAACTTACTAGAAGCTGTATTTTAACAAGTGATTCATGTGCACAATGAAGTTGGAGGGAAACTGCTCTCATCATGAAGACTCTATAGTGGTAATTCAGTTCATTGTGGACAGTTCAGTCCACATCTGCAACTGACTCTATCTTACCAACTGTGCTCTGGAAAAAGAGTTACTTTAGGTCCACAGAATATTCTTGAGGGTAACTGAAGGTTTCTAAGTATCTAGATGAGGTTTATTTAAATATTTTAAGAGAGCCCATGACTCTCTAATGGTCAAAGCTGAAACGGGCTGGAGTGGGCTGGATCACTCAACTCCTCTTAACTCCCACTCCCATGGTTTATTTTCTCTTGTTTAGTCTATTACTGAGAAATTAGAGGTAAATCACCACCAACAGTTTCTATTGCTGGACCAGCTCTGAAGTAGTGACATTGCTTCAATAGGACACCATCCAAAGGTATTTTTTCTAACAGATCTCCCAGATAGAGGAGGACTAGACTTCCAGTAAGAATATACATGGAATATAGGTTCCTTTGCTACATTCTCCAACCAAATTCTCTAGTAAATTATATAAGCACATTTTAATGAAAAAGAAGCATGAATTAAATATATAGTGAAGTTGAAAAACACCCACAGAGGAAGAAGCATTAACTTATAACATCACTTAAGTATGTGAGATAGGCCAGCTATCAAGATATATTGAACTAATTTCTAACTACCTTTTATTAGCCAGAGAAGTAAACTGCTGTTTTCTAAGGGCTATATTTCTGCTATCCTAGCCTGAGAGTATACCTAAGGACATTGGAAAGCAGTGACTTTTCTAATATGTTATAGACATAAAACTCATATTGTTTTTTGTAATTTTTTTTATTATAGTTTATGATTAACTTAAATCCACAACAAAGCAAGCTATTCTGGTGGTTAGGAGAAGGCATATAAATGATGCAACTAAACATAATTTGCAAGTCTACTGAAATGCTGCCATGGAACCAGGGCAGGAAAAACTTCCCAAAGCTGCCAAGAAAACCTTAATGAGACCAAACTTGATACAGAGTGGTGGAATGGCATTGCTACTTCTTCCTTCTAAAAGGAGGGGAAAACTTAAACATTACTTCATAGGCCAACAGAATCAGCAATATCTTATCTCAACAACAACCCACATGAGTGAACTAAGAATAAAGATACCATCTCAATAGACACTGCCTTGGCAAAGACTACAAATCACTTGAACATTTACTCTTTTTATTTTGGTAAACCACATTTACAAAGTAATTTAAAAGCTTACCTTTAGTTAAAATATCTTCTGTATCCTTGTGAGTTATTTCTGGTGTTAAAAAAGAGAGAGAGAGTAAGATCAATACAAAAAGGACTATATACCATTTGACCTTAATTTCTTAACGTGTAGTCCTCAGACAACCATAATCAGAATCATTTAGAGGACTGCTATAATAGACTCCTTGACTCCATCAGAACCGGTGAAAGAATCTGAGTCATGGGCTTCAGAAAACTGTTTATAATATTCCCTCAATTTATTGTTTGCACATTAAAGTTTGTGCTTTAATTTCTCATCAAATGCTTAAAAGATAGTTAAAAGTTATTTAAAAGATATTTCTGCTCTCAAGTCACTCAGTTTACTTGGGAAGACAGCAACATAGTCATGGAGATACAATGTAGTAAATGCTATAAGGGAAGTTAATTTTTCATTTTTTTCTAATATATATTTATGTACATATAACTATATCTGTGTTACTTTACTGATACTATTTGTAGTACTGCAGGTATAACAAAATATAGGGGGTCTGCCATCACATAATTTATAGGTAGAAATTGATCAAGAAATCATTCAAATAAATTTAAGTGTGAAGTAGAGAGGATAAAGGAGAGAGTTACTAGTGATTCTGGTTCACAGATGTTATCATGATGAAAATAACATTTGAGTTGTATTTTGAATACCTAAAAGGAGTTTTTCAGGCAGGCAAAAGGTGAAAAGGCATTCCAGATGAGAGATATAGTGGGCACAAATGCATGGAGGTGTAAGATGTTTGTGGAGCAATAAAGTCAGTAGAGCTAATACAGGTGTTGCATGTAGGGAAGTGGTGGGAGAGCACAGAAAGGAAAATATGTTGGTGCCAGATGGTGACAGTTTGTATATTCCAGTTTAATGTCTACTTATAGAACAGTTTTCTCTGCATGTGCTACAGCCATCTCAAACTCAATGTCACCAAATTTTACTCCAAATTTACTACGTATATTTCCTCCTTTAGTAAATGACACCACTTCCACCAATAGCTAGAAATCTGAAATGGTCTCTAACTCCTCCTTTCTCATCATTTCCTACATCTTATTGCTTTCCAGGTTTTGTACCTTCTACCCTCTAACGATCCTTTGCATTAGCACCATCTTCCCCCTCCCTTTGGCTACTACTTTAGTTCATACTTTCATCATTTGACACCTATTCCCTGCCTCCACTTTTTCCCTTTTTAATGCATCCACCTCTACTTTACCAGACTGACATTTCTAAAAATGTAGATCATATCAGAGTATATTCTTCTCTGCTTGAAATCTTTTAATGAGAAATCAGCTTCTTATTTCCTATGAGATAAATCTAAACCTCTCAGACAGGTGTTCATGTTCTCTAAAGTCAACTTAAACAAACTTTTTTGCTGCCAGAAGTTTCACAGGGCTTGGGTATCACACCTGCTTTGTAAGTGTTAGAGGAGGCAAAACATCCTTTTGGAGAAAGGAAATAAAAAGAGCTGACCATTCCTTTTCATTCTTTGAGCAAGAAAGACTTTATTTCAATACTGGCTCCCCTACATGCTGCCTGTATGCCCTGGGCAATTATCTATCTTTTCTGAGTGGGGACAATAGAAGGATCTATAACATGTGGTTGTTGTGAGGATTAACAAACTGTAATGCATGAGCATCAGCTAGTCAGGAAGGACACAGCCACCCATGGAGCTGGATCAGTGTCTTGGAAGTCCTTGCTGTGCTAAGCATTAATGCTGTAGTTGCAAGGGGAGGAGAGGGATGGGAGAATTTGGAGGGGTTGGGGAGGCACCTTTGTAGGCCTGGTGCAGTGGTTATTTACCAACAGATAGGAAAGAATTTCAATATTTTAACAACTAGTAAAACTATAACAGGTATTTGCTGATTAACTACCAGTCCAATGTGGGAGCCACCAAAATCCCTTAATTGTGAGCTTATTATGAGGGGAATCATGGTTTCTTAAGCTAGCAGTACATGACAGAGTTGAAGGAGTGTCCTTAAATTCTATGCATATATTAAGTAATTCCTTTTTTTTTTAAAGTCATGCAAAAATATTAATGGAGTACTTATTATGTGCTAGACACTGGGTAGTAGAAGGACAGTAGGATGAACAAGGCAGACTGGTCCTTTTTAGAAAACTTACAGAGTAGGATGAAGACACAGAAATAATATTATAGTTTCAATTGTGATAAATGCTGTGAAGGAAAATGAAGGTGTGTATGACAGAGGTAAATAATTTAGTACTGGAAGTTAGAAAAGACTTACATTAGAAAGAAATGATTCAGATGATACTTGACAGATGCAAGGGGGTGATCTAACCTGTGTTATAAGAAACTGGAATAATGTATGCAAAGGCCCTGAGGCAAGAGGGAGAGAATTTTTGCAAACAGAGAAAGTGAAGGTGTGGCCAGATTGTGGTGCATGAGGAAGAGAATGGTATAATAAATGGCTAGAGGGGTAAGTATGAACCAGATCATACAGTGCTTTAGATGAGATCACCATATCATTTATTGTCCAAACCAGAAAACGTAAAGGCTAATATTAATAATGGTTCTTGGACAATTGGCATGAACCCAGGACTGTCCTGGGTAAGCCAGGAAATATGGTATTCTTCTTACATGTGGTGTTTATGTTTTGTTTTTATTTTTGTTTTGTTTTGTGGGAAGCCATGGGAGCTTTTAAGTAAGATTGTATTTATATTTTAAAATATTTCCTTGATCAGTATGTGTACAATACATTGGAAAGGGCCAAGAAAGTATAGAAGCAGAGTAGCTTGGAGGCTAGTGCTGTAGTTCAAGTAAGAAATGATGTTGGCTTAGACCAGAGTGATAGCAATAGGGATGAAAAACAATGGAAGTAGATTCCATTCTAGGCAGAAGTAGAGAGGTTTTCAGAGAGGAGGTAGGGATATTGTTAAATCTTCTAATTTCCTTCTTTATTCTACGAGTATTTACCAGACACCTTCCAATTGCATGCTCTGTTCTCAGGGAGATAGATCCTTAATTAAATTGTTCTCTGACCTCGAACAGCTATTTACCATTCTTATAACATACCTACAAATTGAACATCTGACAGCAACATCCCTTACAAGGAGGGTGGAGAGGGAAAAATAATAAAGAATTTTTAGCAAATAAAACTTACTAAATGAATGCTAAATGATTCTTTAAAACTTTAGAATATTTTATATTGGAGAGCTATATATTATAGTTAGCGTCATAATACATTGTTTTCATAAAGTTTAATTCCAAGGGAAAAAGTCAGTCTCTCATTAAATTGAAACATGAATTAGAACTGGTAGAGAGATATATTGAAATGAAATGGCTAAAAAAATGATACTTGCGTTTTAAGTCAATTGCGTTCATTGTCAAGTTTCCAGGGTTATTCGGCATTTGCTGTAAAACAGACTGAATTTTCCTTTTCACTGATGGTTCATTGCTATTCCTGGCGAATTTAAATTTCATGACAGTATCTCCTATCACATCACTACCACTTTGCCTGAAAAACCATAAAGATATTTTTTAAAATGTATAATTATGATAATTTTCTGTCGTTCTTTTTATATACTCTTCTTGATTAAGCATTAAAAACATTACTTAAGAAATTTAACATTAGAACAGATTCACATAACAGTGTTTCTGTATGTAATGATATATCACATTGCTACCCCACAAACACTAGATTTCAGTGCATAGTACACTGTACCCACCATTCAGGATAGCTTGTTTTAAAGTCAGAATGGCAGAGTTTGAACACCAGCTCTGCTATTTACTATTGGACTTTAGGTAAGTTTTTTGTTTCTTAATCTTTCTGTACCTGTATCCTCACATTAAAATGGGTTATTATGAAGATTATATGAATTAACAAATGTAAGACTTTTGGGAAGAGTACATAGCATACAGTAAGTATGCTGTAAGTATTAGCTATGGTTAGACTTCACAAATCTTCAAAAAACCCCACTCATCTCATTAAACAAACTTATAAAGAGATGAACTTCCAAGTTTATGTGACTTATAGGCTCAAGTTAATTTTCTGGTACCTACACCCCCTTATCTGGCTACAAAAGCACATTTTAACTTCTGTAGTCATACGTTAAGATTTTTATCTCTGTTTCGATTAACTGTTGATATTTCTCACAAGAACCTTGATAATTTGGCTAAAGGTTATAATTCTCTAAAATCGATATAATATCCATTTCCTTCCATGTAAATTACCATGTAAATCACTTCCTCCACCTAATATTGGCGCTCTCCTTTTCTGAAAATGAATGTGCATTAGGCACATTTGGTTTTGATGCTCTCATATTCTAGGCTGCCTCCTCTCATCTCAATTGCTAATTTTGCCATAATATTCACCCCAGATATTAATTTAATATTTACTAGATAAATACTAAATAAGCACCTTTTTTGTGCTGGGCGTTATTCTTAGTTTCAGAAATTAGCTATGACCAAGATTCACAGTTGCCATTCTCATGAATAGGGCAGTTTAGATGAAGAAGCAGACACTGAATAAATAATTACATCTTACATTTCTAGCAACGTGAAAACCTAAATAATTTAAAGAAGCTTTTCATATAAAACAACCAGAAATGCTAGCGAAAATATAATAAATTCTATTTGAAATGCAAAGTTGGGCTCCTGTGAAAATAAGGGAAATCTTAGAAGACTAAAAATAAAAGAATATGAATATTACATGGTAAGCATTAGAATTGCAATTGTTTTGTGTTTCAGCATTAATAGATACTGGAGATGAGGTCATGGGCTAGTAAAAAATAGGGAGACGGACATGAGGTTCCAGAATAAGGCTAGGTTTCTCAAAGAACTAGGCATTCAGTGAAAGCATAGTTTAGAAAGAAGAAGAACTCACATCATAAAAGAAAAAAAAGTTTAGTTGTCTCAGAGGTCCAGGTCTGGATGGAAAAAAGGTTCTCCTGAGAATTCATAATCATGAACCTGACTTCATGAAAGTTTTGGATTTACATTAATACCACCTGCATGGTCCCAGACACTTTAATCTAAGAAATTAACCAAAAAATGGTCCATGTGATGCCAATCCTCCTAGAGTATCTGATAGAAGCAAATGCTTTGGAGGTATGTATATTAAATCCAGACTGCATAGCATCCCAATTACAAAGTGAGATTAAAGATAAGCATACAACCTCAATGGTAAACAGTACATCATGAGCTAGAATCAGAATAAGAAGAGCATCCTCAAAAAGTCCACATAATAAAATTAACAGATATTCAGGTAAGTAAATTTGAAATGACAAATGACATTAAAGGGGAATTATAAATATGAGAAAAGTATAGTACTTTTTCAAAACAGACAGGTAAACATAGTCAAACATACTTTTTAATTGAAATGAAAACTTGATGGATGAGTTACACAGAATAGTAGACAAAGTTGAAGAGAAACTGGTTAACTGAAAGAGATGAAATCACACAGAATGTAACATAGATAAAGGTATGAAAAAGATCAAATAGAGGCTAAGAGACAGGCGACATCTCAAAGTTTACTTAGTGAAATGTTAAAGAAGAGCACAGAAAAATAAAGGAGCAGCAGTATTACAAGAGATATTGAGAATTATCCGGAATTAATAAAGACATTAAGCCTCAGATCGAGATGAGTCTGAAGCATACTCAATAAAACAACACAAACACACAGATACATCATAATAAAACTCTGAACTCCAAAGGCAAATGGAAGATTTTCAAACAGTAGAGAAAAAACTAGCTACCAAAGAAAGTTTTGAGTGAAGGACAGTTTCTTAATAGCAGTGATAAAAGGCAGTATATAATTGTATTTTCAAAATGCTGAGAGAAAATTGCTATCAACTTGGAATTTTATATCCACACTAAAGTATTATTCAAGAATGAGGCTCAAATAAGGACCTTTCATGCAACACAACAAAAACAAAACTAAACAAAAGTGTAGTTTATTGTTCATGTACTCTTGTTAAAGAATTTATGAAGGAAGTACTTCAGTAAGAAGGAAATTGAACCCAGAAGAAGGTTGGTTGTTAGGTACAGGAAGACATAGGAAACATTGAAAATGGTAAACTGGTAATCTAAAAAGACGTTGACGGGGGCGGAGTCAAGATGGCATACTAGGAGGACGTGGAATTTGCGTCTCGTACAACTGGGGCACCTACCAGGCACTGGTGGGGTACTGTGGACACCTAAGGGGACGGTAGGAACCCCCAGGCACTGGGTAGGACGTGGGGCCTGGGGGGAGTGAAGGGGGAGGAGAAGTGGAGGCAGGACGGGACTGGTGCCCCTGAGGGGCGGCTGGGGGAGGGGAAAAGGGGGAAATTGGGGAACGATTGGGAGGGCAGAGGATCAAAAGGGAGCATGGCCAGGTTTCCCATGCCCACTTGGGCCCCCAGGAACCTGCTGAGATCCCAAGCCTGATCCTCTGCCCACGGAGGCCCCCTTTAGCCATGTGGTCCTGAGGGAGTGGGAGGGAGGGAAGGGGGAGCAAAAGTAAAGGCCAGACCTATGGGACTGGAACCCCTGAGGGGTGGCTGGGGGAGGGGAGGAGTTCCTACATCCAGCAGGACCCACCCATGGTTAGGGGTCCAGTGGCAATGGGGGAGACCCTGAGGGAGATGGTTGGGGAGTGGTGTGAAGGAACAGAAGGGAACACAGCCAGTGCTTCCCCTGTCAGCTGAGCAGCTGGGGAGCCTGTTGGGCTCCCCGGCCTAATCCTCTGCCCTCGGAGCCTCCCTCCTGCTGCGCAGAGCCCAAGCCCTGCTCCTACACCCCCATCCAGGGCCTCACCTCTACACTGGGAGACCCCCTCTGAGACCCCCTCCAACGCACTGGGCCTAAACCCTACCCACACACCCTCACCCAGGGGCCTACCTCTAAACTCTGGAACCCCACACTCTGGAGACCCTCCTTTCCACGTGCTGCTTCTCCCCTTCCACAGAGGTCCTAAGCAGAGACCCCCTGTGCCCCCCATGCTTGAATTCTGCCCTGCCTAGGCCCCGCCCCCAGGACTTTTTCCAGCTACGTGGGTCCTGAGCCTAGGTCCCGCCCCACGCAAAAACGTCACCCCCCACCCGCCTAGGTCCTGCCCCACACTGAACGCCGCCCCTGCCTAAGTTCCACCCCACCTAAACTCCACCCCCATAGCCAAGGCTTTTTTTTTTTTTTTCTTTTTTCCTCTTTTAGATTGGGGTTCTGATTTACCTTGTTGATTCATTGTTGTTGATTCTTTTATATTTTTATTGTTCCTAACAAATATTATATTTTTCAAACTTTATCTTATTCTTTAAGCTTTGTTATTGTTCTCTCCGTCTGGCTTACTTCCCCCGCCCACTTTTTGTTTCCTTTTTTCTGTTGTGGTCTTATTTTACCTTGTTGCAGTTGTTCCCATTATAGTTTTATTTTTCCTAATATATTTTTTATCTTTCTGATTTTATTTTGTTTTTTATTCTTTGATATTGTACTGCTCCTTTTTTTCTTTTTTCTCGCTTTTTTTTTTTTTCTACTGTGCCACAAAGCTTGTGGGAACTTGGTTCCCAGGCCAGAGGTCAGGCCCAGACTCCTGTGGTGGTAGCTCTGAGTCCAAACCGCTGGACTAACAGAGAACCTCAGACCACAGGGAATATTAATCGGAGTGAGATCTCCCAGAGTTCCTCATCTTAGCACCAACCCCAGCTATATCCAACTGTCTGCAAACTCCAGTGCTGGAGGTCTGAGGCCAAACAACTAGAAAAACAGGAAAACAGCACCACCCATCAAAAAAACAACAACAACAAAAAGAAATGACAAAAAATATGTTACAGATGAAGGAACAAGGTAAAAACCTATAGAACAAATAAATGATTATGAAATAGGCAGTCTACCTGAAAAAGAATTCAGAGTAATGATAGTAAAGATGATTCAAAATCTTGGAAACAGAATGGAGAAAATACAAGAAACATTTAATAAGGATCTAGAAGAACTAAGGGGCAAACAAGCAGTGATTAACAACACAATTACTGAAATTAAAAATACTCTAGAAGGAATCAATAGCACAATAACTGAAGCAGAAGAATGGGTAAGTGACCTGGAAGATAAAAGAGTGGAAATAACTGCTGCAGAGCAAAATAAAATAAAAAAAAGAATAAAAAGAATTAAGGCCAGTCTCAGAGACCTCTGGGACAATATTAAACACACTAACATTCAAATTATAGGGGTCTCAGAAGAAGAAGAGAAAAAGAAAGGGTCTGAGAAAATATTTGAAGGGATTATAGACAAAAACTTCCCTAACATGGGAAAGGAAATAGTCAATCAATCCAGGAACTGCAGGGAGTCCCATACAGGATAAATCCAAGGAGAAACACTCTGAAACATATTAATCAAACTTTCAAAAATTAAATACAAAGAAAAAATGTTAAGGGCAGCAAGGGAAAAGCAACAAATAACATACAAGGGAATCCCCCTAAGGTTAACAGCTGATCTTTCAGCAGAAACTCTGCAAGCCCAAAGGGAGTAGCAGGACATATTTAAAGTGATGAAGGGGAAAAACCTACAACCAAGATTACTCTACCCAGCAAGGATCTCATTCAGATTTGACAGAGAAATTAAAACATTTACAGACAAGCAAAAGGTAAGAGAATTCAGCACCACCAAACCAGCTTTACAACAAATGCTGAAGGAACTTCTCTGGGCAGGAAACACAAGAGAAGGAAAAGACCTACAAAAACACACCCAAAACAATTAAGAAAATGGTAATAGGAACATACATATCAATAATTACCTTAAATGCAAATGGATTAAATGCTCCAACCAAAAGAAATAGACTGGCTGAATGGATACAAAAACAAGACCTGTATATATGCTGTCTACAAGAGACCCACTTAACCTACGGACACATACAGACTGAGTGTGAGGGGATGGAAAAAGATATTACATGCAAATGGAAATGAAAAGAAAACTGGAGTAGCAATTCTTATATCAGACAAAATAGACTTTAAAATAAAGACTATTACAAGAGACAAAAAAGAACACTACATAATGATCAAGGGATCGATCCAAGAAGAAGATATAACAATTGTAAATATTTATGCACCCAACATAGAAGCACCTCAATACATAAGGTAAATGCTAACAGCCATAAAAGGGGAAATCAATAGTAACACAATCATAATGGGGACTTTAACACCCCACTTTCACCAATGTAAAGATCATCCAAAATGAAAATAAATAAAACACAAGCTTTAAATGATCCATTAAACAAGATGGACTTAATTCTCATTTAGAGGACATTCCATCCAAAAACAACAGAATACACATTTTTCTCAAGTGCTCTTGGAACATTCTCCAGGATAGATCATATCTTGGGTCACAAATCAAGCCTTGGTAAATTTAAGAAAAGTGAAATCGTATCAAGTATCTTTTCCGACCACAACGCTATGAGACTAGATATCAATTACAGGAAAAAAACTGTTAAAAAAATGCAAACACATGGAGGCTAAACAATACACTACTAAATAACCTAGAGATCACTAAGAAATCAAAGAGGAAATCAAAAAATACCTAGAAACAAATGACAATGAAAACACGACTGCCCCAAACCTATGGGATGCAGCAAAGTAGTTCAAAGGTAGAAGTTTATAGCAATACAATTGTACCTCAAGAAACAAACATCTCAAATAAACAACCTAAAGTTATACCTAAAGCAATTAGAGAAGAACAAAAAACCCCCAAAGTTAGCAGAAGGAAAGAAATCATAAATATCAAATCAGAAAAAAATGAAAAAGAAATGAAGGAAACAGTAGCAAAGATCAGTAAAACAAAAAGCTGGTTCTTTGAGAAGAAAAAGAATATTGTTAAGCCATTAGCTAGACTCATCAAGAAAAAAAGGGAGAAGACTCAAATCAACAGAATTAGAAATGAAAAAGGAGAAGTAACAACTGACACTGCAGAAATACAAAGGATCATGAGAGATTACTACAAGCAACTCTATGCCAATAAAATGGACAACCAGGAAGAAATGGGCAAATTCTTAGAAAAGCACAACGTTCCAAGACTGAACCAGGTAGAAATAGAAAATATAAACAGACCAATCACAAGCACTGAAATTGAAACTGTGATTAACAATCTTCCAAGAAACAAAAGCCCAGTACCAGATGGCTTCACAGGCAAATTCTATCAAACATTTAGAGAAGAGCTAACACCTATCCTTCTCAAACTCTTCAAACTATAGCAGAGGGAGAACACTCCCAAACTCATTCTACGAGGCACCATCACCCTGATACCAAAACCAGACAAAGATGTCACAAAAAAAGAAAATTCCAGGTCAGTATCTCTGATGAACATTGTACGCAAAAATCCTCAACAAAATACTAGCAAACAGAATCCAACAGCACATTAAATGGATCATACACCATGATGAAGTGGGGTTTATCCCCGGGATGCAAGGATTCTTCAATATATGCAAATCAATGTGATACACCATATTAACAAATTGAAGTATATAAACCATATGATAATCTCAATATATGCAGATAAAGCTTTTGGCAAAATTCAACACCTATTTATGATAAAAACTCTCCAGAAAGTAGGCATAGAGGGAACTTACCTCAACATAATAAAGGCCATATAGGACAAACCCACATCAACACCGTTCTCAATGGTGAAAAACTGAAACCATTTCCTCTGAGATCAGGAGCAAGACAAGGTTGCCCACTCTCACCACTATTATTCAACATAGTTTTGGAAGTTTTAGCCACAGCAATCAGAGAAGAAAAAGAAAAGGAATCCAAACCGGAAAAGAAGAAGTAAAATTGTCACTGTTTGCAGATGACATGATACTATACATAGAGAATCCTAAAGATGCTACCAGAAAACTACTAGAGCTAATCAATGAATTTGGTAGAGTAGCAGGATACAAAAGTAATGCACAGAAATCTCTTGCATTTCTATACACTAATGGTGAAATATCTGAAAGAGAAATTAAGGAAACACTCCCATTTACCATTGCAACAAAAAGAATAAAATACCTAGGAATAAACCTACCCAAGGAGACAAAAGATCTGTGTGCAGAAAACTGTAAGACACTGATGAAAGAAGGATGATACAAACAGATGGAGAGATATACCATGTTCTTGGATTGGAAGAATCAACATTGTGAAAATGACTATACTACCGAAAACAATCTACAGATTCAATACAATCCCTATCAAACTACCAATGGCATTCTTCACAGAACTACAACAAAAAATTTCACAATTTGTATGGAAAAACAAAAGACCCCGAATAGCCAAAGCAATCTTGAGAGAGAAAAACAGAGCTGGAAGAATGAAGCTCCTGGACTTCATACTATACTACAAAGCTACAGTAATCAATCATACAATACTACAGTATGGTACTGGAACAAAAACAGAAATATAGATCAGTGGAGCAGGATAGAAAGCCCAGAGATAAACCCATGCACGTATGGTCACCTTATTTTTGATAAAGGAGGCAAAAATATGCAATGGAGAAAAGACAGCCTCTTCAATAAGTGGTGCTGGGAAAACTGGACAGCTACACGTAAAGAAATGAAATTAGAACACTTCCTAACACCGTATACAAAAATAAACTCAAAATGGATTAAAGACCTAAATGTAAGGCCAGACTCTATTAAACTCTTAGAGGAAAACATAGGCAGAGCACTCTTTGTCATAAATCATAGCAAGATCCTTTTTGACCCCACTGCTAGAGAAATGGAAATAAAAACAAAAATAAACAAATGGGACCTAATGAAACTTCAAACCTTTTGCACAGCAAAGGAAACCATAAAGGAGATGAAAAGACAACCTTCAGAATGGGAGAAGATATTTGAAAATGAAGCAACTGACAAAGGATTAATCTCCAAAATATGCAAGCAGCTCATGCAGCTCAATGTCAAAAAATGACAACCCAATCCAAAAATGGGCAGAAGACCTAAATAGAAATTTCTCCAAAGAAGATATATAGATTACCAACAAAGACATGAAAAGATGTTCAACATCACTAATCATTAGAGAAATGCAAATCAAAACTACAATGAGGTATCACCTCACACTGGTCAGAATGGCATCATAAAAAAGTTTATAAACAATAAATGGTGGAGAGGGTGTGGAGAAAAGGGAACACTCTTTCTCTGTTGGTGGTAATGTAAACTGATACAGCCTCTGTGGAGCACAGTATGGAAGTTCCTTAAAAAAGTAAAAATAGAACTACCATGTGACCCAGTAATCCCACTACTGGGCATATACCCTGAGAAAACCATAATTCAAAAAGTGTCATGTACCACAGTGTTCATTGCAGCACTACTTACAATAGCCAGGACATGGAAGCAACCTAAGTGTCTATCGACAGATGAATGGATAAAGAAGATGTGGCACATATGTACAATGGAATATTACTCAGCCATAAAAAGAAACAAAATTGGGTTATTTATAGTGAGGTGGATGGACCCAGTCTGTCATGCAGAGTGAAGTAAGTCAGAAAGAGGAAAACAAATACCGTATGCTAACACATATATATGGAATCTAAAAAAAAAACAAAAAACAACAAAGGTTCTGAAGAACCTAGGGGCAGGACAGGAATAAAGACAGAGACATAGAGAATGGACTTGAGGACACGGGGAGGGGGAAGAGTAAGCTGGGACGAAGTGAGAGAGTAACATTGACCTATATACACTACCAAATGTAAAATAGATAGCTAGTGGGAAGCAGCTGCATGACTCAGGGAGATCAACTTTGTGCTTTGTGACCAGCTACAGAGGTGGGATAGGGAGGGTGGGAGGGAGACTCAAGAGGGAGGAGATATGGGGATATATATATACCTATAGCTGATTCGCTTTGTTATGCAGCAGAAACTAACACACCATTGTAAAGCAATTACACTGCAATAAAGATGTTAAAAAAAAAAAACACCCTAAATGTAATGTGGTATATTGGGTTGGATCCTGAAATGGAAAAAAAGGACATTAGTGGAAGAACTGGTGAAAACGAAGTAAATCAGAGTCTAATAATGTACCAATGTTAATCTCTTAGTTTTGACAGATGTGCCATAGTTATGTAAGATGTTAACATTAGGGGAAGCTAGGTGAAGTGTATGTAGAAACGTTCTGTACTGTCTTTCTGTAAAGTTAAAATTATTCCAAAATAAGATGTTTACTTAAAAAAATTAATAAAATGATATTGACAGTATAATTACAGTGATTTATTTGCAGGTGTTACAAATAAGGTTGAACTAAAACATCAGTAATACGTGAATAACAGTTCCAAGTTTCCTGTATTATTTGGAAGAAGGGTAGTGGATTAAACCAACTCTCCTTGTTTGTAAGAATTTTTTAAGAATAATCACTAAAATAAGATAAATGGAATGTAGAACTTGTAAATTAGTAAACGAAAAAAAACTGAAGAAAATACAGTCATACAAGAGAAGGCAAGATAGTAGAAAAAAGCATTAGAAAAACCAGGATGAAGAACATAAGATAATATGGAGGAAATAAATCCAAATGTAACTATCATCACAATAAATTGAAACTGACTAAACTCTCTAGTTAAAGGCAAAGATGGTCAGAATGCATTTGAAAATGTAATCTAGCTGTCTTCTTGTTTTAGGAGAAAAATCTAACCTGTAAGGACATATGAATGTTGAAAATGAAGATAAGGTATGTTGTAAAAAGAACCATAAGAAAGTCAGTGTAGCATAATAGTATCAGATATAAGAGATTTTAAGATTGAAAGACATTAATTAGTGATAAAAAGGATTAATACCTTGCTAAAAGAAATAGTTCATGAGGCAGATATAATAATTCTAAACATATAGGTGCTTGATAATATGTGCTCAAAATATATTGAACAAGGAGAAATAGGCAAATCCATAGTGCTAGGTTTTATTTGAATGACATAATTACTAAGCTTAATTGGAAGGAACAGAATTCCTATAATTAAGTCTAATAGGAATCCAGAAACAGACTCATAGACGTATGTAAACAATATTCTATAGAAGTGGTATCACAAATCTGAAGGAAAATAACTTATGTAAAAAATTAAAAATCTTCCTCATGTCACACACAAACAAAACACTTGAATAGGAACAGCAAAAATTTTAAATTTATAGTCAATATGGGAGATTTTCTTTATATACAAGATGATAAAGGATTTCTTAAGTAAGACCTTTTGCAACTGATTTTCTACAACAAAAGATGCATATACAAAGTGTTAAGATAATGCTATAGATAGGGAGAATATATTTGCAACTGAAAGTAACAATTGTTTGGTACCTCCTATAGACACAGAACTCCTACAAATCAATAAGAAAAAGACAAATCATAGAAAAAAACCAGAAAAGATGAATATGCAATTCAAAGAAGAGGTATCTTTAGTGAATGATAAACATGTAAATAGGTACTCAAACAGGACTGTGTTTTATACTTCATTTATTTGATCTTCATAACAACTCTATAAGAGTCATGTACCTACCTTCCTTGTGGGAACTGTGAGTAACAAACTCTCTTTTCAAAAGTCATCATCTCCTGATTTGTTGGCCTTACTGTACCTCAAATCTTCTATTGATGCAGTATATTTTAAAACAGAAGGGGAAGGGGAAAAAGTGGTGTGTGTGTGTGGATGTGTATTTCAGACAGAGGGAATAGCTTATATAAGAAGATCTTGAGGTTAGAGAGAGTGGAGAACTGAAAACAGCCTAGTGGGACTTGTGAGTAAATAACAAAGTAGAGAGTAGTAAAAGACTACCCCAGAAATAGAGATGGTAGGAGAAAACCCTATATAGGAAGGTTTAGTAAACTTTGTTTTATATATATATATGTATATAAAAGGAGACATATATATATATCAAGAATACATATATCTGATGCACATATA
Organism: Globicephala melas; assembly: GCF_963455315.2. NCBI lineage: Eukaryota > Metazoa > Chordata > Mammalia > Artiodactyla > Delphinidae > Globicephala > Globicephala melas. Next base: position 85,636,047 of record NC_083318.1, read on the forward strand.
CATGTTTATATATGATATTTGACATATCATAAGGGTAAGGAATAGCAGTTAGAAGAACTTTAAGCAAATACTATGTTTAGCATTTCATTTCAAGAAATCTTTCTGGTTGCTATGTAGAATGTGGAGTGGAGCAAGACTGCAGGAAAGGAGACTCATTAGAAGGCTGTTCATAGACAAGGAGAGAGATGATTGAGGGCAGTGTGTTTGAAGTTATGGATCTTAAACATAATTAAGAAATAGAATTGTGAAGGTTAGATGGATGGATGTGTGGGTTGAGGGAGAGATAGGAATTTAGAGATAACTCATATTTCTTTCTTGAGCATCTGGGTTGAAGGTGACACCATTGATAGAGGTAGGCAATACTAGAAGAGTAACATATTTGGTGGGGGAGAAATGATAGGTTCTGGTCTGGACTTATTAAAGTTGAGCTGTCCAAGATAGCCATATGATGTTAAGTAGACGGCTGTGTATATTCACATCTCGAGATGAGAAGAGAGGACTAGCCCAGAGATACAACTTTAATAATAATTAGCATATAGGGGCAATGAAGCCCCTGAAAGGAGCTTCAGCGTGAACTGAGAAGATGAGAGGCTTACAGCACAGTCTGACAACACTTGAGGAAGAGAAGGAATAAGAACTAACAAAGAAAATTGAGAAGGAATAACTTAAGAGATAAAAGGAAAATCAGGGGTGTATAGGGTCATAGAAACCAAGGGATGGTACTATTTCAAAAAGGATTGACAACTCAACAGTGTTAAATACTGTTGAGAGGTCCAAGAAGAGGACTGATATAATTTCTTTGGAGTTTGTGATTCAGATGTCATTGCTGAACTTGGCAAGAGCAATTACTATTTTGTGGTGAGGTCAGAAGCCAGACTGCAGTGAAATGAGAAGTAAGTGGGAAGTGAACAAAAGGAGAAAAACATGCAGATTCAGTCCTACAAGTATTGCAAGCTCGTGGCTGGTACAGAGAATTTCTCAAGAAAGTACTAAGGTAAATGTGCACTGAACTGACTGAAATGCATTTTGGAAAATGCTCTTCCTATGGATTCTTCTTGAACTCCTCAGCAAAACTTAACTGACCAGAGCTCTATGCTCCTGGGTACTTAACTAGGTGACTCTTCCGAGAATAAGAAAAAATAATTTTCTTGTGGTATTAGTATTTGAGAAAGAAATAGTATAATTTCTCTCCCTCTGAAGAGCTTTTGTATATTAGTTGAAGGATTGAGCAATATGGACATTTGAGATATTTATGTTAGGGTCAGCAAGGGTGGCTCTTCTAGTTGGTAGGAATATCACATCACATCACAAGGATAAGTCCATATTCAACTAAGGTAAGAATGGCAAATAACTAGCTTGTGTGCTGCTACTTCGCCTATTATTTATTTACTTATTTATTTTTTTGCGGTATGCGGGCCTCTCACTGTTGTGGTCTCTCCCATTGCGGAGTACAGGCTGCGGACGCGCGGGCTCAGCGGCCATGGCTCACGGGCCTAGCCGCTCCGCGGCATGTGGGATCTTCCCGGACCGGTGCGTCCCCTGCATCGGCAGGCGGACTCTCAACCACTGCGCCACCAGGGAAGCCCTACTTCGCCTATTATTAATTCATAGCAGACACATCTGTGTTTGGCCACAGCATCCTTTATATTATAGCATTCCAGGCAGACAAAACCCAAAAAGCCATTTTTGGTGTTGGTTTAGTGTTCCAATCGTGCCCAGGACCACAACACTGCACATCTCCACAAGGCATTGTTTGCTACATAGACTGCATTGTGAATAGTATCCCCTGGAGTTATATAATAGAATAACCCTGTTGCTGTACCTTCACCCAACTCTCTCTCTACCCTTTCCTCCTTTTCCCACCAAGAACTGAAGTAATATGGTTATTTACATTAGTAAGTAGATCGTATGACATGTTTTGTTTTTTGGCATTGGTTTTTAAACTTTCCATGATACTATTTTCATAATATTGCAACACATTGTGTGAATGTCTCATTCATTATCTATGCTGTGAACAAAATCAAATGCACCAAGTTGTATCTATGCTTATAGATATTTTTTGTTGTATTTCCACTCACCTCAGTCCGACAACATGAGCTCTGATGAACTGGCTTCTTAAATTTGACTCTTCGAATGTTTTAGTAATCTGTAGAAAGAAAGGAAAAAACAACCTCTCTGTAATTACCGTTCTTTCTCTGTTTCCTCTTTCTGCCCAACCTTGCAACATGGTTGTTAATGGGGAGTTGACTATGTTAATGAGGAATAGAGAGTTCAGTTTAGTTCAGTTCCATCTCAGAACACATGGGAGCGATTTAGGCAGGTTAATAACCTTCTGATGCAGTGCCTGTTTCTTCATCTGTTACACAAAGATGATAATGGACAGGATGCATCTTTGCTAGAAGCCATTCTAAACATAGCAGATGTTTTGCTCAGTGAGAGCCCACGTTACGTGATTTGGTGGCTGTTCCCAAAAAGGTGGGCGCATGAGCCAACCCAACGCTAGGTGAGTCCACTGATACAATTTACAGTGTGTGATCCTGCAACAACTGTTCTTAAATGGGTAAAACTAGATTAAAATGAGCAGCAATGGAGGGCTTGATGAGAAAGAGGAAACGAAGTAAAGGCCAGTCTTTTCCTTATTGTTTCTGATTAATGCCTAAGCAACATAAGTTATTTTTAGCATCAGTTGGTACTTCCTGACCTAACTTTAACTTTCCCCCTGAATCATTGCTCAATGCCAGCAAGGATGGTCCTCTTGAGGTATAAGGTTTAGCTTCACAGTAAACTAGTAGTGAGTGATTCTGTGACTGGAACAGTTCTGCCAAGATGCAGGGTGAGATGTACTGAGCTTTCATAATGGCGAGTGGATTCTGTTGGCTTGTACTGTGAGGTTGGACCAAGGTGGGGGTGAACATGAAAAGGTGAAGTTGGGGAAATTAAGTAGCATGTTGAATATTACATTAAGCCAGGATTTGAAGTCAATTCTTCTTGAGACTGTAAAGTTGGACCAAGGTGGGGGTGAACATGAAAAGGTGAAGTTGGGGAAATTAAGTAGCATGTTGAATATTACATTAAGCCAGGATTTGAAGTCAATTCTTCTTGAGACTGTAAAGTTTATGCAATCTCTATTACACTGCATTTATTTTTTCAGTATCCATTCTTTAGGCTGATATCAGACCAACCAGTTGTGATGCAAAATAACTTTTTTTCTTTCTAGAGGTCTCAAATATTTTTAAGAGTTATGAGGCTGTTAGTTTTTCAAAATAATTTCCTTTTTAAAAAATTCAAGAAGTACTAGTAAGTGTTAAGAAGAGAGCAAAAAGTCACTCAAAATTCTATGATCTAGAATTATAGAATGCAATCATTTGGTGAGTATTTTAGTTAACTATGTAGAAGGATAGGTTTTAATGTGTTTATTAATATGGTATATTGTAGGAGGGAGTTTAATAAACTGATTTATTTTTAATATTACTTGACTTTAGCAGAAATAAAAGGAACTGACCTAAAACTGAAGGAATTGCTAAAATTTAGATGTTTCTTGTAATTATATTTTAATTCATGATTTGGTATTGCATCAGCATGGGCTACACTGGACCAAAATGTTAAAAATATAATTTAATTATGACATTTTTGTTATGTGGAAAATATTGATGTAATTTAGTGAGGACTAAGGTAATAAGCAACATAAAGAAAGCAAGTTGATTAATTGGTTGATATCCATATACAAGGATAAAAGAAGAGACCTATGGATAAGAATCCGTATTTCATAGAGTGGGTGAAAATTTTGTAGTCTCTTTAATTAGAACTTATCAAATACTTGGTAGAAAATCAGTGAGCAGATGCCTGAAGAGGAAGCCAATAGGAGAGTGGAAAGTGTAGTAGATAGGGGACAGGGAAAAGTTAGCTTGCTATGAGAACTTGAACGAATCTTTTAAACTTTCTTCCTCTCAATTTCTTCATCTGTAAAAGGAAAACAGTCCAAAGTGTGTTTAAAAAATTGTTCTGTACACAGTTGACTACTGCAACTCCCAGAGGCTGTGCATCTGCTTTCAGTGAGCTTTACATGTAACCTTTGGGCTTTTTCACTCCCTTCAAACTTATTATTGATTCTTCTTTAATGGGTTGGATGAGTTTGCTTTCATACTTCTTTGATTTTGTAACCTGTATTATTGACCCTTTTATTACAATGGACAAAAAATCAAGTAAACAAAGAAAAAAGAACTATTTTATATTTCCCTCCTGAATGAGGGTGACAATACTATCTTTGTGGGGTTTTTTTTAATGTCTTTATCGGAGTATAATTGCTTTACAGTGTTGTGTTAGTTTCTTCTGTGAATCAGCTATACATATACTATATCCCCATATCTCTTCCCTCTTGCATCTCCATCCCACCCTCCTTATCTCACCCCTCTAGGTGTCACAAACACGGAGCTGATCTCCCTGTGTTATGCAGCTGCTTCCCACTAGCTACCTGTTTTACATTTGGTAGTGTATATATGTCCATGCCACTCTCTCACTTCGTCCCAGCTTACCCTTCCCCCTCCCCATGTCCTCAAGTCCATTCTCTACATCTGCGTCTTTATTCCTGTCCTGCCCCTAAGTTCTTCTGAACCATTTTTTTTTTTTTTTTTTAGATTCCATGTATATGTGTTAGCATACGGTAATTGTTTTTCTCTTTCTTACTTACTTCACTCTGTGTAACAGACTCTGGGTCCATCCACCTCACTACAGATAACTCAATTCCATTTCTTTTTATGGCTGAGTAATATTCTACTATACATATGTGCCACATCTTCTTTATCCATTCATCTGTTGATGGACACTTAGGTTGCTTCCGTGTCCTGGCTATTGTAAGTAGTGCTGCAATGAACATTGTGGTACATGACTCTTTTTGAATTATGGTTTTCTCAGAGTATATGCCCATAGTGGGATTGCTGGGTCATAAGGTAGCTCTATTTTTAGCTTTTTAAGGAACCTCCATACTGTTCTCCATAGTGACTGTATCAATTTACATTCCCACCAACAGTGCAAGAGGGTTCCCTTTTCTCCACATCTTCTCCGGTGTTTATTGTGTGTAGAGTTTTCGATGATGGCCATTCTGACTGGTGTGAGGTGATACCTCAATGTAGTTGTTTTTGGTTTTTTTTTTTAAGAAGATGTTGGGGGTAGGAGTTTACTAATTTAGTTATTTATTTTTGCTGTGTTGGGTCTTTGTTTCTGTGCAAGGGCTTTCTCTAGTTGTGGCAAGCGCGGGCCACTCTTCAACACGGTGTGCGGGCCTCTCACTATCGCGGCCTCTCTTGTTGCGGAGCACAGGCTCCAGACGCGCAGGCTCAGTAGTCGTGGCTCACCAGCCTAGTTGCTCCGCGGCATGTGGGATCTTCCTGGACCGGGGCACAAACCCGTGTCCCTTGCATCGGCAGGTGGACTCTCAACCACTGCGCCATCACGGAAACCCCCTCATTGTAGTTTTGATTTGCATTTCTCTAATGATTAATGATGTTGAGCATCTTTTCATGTGTTTGTTGGCAATGTATATATCTTCTTTGGAGAAATATCTATTTAGGTCTTCGGCCCATTTTTGGATTGGCTTGTTTTTTTCATATTGAGATGCATGAGCTGCTTGTATATTTTGGATATTAATCCTTTCTTATCTGCTTCATTTGCAAATATTTTTTCCCATTCTGAGGGTTGTCTTTTCATCTTCTTTATGGGTTCCTTTGCTGTGCAAAAGCTTTTAAGTTTCACTAGGTCTTATTTGTTTATTTTTGTTTTTATTTCCATTTCTCTAGGAGGTGGGTCAAAAAGGACCTTGCTGTGATTTATTTCAAAGAGTGTTCTGCCTATGTTTTCCTCAAAGAGTTTAGTAGAGTCTGGCCTTACATTTAGGTCTTTAATCCGTTTTGAGTTTATTTTTGGGTATGCTGTTAGGAAGTGTTCTAATTTTATTATTTTACATGTAGCTGTCCAGTTTTCCAAGCACCACTCATTGAAGAGACTGTCTTTTCTCCATTATATATTCTTGCCTCTTTTCTCAAAGATAAGGTAACCATATGTGCATGTGCATAGAGGTTCCCTCTATGCCTACATTCTGGGGAGCTTTTATCATAAATAGGTGTTGAATTTTGTCAAAAGATTTTTCTGTATCCATTGAGATTATATGGTTTATATCCTTTAATTTGTTCATGTGGCATATCACATTGATTGATTTGTGTATATTGAAGAATCCTTGCATTCCTGGGATACACCCCACTTGATCATGGTGTATGACTCTTTTAATGTGCTGTTGGATTCTGTATGCTAGTATTTTGTGGAGGATTTTTGCATCTATGTTCATCAGAGATACTAGCCTGGAGTTTTATTTTTCTGTGAAATCCTTGTCTGGTTTTGGTATCTGGGTGATGGTGGCCTCGTAGAATGAGTTTGGTAGTGTTCCTCCTTCTGCTATATTTTGGAAGAGTTTGAGAAGGTTAGGTGTTAGCTCTTCTTTAAATGTTTGATAGAATTCACCTGTGAAGCCATCCATTCCTGGGCTTTTGTTTGCTGGAAGATTTTTAATACAGTTTCAAATTCAGTGCTTGTGATTTGTTTATATTTTCCATTTCTTCCTAGTTCAGTCTTGGATGGTTGTGTTTTTCTAAGAATTTGTCGATTTCTTCCAGGTTGTCCATTTTATTGACATATAGTTGCTTGTATTAATCTCTCATGATCCTTTGTATTTCTGCAGTGTCAGTTGTTACTTCTCCTTTTTCATTTCTAATTCTGTTGATTTGAGTCTTCTCTCTTTTTTTCTTGATGAGTCTGGCTAATGGTTTACCAATTTGGTTTATCTTCTCAAAGAACCAGCTTTTTGTTTTATTGATCTTTGCTATTGTTTTCATTTCTTTTTCATTTATTTCTGATCTGATGTTTATGATTTCTTCCCTTCTGCTAACTTTGGGGTTATTTTGTTCTTCTTTCTCTACTTGCTTTAGGTGTAAGTTTAGGTTGTTTTTTTTGAGATTTTTCTTGTTTCTCGAGGTAGGATTGTATTGCTATAAACTTCCCTCTTAGAACTGCTTTTGCTGCATCCCATAGGTTTTGGGCCATTGTGTTTTCATTGTCATTTGTTTCTAGGTATTTTTTGATTTCCTGTTTGATTTCTTTAGTGATCTCTTGGTTATTTAGTAGTGTATTGTTTAGCCTCCATGTGTTTGTATTTTTTACAGTTTTTTTCCTGTAATTGATATCTAGTCTCATAGCGTTGTGGTCGGAAAAGATACTTGATACGATTTCAATTTTCTTAAATTTACCAAGGCTTGGTTTGTGACCCAAGATATGATCTATCCTGGAGAATGTTCCATGAGCACTTGAGAAAAAGTGTATTCTGTTGCTTTTGGATGGAATGTCCTCTAAATGAGAATTAAGTCCATCTTGTTTAATGTATCATTTAAAGCTTGTGTTTCCTTATTTATTTTCATTTTGGATGATATGTCTATTGGTGAATGTGGGGTGTTAAAGTCCCCTACTATGATTGTGTTACTGTCATTTTCCCCTTTTATGACTGTTAGCATTTGCCTTATGTATTGAGGTGCTTCTATGTTGGGTGCATAAATATTTACAATTGTTATATCTTCTTCTTGGATCGATCCCTTGATCATTCTGTAGTGTCCTTCTTTGTCTCTTGTAATAGTCTTTATTTTAAAGTCTATTTTGTCTAATGTGAGAATTGCTGCCCCAGCTTTTTTTTGATTTCCATTTGCATGGAATATCTTTTTCCATCCCCTCACTTTCAGTTTGTATGTATCCCTAGGTCTGAAGTGCGTGTCTTGTAGACAGCATATATATGGGTCTTATTTTTGTATCCATTCAGCCAGTCTATGTCTTTTGGTTGGAACATTTAATCCATTTACATTTAAGGTAATCATCGATATGTATGTTCCTATTACCATTTTCTTAATTGTTTTGGGTTTGTTATTGTAGGTCTTTTCCTTCTCTTGTGTTTCCTGCCCAGAGAAGTTCCTTCAGCATTTGTTGTAAAGCTGGTTTGGTTGTGCTGAATTCTCTTACCTTTTGCTTGTCTGTAAATGTTTTAATTTGTCCGTCAAAACTGAATGAGATCCTTGCTGGGGAGAGTAATCTTGGTTGTAAGTTCTTCCCTTTCATCGCTTTAAATATGTCCTGCCACTCCTTTCTGTCTTGCAGAGTTTCTGCTGAAAGATCAGCTGTTAACCTTATGGGGATTCCCTTGTATGGTATTTGTTGCTTTTCCCTTGCTGCTTTTAATATTTTGTCTTTGTATTTAATGTTTGAAAGGTTGATTAATATGTGTCTCGGTGTGTTTCTCCTTGGATTTAGCCTGTATGGGACTCTCTGCACTTCTTGGACTTGACTATTTCCTTTCCTGTATTAGAGAAGTTTTCAACTCTAATTTCTTAAGATATTTTCTCAGTCCCTTTCTTTTTCTCTTCTTCTTTTTGGGACCCTTATAATTTGAATGTTGGTGCATTTGATGTTGTCCCAGAGGTCTCTGAGTCTATCCTCGATTCTTTTCACTCTTTTTACTTTATTCTTCTCTGCCGTAATTATTTCCACTATTTTATCTTCTGGGTCACTTATCCATTATTCTGCCTCAGTTATTCTACTATTGATTCCTTCCAGAGAATTTTTAATTTCATTTTTTGTGTTGTTCATCATTGTTTGTTTGCTCTTTAGTTCTTCTAGGTCCTTGTTAAACATTTCTTTTATTTTCTCCATTCTATTTCCAAGGTTTTGGATCATCTTTACTATCATTATTCTGAATTCTTTTTCATTTCCTCTTCATTCATTTGTTTAGGTTGGTTTTTACTTTGCTCCTTCATCTGCTGCATATTTCTCTGTCTTCCCATCTTACTTAACTTACTGTGTTTGTGGTCTCCTTTTCGCACCCTGCATGTTCGTAGTCCCTGTTGTTTTTGGTGTCTGCCCCCAGTGGGTAATGTTGGTTTAGTTGGTTTTGTAGGCTTCCTGGTGGAGGGGACTGGTGCCTGTGTTCTGGTGGATGAGGCTGGATCTTGTTTTCTGGTGGTCAGGACCTCGTCCGGTGGTGTGTTTTTGGTTATCTGTGAACTTATTATGATTTTAGGCAGCCTGTCTCCTAATGGGTGGAGTTGTGTTCCTGTCTTGCTAGTTGTTTGGCATGGGGTGTCCAGCACTGGAGCTTGGTGGTCGTTGAGTGAAGCTGGGTCTTAGCTTTGAGGCAGAGATATCTGGGAGAACTCTCACCGGTTGATATTATATGGGGCTGGGAGATCTCTGGTGGTTCAGTGTACTGAGCTTGGCTCTCCCACCTCAGAGGCTCATGCCTGACACCCAGCTGAAGCACCAAGACTGTGTCAGCCATGGGGCTCAGAAGATAAGGGAGAAAAGAAAGAAAGAAAGAAAAAATAAATAAAATAAAATAATAAAGTTATTAAAATAAAAAAATTATTAAAGTAATTTAAAAATAAAGAAGAGAGCAACCAAACCAATAAACAAATCCACCAATGATAACAAGTGCTAGAAACTATACTAAGATAAAGATAAAAATCAAAGTAGTCAGTCTCACGCAGCAAACTCCAAGTCCACAGGTGCTCCCAAAATCCACCGCCTCAATTTTGGGATGATTTGTTTTCTATTCCAGTGTTCCACAGATGCAGGGTACATTGAGTTGATTTTGGAGGTTTAATCCACTGCTTCTGAGGCTGCACAGAGAAATTTCCCTTCTTCTTTGTTCGCACAGCTTCTGGGGTTCAGGTTTGGATTTGGCCCTGCCTCTGCATGTAGGTTACCCTCTGGCATCTCTTCTTCACCCAGATAGGAGTGGGTTAAAGAGCGGCTGATTAGAGGGCTCTGCCTCACTCAGGCTGGGGGGAGGGAGGGGTACGGAATGCAGGGCGGGCCTGTGGCTGCAGGGGCCCACATGGTGTTGTAACAGCCTGAGGCCCGCTGTGTGTTCTCCCAGGGAAGTTGTCCCTGGATTACGGGACCCTGGCAGTGGCTGGCTGCACAGGCTCCTCAGAAGGGGGGTGTGGATAGTGGCTTGCACGCAGGCTTCTTGGTAGCTGCAGCAGCAGCCTGAGCATCTCATGCCCGTCTCTGGGTCCGCGCTGATAGCCGCAGCTCGTGCCTGTCTCTGAAGCTCGTTTAGGCAGTGTTGTGAATCTCCTCTCCTCGTGCGCCCCAAAGCAATGGTCTGTTGAGTCTTAGGCAGTTCCAGACTTTTTCCTGGACTCCCTCCCAGTTAGTTGTGTCACACTTGCCCCCTTCAGGCTATGTTCACGCATCCAACTCCTCTCCTCTCCCTGGGATCTGAACTCCGAAGCTTGAGCCTCAGCTCTCAGCTCTCACCCACCCCGGTGGGTGAGCAGACAAGCCTCTCAGACTGGTGAGTGCTGGTTGACACCAATCCTCTGTGCGGGAATCTGTCCGCTTTGCCCTCTGCATCCCTCTTGCTGCACTCTTCTCTGTAGCTCCGAAGCTTCCCCCCTTTTCCACCAGTGAAGGGGCTTCCTAGTGTGTGGAAACATTTCCTCCTTCACAGTTCCCTACCAGAGGTGCAGGTTCCATCCCTATTCTTTTCTCTCTGTTTTTTCTTTCTCCTTTTGCCCTACCCAGGTACATGGGGAGTTTCTTGCATTTTGGGAGGTCTGAGGTCTTCTGCCAGCGTTCAGTAGGTGTGCTGTAGGAGTTGTTCCACATGAACACGTATTTTTGATGTATTTGTGAGGAGGAAGGTGATCTCCATGTCTTACTCCTCTGCCATCTTGAAGGTCTCTTGACAACACTATCTTTGAATTCTAGAATAGCCTAGAATCCTCAAACCTCAATAATATTCATAATTGATAAGAATTGAAGTGAGATATAGATTATTTAGGTAAATTCTAACAAAGTAACCATCATTAAACCGGTTAATAGGTGAGGTCATACGAAGGGTAAGACATTACACATAGAATGTCTATAATTGTCACATATTTTTCATCTTGAGGGAGAAGAGATCTTATTAGCTACCCCATGAAGGTAAATCATCTTCTTATTTTCAGTACCTTCTTACTTGGTAGGTATATTTTTTGTTTTGTCTTGTATTTTAGTATTTAATGTTGAAATTACATGAACAACTGATGAGGTGGAAGCATCTCTCACATACCTACCTCATAACATTTCTCAATAGGTACAGTTTTGTGCATAATATTCATGAGCTGAGTAATAGTAATAATGTTGTTTTTGTGATTTCAGTCACCCTTCAGTTACAAACTTTCTTTTCTGTTTAATCAGAAGATCTGGAAACTCAGTTTTCAGGAAAAAAGATAAAATACATGACAATATAATCTATTACTACAGTACTCTTCAAATATGTATATATATATTTTTTGCGGTATGTGGGCCTCTCACTGTTGTGGCCTCTCCCGTTGTGGAGCACAGGCTCCGGACACGCAGGCTCAGTGGCCATAGCTCACGGGCCCAGCCACTGCGCAGCATGTGGGATCCTCCCGGACTGGGGCACGAACCCATGTCCCCTGCATCGGCAGGCGGACTCTCAACCACTGCGCCACCAGGGAAGCCCAGAATTTATAATTTTTGAAACACTGTGATAAAATGACCCAAAGGTATGATTCTAAGTTTAATCTAAATACTTGGTCTGAAGCACTGAAGAAGTTTCCACACAATTATGTGGCTCCAGATGCATGAAGTTCATTGGCAGAACTTAACAAATCATGACACTAAGTTGTCATTCCCACCAATCATGCAAGGGTTTTGTTGAAGTTCAGCAAGTGACTTTCCATCTTTCCTGATTTCAACTGGCTACCCTTTCAAATCAAATCAAAGGAGTTTAATTATATTTATATACAAATTTTAAGAAATGTGTTCAAAATCAACAAACATGGTAGGTAATTTTTGTCTCCCAAATTTTTATGTGTGCATGTCTAAGCCCTTAATTTTCAGTAAAACAAAACAACTGAACTCAATCACCTAATGCTGGACACATTGTTAAACATGTATTTCCCAAGTTTTCTCTTATTTATTTAAAAAGTAGTTAAGGGCTTCCCTGGTGGCGCAGTGGTTGGGAGTCCGCCTGCCAATGCAGGGGATACGGGTTCGTGCCCCGGTCTGGGAAGATCCCACATGCCGCGGAGTGGCTGGGCCCGTGAGCCATGGCTGCTGAGCCTGCGTGTCTGGAGCCTGCGCTCCGCAACGGGAGAGGCCACAACAGTGAGAGGCCCACGTACCACAAAAAAAATAAAGTAAAATAAAAAAATAAATAAAAAGCAGTTAATTTCTCACACTTATACCTTGAAGGGACAGGGTGTGCGTGTGTGTGTTTAAACATCTTCTAAAAAGCATTGCTTAACCTGGCAGTATGGCTGTAGCCAGTTCTTATGTTACCTAACTGTTCATTTACTTATTCATTATTGTATATTGCATATTCATTACTTCATATGAGGGTTGTCTTCAAATTGCAGATTTTTAAATTTATTTATGTTTTGCAGGATTCTTCTCAGTCCTCATATTAATTTTTGGGGAGGTTTAGTTTACTTTTAGAGCTAGATAATATAATTTTAAAATCTAGTGGAAACTGTGTATCATTTAAATCTACTGAGAGCCGGTAAAAGTGTGCTGATGCCCAGTCAGTTCTGTTGTGTTACTGCCCACCCCATCCCTCAAGATATTTTCACACACATTGTGTGGAACTACTTGACATAAAACCAAACAAAGGTGCCAGTGTCAATCCATTTGTTAAATAGTAACAAAGCTAAGTTTGTTTATTTGTTCCTTCGCTCCTTCTCTCCCTATTTTCTTTTTCTTCTTGTTTAAAAATTCTTTCGTAAAAGAGAAAAACACATGTAGAGTGACATTTGAGTATTTTCTTCCATGACTCCAATAAAATTATTGTGAATCCCTCTCTGGTATGACAACTCCATCTTGGATACCATTGTGGGCTTCATCCTGACTGCAATGACATCTTTATTTTGTGTCCCTAGCACTTAGCACAGGAACCAACAGATAGAATGTATCATTTATTCATTCATTCAACAAATATTTGAATGCTAGCTATGTACCAAATTCTCTTTTAGGCATTAGGCAGCAACCAGTGCTTATTAAATGGCTGTACTAAAAGCCCTGATGGTATAAGGGATGTGATAAGATTAATTGTAAATTGATACTGCTGTCTTTCTCTTCCTGTGCCCTAGTTTTTTTTCATGGTACAGTCATTAGGTATATTTTGGAAAAAATGGCAATTGTTGTTTGCAGAATCTGTTGCAATACCACCCCTGATGCCAAAGGGGAGTTTCAATGGTTCAGTTGATCCCAGGTATGAATCCTGATTGAAGTCCCTTGTTTTATTTGGAGAGGCCCATTCAATCAGAATGCACTCATAGTTTTGATACACATATTTTGCAAACAGATGCTCTCATTATTTCGAAATCACCTTATTCATTTTTTCATTCATTCAACAATTTTTGAGCACCTCTTATGCTTCACGCTCCCTCTTTCAAGCACTGGGTTACACTGGTGGAGAAAATAGACAGTCCTTGCCATCATGGAGCTTACATCTAATGGGGGAGATACGCACTAATCATATTATCATCCACATTTAAGCAGAATTATAACTGTGATAAGTGCAGCAATATAGTAGAGGGATTTGATCCAGTCAGTGAGATTAGGGAGGCTTCTCAGAGGAATGTTTATGAAACTGAGATCTTCAGGAAGAATCAGAGTTAGCTGGTTGAAGAGAAAGGAAAAGCCTCACAGGTGGAGTGAATGGCACATACAAAGTCCTGAGGTAGGAACAAACAGATTGTGTTTAAGGAATCAAAGGCCAGGACAGTTGTAGCCTAGAAAGCAAGGAGGCTAGAGTTATATAGAAAGGCCAGACCATGAAAGTCTTGTTAGTGTGTGAAGAATTTGGTCTTTATCATCATAATGGGAAGTCACTGAAGTGTTTTAAATGAGAGGATAATAAAATCAGATTTGCAATTTGAGAACAATCTCTCTGGTTGCATGTGGATAAACAATTTTAGGTACAAAATAACGTAAATTAGTTATGGTGCTATTTTGGCACTTCGGTGTAGAGGTCATGGCTTGGATGGTTATGGTGGTAGCAGATATGGAGAGAAATGAATGGATCTGAGGGAAATACAGGGGATAAAACCTACAGGGGTTGGTAATAGATTGGATATTTGGAATGGCATAGAGCAGTATGTCAAGGATGAATTCTAGGTTTCTGGTTTGGAAAACTGAATAAATGGTATTATCATCAATGGGGTTAGGATTATGGGAAGAAGACTAGTATGGCGTGGAGGGATCATGAGTTTGATTTAGGGACATAATATATTTGAGATGTTTTTACAACAGCCAAGTAGAGATATTAAGCTGGCAGTTGGGGGAAAAGGTCTGAAGTACAGAAGAAAAGTCTGGGCTGACGACAGCATGAGTCATTAGTATATAAGTGTTGGTAGAAGTAATGGTCATGGGTGAGATCATCTAGAGATAGAAAATAATGTGAGAGGAGAGGAGCGCATAGGTCAAAGAGTTGGGGAATTTCAACATTTAATGTTAGTGTAGAGGAGGGTGAATCTATAAAAGATACAGAGGAGAAGGAGTGGCCAGAGAGGCACGATGAGAAAAACAGGTGATTCGGTGGCATGGATATCTTGTGTGAAAACCACATAATCATAGACTTTTTGAGGTAGAATGTACTATAAAAATCATCTAGTTCAATGATTTTATTTTACTAATGAATAAACTGTGAACCAGAAAAGTGAATTGCTTAATATAATAGAAATTCTGGGATTATTCCACAGCTCATTAAGTATTAATTAACACTGCTGACTATGGAACAGGGATAATGATGGTACTCATGTTACCACTGGTAAGTGGTATGATTCTTGAACTTGAAATCAGGAGACCTTGGTTTGAATTTTTGTTCTGTCACTTTCCAGTTGAATGGCCTTTGTCACGTTTCTTAATCTCTCACAGTATTCACTTACCCATCTATAAAAATTACATGCCCATTGTGAGTTGAAGGTTAGATGATATATGTAAAAGTGCTTTATGAACTATAAAATACTACATTAGAGTATTATCCAAAGTGTTTCTACAGAAGTATGAATAAATGAGATTAACTGTAGAAATCATACATCAGACGAATTTCAAGGGGAATCTTTCTCTGCCAGATGTTTAATTATAAAGCCACAGTAAATAGCTGGGTACTGGTACAGACAAAGACTAGTCAGTGAAAGAGAGAGGAGTACAGAAAAAAGAAAGGAGGAATTTAGTGTATGATAAAGACGGCACAACAAATAAATCCATTGTACTATTTAATATACTGTTTTGGTACCACCACCTAGCTCTTTTAGGGGAAAAAGCTGGATCTCTATCTTATTACAAAATAAATTACAGGTGAATCAAAGATAAAATTGATAATTTTGGCTACCTAAAAAATTAAATCTATATGGCAGTAAAAAAAAACCCTAGATTATAAACAAGGTTGAAAGTCAAATCTCGTTAGAGAAATATATGCAAATGAATAACAGGCAAATTTTAATATTTTAACAAGGAAAGAATTTTTTTCCCTAGATTTATATAAAAACACAAAGGCTCCAGTAAGAAAATGGGCAAGGTCATGACCAGGCAATTCACAAATGAAATTATAAAAATGACCTATTACTATAGGGAGACAGATTAAATCTTACTAGTAATCAAAGAAATGCAAACCAAAATAATAGTGAGATATCACTTCTTACCTATTGAATTAGCAACAATTAATAAGGTTTACAATGCATAGTGTTAATGCCGTAGGGGAAATAAGCATACCTATGCATACTTATATACTGGTGGTAAGAATGTAAACTTGGGCACTTCTGGAGTGCAATCTAGAAATTAAAATAAATGTTAAAAATGCATAGATCACTATATTGATATAAACAAATGGTTGAATTAGTACATGGAGAAACTAGACAAACAGAAGAATTTCAAATATTCTTTAAATATTCAAAGCATAACTCGTTACTCCTCCACTTCTTATGTGTGGCCTGTACATAGTGTCTTTCTTCCAAAGAGTATAATATGGAAAAGGGAGGGAGTAACTTTACAGTGTAGAAATCTGGCCAACACTACTTCAGCCAGGTGATCAAGGTCAACAGTGGTAAGTCATGTTGATATTATGTACCCCACTTCATATGATGTAATGAAAATGACCCTTTTCCTCTATAGTCTTCCTCCTTAAAACCCCAAACCCCAGTCTAACCATAAGAAAAAACATCAGAAGGCCTCCAATTGTGGGACATTTCTACAAAATACCTGACTAGTATTCCTCAAAACTGTCAAGGTTATCGAAAACAAGGAAAATCTGGGGAACTGTCATAGTCTACAAGAGCCTAAGGAGACATGACAACTCTGTAATTTGCTATCCTGGATGGGATCAGGAAATGGAAAAGAACATTAAGTAAAAACAAAGGAAATCTGAATAAAATACAGAATTTGGTTAATAACAATGTATTAATATTGGATGATTAATTGCAATAAATATACTATTGTAATATAAAACATTAATCATAGAGGAAACTGGGTGTGATGTATATGAGAACTCTATATTATCTTTGCAACTTTTCTATAAATCTAAAATGCTTCTAAAATAAAATCTTTATTAAAATTGAAGAAGAAATTTAAAAATCTCTAGAGAGAAATAAAAGCATAAACCCTATATTCTGATAATTCTACTTCTGGGAATATGTCCCAAGAATATAATCACTCAGGTGTGCAAGGATGTATCAACAAGACTGGTCATCAGAATATTGGATATAATAGTGAAAAACTGGAAACAATTTGAACATCTGTCAACAGAGGACTGGTTAAATAAAATACTGTACCTTTACGCACTATAATACTATTTATTTATTTAAAATGGCATATTTCTTCATTGATATTTAAATATCTCTATGACATATTTTTTGAGAAAAAAGTGGTAGTAAACAAGCATGTATAGTCTTATTCCACTGACAGAAAATTATATGTGTTTGTGCATGGATGATTATGCAGTTTTCATGAAAAGTACTTGGAACATCAAAATATTAAAAATGGATATATTAGTATTGAGATTTTGTGCATATTTCTTTCTCTTTATATTTCTTGAATGCCTTGACTTTTCTACTTTTTTATTATCTTTACAACAAAAGACAATACTAAAATTATTTTCATTTTGATAACACTTTATACATTACAATTTACTTTATAGACCACTTTTGAGAGTAATTGAAGAATAACAAATTAGATTGTATAATTTTTTTGTCATTGGGATTGGATTTTAAAGACTTACTGAATATCTTCCAAATGTGCTGGTAGTACTTTTGAAAAGAAACTTAGTTTATGTTTTTCACATTGCTGAATATGTACGTTGTGCTTTATGCCTTATGCTGTTTCTCTCCATATCAGTCTTTTGCAATTTTACATATGCTCTATGAAGGATGCGCTGACCTGACATATCTGATCTGTCTGGCAGGAACTGAGTGACCTCTTTAGGGCTGAGGATGTCTCTGGCATCTTGCTTTAATGACAAATAGTTGGGTTCTAATTCCCTATAATGAAGCTGGGATTCTCAATATACATACTTACAGTTTGCTCCCTTTTATTAGACTGGGTAAATAGCTGAAACATTACATGATGTCTTTGTGTGGATGTGAGGACTTCATTATGAATAACTGTCCTCAGACTGACCTCCTGAGATGTTTGTCTCTAGTGTCTTCGTCAAGAAATTTAAGAATGTCTCTTGCAGTGTTAATCACAAGAAAATCTGTTCAGATTTGCATGTTGCCCTCTGCCTGAGACAGAGGTACTCACAGGCTCTTTGTATTTGTCTGTGTAGTTTGTATTTGTGTGTGTATTTTGTGGGGTCCAGCCTCAGAGTAGTATTACTAACCCAAGCACCGATTATTGCATAAATCAGCACCTTTCAACGTCTAAACTGTGTGGGCAGTCAGTCGTGAAGTAATTCATTACTAATGACAAAGTACCAAAGTTTTTAAAAACTGGCATTTTTAAATAAATGTGAATAAATTTAAGGATATTCTTTAAATACTAAAAAAAAAAAAGAATGTCTCTTGGTTTGAAGTCTAAACAATGGGCTCTCATGATGCAAATGATATAACTAAATATTCCTATTGATTTTTTAAGAGCAGGTTGGGAAGAGAAAGTAGGAAGTTGGGGAGGTGGATTGCTTTGGTAAGCCTAAAATGGAAGTTTTATGTGCATTTCCACATTTTCTGGAATATGCCCTAATTCAAGTTTTAACCCCTTGTCTTTCTTCTGGACCACGGTAATGAGCTTCTAACTAGCGTTACTGTGTGCAGGCTCTTCTCTTTATAGTATAATTTTTATATTCGGAACATGAATCTATCAGATCCTGTTTGCATCATTCTGCCTCTAGCTCAAGACTTTCTCTCTACAAGATAAAACCCAAACATTTTAGCTAAGCACATTCTCCTCTCTGCCTTGGCTCATATTTTAGCTGTGGTGTGCCCTGCTCATTCTAAAGCTAACCTGAAAAGAGTCATCTTTTATAAGACGCTGTCTCTGATCTCCATAATTGGATATCATTTATCCTCTTACCACAAACTTACATCTGCGTTGCTCTCATGTCACATACTCACTGCATACCTTATATTATAAATATTTGTAAGCTTGTTTAATCTCCCATGTTAGACTAACCTCCATGAGGACAGATCCAATATCTACTCCACTTTTTGTATGTCCACAGCATTAGACAGGATTGATGTTTAAAAAAAGTTTATTGAAGGAACAGGAGGCTCCCACTTCTGGCATAATAAACTGATGTTCCCCAATATTAACCCTACCACTGCCTCCTGGCCTAGATTCTGTTCCCAGATTATTCTGACTCAGCTGCTTATTCTGATTAAACATTTAAATTATATACTGACTTCCCTTGCTCTAATTTAATGCTCACCAAGCACTTTTCTCAATACTTGGCTCCCAGTGTAGTTTGCCCCTAGGGGAAAAGGGTGTTAGACAAGTAGATGATTCAGTCCCCCAGCCATGATAATTCTCATTATAGATTAACTCAGTGGTTCCCAAAGTGTGGTCCCTGGACCATAGCATCAGCATCACCTGGGAACTTGTTAGAAATGCAAATTCTAACTACTGAATCAGAAACTCTGACACTGGGGCCTAGAACTCTATTTTTAATAAGCCTTCCAGGTGATTTTGCCAAAGTTTTAGAACCATTGGATTAATTTATAACCTTAGGAATCTTAGAAAACGTTAAGTAAGTGAGCAACCCTGAGATTGTTCAGCTCTGACTCTGCAGGGCTGAAGGCCAAACCCTGGTCTGTGATGATAAACCAGTGCTAAGGGTCTGCTTGTGAGGTTTCCTGGTAAGCAGCCTGGGGGCCTTTTCAAGTGAGAGCCCAGGCTTTCTTTGTATATTTTCTATGTCAATCATTGAACCAAAGTATGACATTCTCCAAACTATGTTAATATGTATTTTAACACCTACTACCCGTATGTTTAGTTGGATAAGAAAAAAGGAAAGAAGGCAAAATGAAAAGGATTTAAAAAGACAATCTCAAGGGTAGGAAAAATGCTCAAATTGCATAAACAATAGACTTCCAATCTTTGAAGTCATAATCATAAAAAATGTTTACTCATGACCTAAAACTTTTCACTCATGATGTAAGAAAATATGAATAAGAACAAGTGTACAAATTGTACAAAGTGTACAAATTGACTTGGAAAAAGCACAATGAAACATATCTTTAACCATTTGGGGAGGAGAATATGCAGAGCATCTAGGAGTTGCAAATATATCACAAAATATTAGGTTTATTATCATAATTGTTTTATGATATAATAAAGAGGAAATGCAAATATTAACTTACCGCAGACTCAATTTTTTCACTCAAAGATCTATATTTCTGTGTAATTGGTGAACTTAGCTCATCAGTATATTGAACATTTAGTATTTGTAAGCTGCTACTGTAAAAGTACTCTTTTTGCCCTGTAAAACAAAGAAAAGGCAGGATCAATCTCACATTACTAAGTACTTTAATCTGTATTTTATACAGGATTATGGGAGGCTATGTTATACAATTAAAAAATATTTGATTCCCTTGAAAGAAAACTCTAAACTTAATATAATGTAACTATAATAAAATTATTTTTCTTTCAGTTTTTAAAAAGATTGGCAATGCTGGAAGTGTTAAAAATGCATGAAAATCAGAGCAGCATTATTTGAGAAATTAAATTGTTCAGTATCATAATTTTCATTCTTACTATATTTTAGGGAGATTTGTGATTACAGATTTATTCATTCAGGAAATATTAATGTCTATAATACACTATTATTCATTTATAATTAAGGAATAAAGTAATTCTGAATAGTTTTAAAAATTATTTCAAATACTATTCTTTTTAGAGGAATTAGTGACTTATTGGTTCTCTGGATTAAGCTAGAAAATAACTTCCGACAAGAAAGCTAATCTGGTTGTTCAATGTGAACTATTTCCATCACAAAGGGTCTTCCAATGGATATATTAAGCTATGTGAAGGAAATAAAAATTCCTAAAACATACTTGTCCTTACCTTAGAAACATTATGAACATGGACATAACCTAACCTGTCTCAGGAAAAAATTCCATGCTTCCATTTGATCATTCACATACATAATTTATGCAGAGAAATATCTCAATCAGGGAAAGCATTTGAGATCATGGAGATAGGGTTGTGTGGTCCTTTGTGACAGAAGGACAAGTCTTTCTAGGGCCATAAGTGGTCGCTGGTATACACTTTGAAGAGGACTTATTTAAGGCTTCACCCTTTGTGTTTAAGTGTGACAATACAGTGCTGTTAAGAGCGAAAATTCATTAGTTTAATCTGAAACTTGATGTTTATTTTTCACTCTTCCATAATTCACCTTGGACATATTTGTCTCTAGGTAATTTGATAGCAAAATGTAGTCAAAAGCAAAATTTAGCCACAACTTTATAACTAGATTGACTGAAAAGATTATTCCTAGTTACTAGAATAAATAAGTTTGTTCTTACTCAGTCTCCACAGTCATACATACCCATATGCCTTCACACTCTGCCCCACCCTGCCCCAATGATTTAAATAATTTAACAGGATTATAGCAAAATTAAAAAAAAAAACTCGAAGTGTTTTTTCAGGTGAAGGAAACAGATTATAACATATATTATCTAGTGAAATTTGACACATTTTATCTACATTAAAACATCTGAAAGAATATTCACTGAGATATTAAGTTGTTTGTGAATGAGCAGGGTATATGCATTCTTTATATTATTTCTTTGTTTCCTACTTTTATGATGTAATGAAAAATTAAAGAAACTAAGAGGAAAAAAAGGAACAGAATCCTTTTTAAAGTTTGTTTTTAAACCTCTTTCTACTTCTTAACTTCAAATTCATCTCCTATCATAATTGTTCTGCTCCTAAGATTATTTTCGGGAGACAGGTCGTGAATTAACAAATATTTAGATACATCCAACTTTTAGATGTTGAAACTTAAGGTCCTTTGCAAATTTTAAATGAAGAAGGAAATCATGGTATTAATGAAAGAACAAAACAAGTGAACTCTAGCATCAGAAAAATATTGAGTTTTTTCCCTTGGCTAGAATAATTCTTGTCTGGGTTTAATGTTGTTTAGTATACTAAAAAAGGCCAAAAGAAAAAGAAGAGAAAAAATACTGAATTAGAGAAAATATAGACATGAACATATATTCAGGGGTATATGAATAAATATATAATTATGTTGTATTAAGAAATAGAAGTGGCAATAAAAGTGAGAATGCCAAACTTTTAATCTGAAAGTATATTTAGTTAATTCATCTGAAGAGTGGTATATCCAATCTTCTGGTACTTACCAAAAGCTAAAAAGTAGACAAGTAAACCTGTGGTCACTGCCAGGATCGCCACAACTGCGATGACAACAAAACATACTATGGATGGATTCACAGATCTTGAGGCCGATGGCATCCCTGACGGCCTTAGAACAAGAGA
This sequence comes from Globicephala melas, assembly GCF_963455315.2. Taxonomy (NCBI): domain Eukaryota; kingdom Metazoa; phylum Chordata; class Mammalia; order Artiodactyla; family Delphinidae; genus Globicephala; species Globicephala melas. The sequence goes on from NC_083318.1 coordinate 85,658,073, forward strand.
AAAGATCAAAGACCACTCATTTCACTCAGAGAAGCAATCATTTCAGCTCTCATGATCATTTTCTGCCTTCTGAAGTCTCTTAGCTTGCACATGGCTCTATTATAGAAAACCGATTGTTTCTTGATAGGAATATAGTTCTGGAAATGAAATCTAACTGAACAACACTCTCCTTCAACACTCTCCTTAATGGTTTTTCTTTCAATTTTTTTTTCAGCACTAAAATGTTGACATTTAGATAGTTTGATAGACAAATAAGGAAATCTGACCTCAGGTTTGCAATTGCTTTTCCTTCTTCTGCCAGTTGATGAGGTTCTCAAGAATAACAACTATTTCTGTTTTACTACAACTCCTTCTAAGACCCTATGTTGGACACTACTGTAGTAAGCTCCCTTACCTGGGCACCATCCTCAGGGATGTGCTGAAGAGAGATCATTTTGGGTGGGGAGAGGGGTGGAGGGAGTCAGACAGTAGCATTTCTCACTGTAATATTCTCCGGGTTATTAAAATGGGGATATGTCTAGAGGCTGAGAGCTGAGATCCAGGAGAGTAATAAGCACCTGTAATTAATTAGAACTATACCAGCAGCAGAGGATTTGCATAATTTTTTTCACCCATGAAATCATCAACAGCAGTGTAAGTCAGTAGATTTGTACTAACAGTATCTGGTATTATATTACGCATATAATCCAAGTACTTCCTCATGGCCTCTCTCCCTACCACACACACACTCACACTGGGGAGGTCACCAGAAGAGCTTAATGTGAATTCCTGTTTTATCCCTTGTTTGCTTGGAGATCATATTGTCATTTATCTGAGATTTTCTTCATCTGAAAAAATGGAAATAATACTTGCCTCGCAAGGCTAATTTGAAAATCAGTGAGGTTATATTAAGTGTATAAAGTATATATTTCTATTAAGTAGGTTATCCACTAGACTGTGAGAACCTTGAGGATAAAGATGGTATTCATGCATATGTTTCTGATAGTTTGTAGGGTACCTGGCATATATAGGTGGTCCATAGATTTATGATATTTATAAACATTTGTTGTATGTGTTAACTCCTGGGTGTGTTTTAGATTTAAAAGCCTTAACAGAACTGAAAAGCACTTACATTTATCTAGAATATAGTCAGATTTCCATTTTTTCTATTTGTTTTGCTAACATTCTGGTATAAGTGGGAATGGAATGCTCTGAGAGTCAGTGATTCCCAGACTTTAGTTTTCACAGCAGGGTTGCCTGATATTGTTTGGGCTCTACCCAACTCACATACTGATGAAAGGGCATATCCTGGTATTTTACATTGTACCACCTGCACATTGTATGCTATGGCTATGGGACCAGTATCATTTCAGAAGATTATTGGAGGTGGACATAGACTTGCCAACTTTCAATTTTGTTAAATAAACACATTAAACATTACAAAAATTGACCACACTCAAATATTATTTTTTAGTAAAAGGGCATTTAAATTGATAAAAGTAGGAAGGACATAATCTCATAATAACAAATTAGATGAATAATTTAGCTCTAGCTTAATGATGTCTTTTTACTACATTGCTCTTATTTGTTCATTTTGCTATGCTAATCAAAACTGACTTTCAGCGACACTGGTCCAGAGTCCAACATTTGGGAATGACTAACTGTAGTAATTTTCTAGTAGGATAAAATTGGCCCATTGACATTTGCTGACTTTCTGAGCCTCAGTTTACTCTTCTGTTTCCTACTGGGTTTGTTGTGCCAATGACATGTGGTGACAGTTGCACAGTGTTTGGCATTTGTAAGTTCAGTAAATATCAGTGGGTACTCAGCAGGGGAGAGTCAAAAGAAGAGCTGGAAGCAAGCCAACCCAAATAAGTTTTATACTGATTGACCCCCTACCTCAACAACAAGGGACTGTATCAATTTACATTCCTACCAACAGTGCAAGAGGGTTCCCTTTTCTCCACACTCTCTCCAGCATTTACTGTTTGTAGATTTGTTGCCATTCTGACCGGTGTGAGGTGATACCTCATTGTAGTTTTGATTTTCATTTCTCTAATGATTAGTCATACTGAGCATTCTTTCATGTGTTTGTTGACTATCTATATATCTTCTTTGGAGAAATGTCTATTTAGATTTTCTGCCCATTTCTAGATTGGGTTGTTTGTTTTTTTGATATTGAGCTGCATGAGCTGCTTGTAAATTTTGGACATTAATCCTTTGTCAGTTGCTTCATTTGCAAATATTTTCTCCCATTCTGAGGGTTGTCTTTTTGTCTTGTTTATGTTTTCCGTTGCTGTGCAAAAGCTTTTAAGTTTAATTAGGTCCCATTTGTTTATTTTTGTTTTTATTTCCATTTCTCTAGGAGGTGGTTCAAAAAGGATCTTGCTGTGATTTATGTCAGAGTGTTCGTCTATGTTTTCCTCTAAGAGTTTTATAGTGTCTGGTCTTACATTTAGGTCTTTAATCCATTTTGAGTTTACTTTTGTGTATGGTGTTAGGGAGTGTTCTAATTTCATTCTTTTACATGTAGCTGTCCAGTTTTCCCAGCACCACTTATTGAAGAGGCTTTCTTTTCTTCATTGTATATTCTTGCCTCCTTTATCAAAAATAAGGTGACAGAGTGAAGTAAGTCAGAAAGAGAAAAACAAATACCGTATGCTAACACATATATATGGAATCTAAAAAAAAAATAAAAATAAAGTGGTCTGAAGAACCTAGGGGCAGTACAGGAATAAGGACGCAGATGTAGAGAATGGACTTGAGGACATGGGGTGGGGGGAAGGGTAGGTTGGGATGAAGTGAAAGAGTGGCATGGACTAATATATACTACCAAATGTAAAATAGATAGCTAGTGGCAAGCAGCTGCATAGCACAGGGAGATCAGCTCAGTGCTTTGTGACCACCTAGAGGGATGGGAGAGGGAGGGTGAGAGGGAGACCCAAGAGGAAGGAGATATGGGGATATATGTATATGTATAGCTGATTCACTTTGTTATAAAGCAGAAACTAACACACCATTATAAAGCAATTATACTCCAATAAAGATGTTTAAAAAAAAAACCCCAAACAAGGGACTGACTGTATTTCCAGAGGTGAATAGAAGTATCAAGATTTACGAGTGTAGAATGAGAAGTTACTAAAAAACAAGGCTTAAATTGGAAGCCAAAATACCAAAAAGCAAAAACCATAGGCTAGAGTCAGCATATGCTTTAGCTTGGATGAGCCTCCCATGGGAATGGCTTTAGAACCAACCTTGCTTCAGTTCATGGAAAACATATTAAACCCAATGGCTAAAAAGCACCATGAGACATGTGACTCAATAAACAAAGGGTGTGGAGCTCAAATTACCTTAATCTCACAAGCCATTATTAATTACATAAGAATAGGTTGTTCCACCTTGTAGAAACTGCTGAAGAAATATCTGCTCTCTTGTTAGCAGTGCAGCTTGTCATTGAACCTCTGTATGTGGCTGATTATAAAGCTTATGCCAACACACACTGAATTGTGTACAATATTTGCTCTGCAAACTATTAGAGAAAATATATTTGCTAACACTGTCTGAATTTTGACTCATATTCAGTGGAAATCTTCAAGCAAATACTTTGCTTTTAAAGCATGATCCTGATTAGTAAAATTTTTAGTGGTTGTGTTTAAACAGCAAAACAAATATGCAGTTGTGAAATATTTAACCAGCTTCCACCTCCTTCTTTCTCTCTCTCATTGACTTGGAAAATTACATGAATTTAGAAAACTTATTCTGTGCTCTTATTATGAGAACCTAAGTGTCAGACTTTATACATGCTTATTGCCTATCTTCATATTAGTCTTGTAAGATGGGTATTATGATCCCTATTTGGAATATAGGAAAACTGAGGTTCAGAAAGTAAATAACTCAGGAATGACAGAGCTGGAAATGGAAACCAGGGTGGTTAGAATAAAAGAACATGGGCTTCCTCTGATGTAGACTTCCTCCCTCACACTATAGAGATGGAAAAAATTTGGGGACTCCTATCTCTTGTGACATCACTTGGAGGAAGCAAAGGGAATCAACATCTATTGAGTGCTTATTAAATTGAGTGCTAGGATTTTGTTCTTACACATAGTAAATGTGTAATAAAATAATTGTTGATTTAATTTTAATTTGAAATTACACCTTACATTAATATATCAGATTTATGTAGGAATACTAGTTAACTTCTGCCATTGACACATAGTTAGAAGCAATATATGGTTGTGGATTAATAGAGTCACTTGGCAATAACTTTTCATTATTTGTAAGAATAGAGGAAAACAGCGACAGGGTAATTGCAAATTCAGATATACACAGTATGTCCGTAGAGGACTTTTAGACAATTTTGTGTCCATTTAAATAAGATTTCAGGTATGATAGTAACAGAGATTTGGTCCACGGTTGTTTTCTCCTGATGTGTATTCTTCCTCAATGATCCCATCCTATGCCCTGGTTTCAGCAAACATATAATAAGGTAATATTTTCTAAGATAGATCTTCAGCCCAGACTTCTGTCTTTGAGCTCTACATCATTATTTTCAATTATGCATTGGACATCTTATGGATGTTTTAGAACCTCCTTAAATATAACAGTTCAGTTCAAAACTGAACTTGCTTTTTCTCCAGCCTCCACTCATGTCCCACTATTTCTAATATTGGTGAATGTCACTACCATCTATCTGGTACCGTTAAAGATCCAGGAATTAGCTGTACCTGCTCCCTCTTGGTAAGTTCCCACATTTGAGAGGTCATTGGTGCTTACACCTACTGCCTAAATCTTTCTGTCCATCACCTCTATCTCTTTCTTAATTCTGGCTGCTATTATTTTGTATTATGTGAAATACCTCTTAAATGTTCTCCCTTCTTCCATTATCAAGAGACATTTGGTGAGTGCCTGCAATGTTCTAGGAAAAATTTAATTTCTGGGAATACAATGAAAAGAATCATAGCACTCCTAATAATGGGGGGAGAGAAATGAGTAAGATAAATAAAGAAAAGAAAAGAAAAAATAGGAAGGAGTATAAGTACGGGGTGCTGAAAATTTAGATAGAGTGGCCAGGAAAGCCTTTGCTGAGGAGTTTACATTTGAGTAAAGATCAGAAGGAGGTGAGTGAGCAAGCCATGAATATACCAGGGGGAGAATTATCTAGGCAGATAAACAGCAGTTTGAAGGCCCTGAGCAAGGAGCTCACATGGTAAATTTGAGGACCAGCAAGAGAGACAGCTGAACTGGAGTGGAGTGAGAAAGTTAGGGGTGGTGGATACTGGAGGAAAATAAGGTCAGAAAGATAATGATCAGGGAGTCAGTGGTTTGGGGAAGATCACTTAAGGCTTTGAAGGTAAGGACTTTGGTCTTTATTCTCAGTGAGACAAAGTCTTTGAGGGTTTTGAGCAAAGACTGACCTCAGATCTATTTCTTCAATAGGATCACTCTGGGTACTTTGCGGGGAATAGTGGGCCTGGATGGTGTGGGAGACCACTTAGGAGGTCATTAAATAATCGAAGTGAGAGACGATGGTAGTTTAGACAAGGGTGGTAGCAGTGGAGGTGGTAAGAAGTAGTCAGAGTGTGGATATATTTCGAATTTAGACCCTAGAGGATTTGCTGATGATTCACTTATGAGATGTGGGAAAAAGAGAAATCCAGATCGAATTCAAAATTTTTGCCTCTTTCCAATGAATTCAAGATTTTTGCCTCTTTCCAGTCAACACTTTAAAATCCTTCAAAGGATTTAAAAAATGTAGATCTTAGGGTCTGACACCCTCCCCTTCCAATAATACCTCATTTGAAATTTTTCTATAGCTCATGAAAATCCTCAGATGGCATTCAAATCTTCCATGGCATTTAAGGCCAATCATATCACCCCTGCAGCTTCATCGTCTGCCGCATCCTCACCTGCCCACTTGACCCCAGCCAGATCAAATGTCACAGCCCCTTCTGTATGTGATGTCTTTTGCGTGGAAAATGTCATACCTGGTTAATTCTCATTTTATCCTTAAAATAATTTAAACGTCTTTCATTTCCCTCCAGGTAGATACCTTTTTCTCCTCATCTGATCTCATAATGCTCAATGAATTTCTCTGTTGCAGTCCCTTATCCCCTCATGTGCATCCATAGTCTAGGCTGTAACTCATGAAAGGTAGCGATGCATCTTGTCTGCCAGGATATGCCCCATTCCTACATAATACCCATTACAGAGTCCACATCAGGCATTGCTATGGAAAAATTTATGAATGACTCTGCAAAGGGGGTTTTAAAAAATAATTTTACTATAGTTTGGAGGGACTTTATGTAAGATTGTATGCTGTGCATTCTTATTTTAAATAGTGACAAAAATATAGATCAGAGAATAATCTCTGCCATCTATTGAGTGCATACCATGTACCGGCTGAACTTTTCTACCTCATTTAATTTAATCCCTATTAAAAACCCTTATTTACAGGTAAGAAACAGAAGCTTACTCAGCTAGTAAGAGAGCTGGAATGCAAATACAGGTCTGACAAGCTCAAACTACAAATAGCCACTTCAGATGGGAGGAAGTTTTCTGTTAATCATCACGTTGTTGTTATTAATTTCTGTCACACTTACTACCTTATTGTTGATACTAAGAAATGGAAAGTTCAAAAATATTTCTATAGCCCTTGTATTACAGGATATGCAAACACATATATTTGAGTGTGTGTATTTACATTTTATGTTGGAGTTAAGAAGAATATGAGAAATGGTTCCAAAGTAGAGGAACTTACTCTATTTTAGTCCCTTTCATTAACTTTGGATGGGGTCATGAGGCAGGCAATAGAGACTATCTAATTGAATGATTTAATTTTTTAAGTTGAGAAATACTTTGTTCAGACAAGGTCTTGAAAGGCTTGGAAGCTTAATGATTAAAACAGATGAAAACGGAGTAGCTTCTCTGTTTAATTTTGAGTTGTGGGAAAAAGACACCTTCCTATTTCCAGCAAATCACTGATCTAGTCCAACACTTTTATTTATTTATTTATTAACTTTTTTTTTTTGGTTGTTCTTGATAACCTTAGGTGTGCTCCGAAAGAAAAGAGAGACAGGATTATTCAGGATTGCACAACTGGATGATTGTATTATTCAGGATTGCACAACTGGATGATGGTAGAGTAAGTGCCATAGTTTTAAGACTTCTCGAATATGTTTGTTTTATTAAAACATGATGCATTCTGAAAACTCTGGGTTCATATGGAAGATAAGGTTCCTATCCTTGAATCACAAATCCACAACATTTTATGTGCATGTACCTTTGGAATGCACTACATTACTTTCTTTTAATTCAATGGTTTACCTTCCAACTTAACTTTATCTTGGGTAACATTTAAATAAGTTTATATTCCTTGAGGATATACAGCACTTTATACCAGTTGAGGATACAGAGACTGGGCAAGTGGTAAGGGACCTGAGCAAGCCTATACAATGATTTTTTGAGAGTTAGGAAAAGACAACTTCTCTGGGAAACAGAGACAGTGGTGTTTCTTGGTCTGCATGCAGCTCTACTCTGGGGTAGACAGCTTGTCAGGGAGCATAGGCACCATCTAGGCTTCCAGTCTCTCCCTGAACCAGCATTTCTGTGCATTGCACAAACTGCACACGTGTGTACAACAGACCTGAAATGATGTGTCAAAGCTTTGAAATCTGCTGCTAGTGGGAAAAGCCAATCTAGGATTCATTTTTTTCTCATAAAGTTTGCAAATTGATATGGACAAATGACTAATAGGTATTATGTAAGCATGTGCCTATGTTTGCATGTATGTAGTAGTTGAGTTGGGGAGTTGATGATGGTTCAGGAGAACCTGCTGCCAATGAAGCCAAGAGTGTGGGCTCAGTAGCTTCACAGGCTAGTTAAGTTCTTTCTTTCTTAGGACTCAGGCTGTATCCTGGAACTCAGGCTCTTTTTAACAGATCCAGGCCACAGATTCAACTCCATGAGAGAGTGTGGCCATAATAAGACAAATCCATCCTTATTGCTGGGGGAAAAATTAATTCCTTCCCTATGGTACTCTATTCATACTTTGTCTAATTGGTTCTAAACTTGAAGGAGTCAATTTTTCATATACTGGAAGTTCATGGACATTCTTTTTTTTTGGAGCAGAAAAAGGTTTATTTCAGGGCCAAGCAAGGAAAATGGCCAGCTCGTGTTCAAAAGCCCAGAACTCCCATGGACATTCTTTCTCCAGTTTATTATTATTATATAATTGAAATGTATTTTAAGATGTTTTACAGCAATTGTTACTTGATTAAAAAGATTCACTGAGTTCTGTTTGAGGATAGATCTTGGGCTGCATTAAACAATTATTGGAGAAGGGAAAAATTATAGATTATACTTCAGCATAGTATATCAAGTTTTAATTTACTTGGACCCAGCTACATTGAAAAATAGTTCCAGTTTTGTAATACATTCTTTGTTAATAATGTTCACTTTACATTTCTGCAATAAGTAAGGAAATTAAAAATTATTTCTTTTTGAGATTTCCTTCATTCTAATATCAGTCATGTTTTTGAAATGAAAGACCTGAGATATAAAAGATTCCTTTCATTGAGTTTAAACTTCTGAGCATAGTGTTTAATTCCTGCATTGTAAAAGACTTATAAGGAGATGTAGAAAGAGAACTGGAGTTAGGAGGTGTGGATTCAGGTTCTCTCTCTGTCAAATCTAAGCTATAAGGTCTCATGTAAATCATAATTTTTTCAAACTCCAGCTGTCTTATTTTAAAAATTGATAAAACAATACCTTCCCTAACCAAAGAGAACAAAATAAAATGTATGTGACAATTATTTGTAAAATTCTGAAAAAGTTTTTCAGAATATAAGGCATTATTATAGGGACAACTGAAGTATACTAGAAAGATCTCAAGAACAGAAGATTGTTATTCCAGTAACTGTTGAGTGATCTTGAATGAGTCCTTCTAACATGGTGGAGTTTCAGTTGCCCCAGTTGTACCATGGTGATAACAATACCCACCGCACAGTATTTTGTGAGAATTAAAGCAGATAATATGCATGCTATATAAACTATAAAGTGCTAAAGAAGCACAAGGCACCTTTGGAGTAAGAAGAAATTGTTTTCATTAATCAATTTAATCTTACTTATTACCCTCTGTTCATATTTAATTTATACTATCAAGAGAAGAAAATATATTTCATTTAAAATATTCAGTTTTACCTATTTACCTATTCTACTCTATCTCCACTTTTTTCAAGCTTACTTTATACACATTCTTTTTCAGAGATGACTTCTAATTTATATCTTTAGTTGTAATGTTTTTCATGAGCTCCAATTTCCTCCAACTGACACCTGGGTGTTATCATATATATACCTTAGACCAAAGGAAAGGAACATGTCCACAGCTGCCTCTACTGAAGTCCTTTTTGTAGTAGAAGAAATTTAATATTAGTTTTCTACTCTTCTTATATATTTCTACTCTTCTTATTCCTTTATTCAGAAAGATTTATTGGTTTTACATGCCTGTACTTTTGCCAGACATGTAAAAATAAATAAAATTCCTTAAATAACTTTAGAGTGATAGGTAAAAAGTGGCACATAGCACTCCAAATGCTATAGAAATTGAGAGGTCAGAGAAGTAACTTTTGGTTAAAGGGAATATAAATTGATTCCAGTCTTCATGGAAGATGTGGCATGTGAGCTATACTTTGCAAGATGGGCAGGACTTCTGAGTAGATGAAGAAACAAGAACAAAAGAGAAAGTGCAAAGTGTGCTTGGGAAATAGTAATTGGCCCTGTATTGTGCTTATAGATTAGTAAATGGAAAAATAATCTGGAAAACTAAGTCAGTCAAGATTATAGAAGACACTAAGTGTGATGGATTTGGAGTCTTTGCTTGCTTTAGGACATCACTGAGGTTTTTGAAATGAGTAGTTACAGAAAAACAGTAGTGTTGTAGAAAGGCTAATCTGGTGGCCTGATTGGGCCACAATGGGAGGGAGTTGGGAGGCAGGAGGTCTTACTGGGGAGACTAACTCATTAGTCCGTGAACGGGATAGGATGGGCCTAGGGCCTTGCAGAGACTGTAGGATGGAAAGGGAGGGATGGAGGGAAATATGGAAGATGGAAAACTAGGATCAGTCCCTGATAGAGAATTCAGTGCCAGAGGCAAGAGGAGCAAGATGAGGCTGAAGGCTCAGCCTGAGTAATTTAGGAATTAGTTATACTAGTTATATGAATAGATAATTTGAGTTTTTTCAGGTATTTTAATAATATTTAATTTTAGTAACTAGCAGTACTTGTATGATATTTCCCAGCAGTTAGCTGGAAAGGTACGTCTAACCTAAGAAAAGATCTTGGGACTGGAGGTATCCTTTCTGAAGCCATTATCTGAGAGAGAGTAATTTAAAGCTCTGAAAAAGAGAGTGTGAAACCAACTCATTTCACTAAATTTGGATTAAAAAAATACAATGTAAATGTCTAGGCAGATATGCAGAAACACATGAATTTGATTTCATAAAGAACTTCCCATTACTACAGCCTTAGGTATCCATTAATAAGTGAAAGCACTTGGCGTTATGAAAATCAGTATGTGTATATAATTTAGGCGGCCATCATTAATATCTACTAAACACATATAATTACACCATTGTCCGAAGTGAAATAATTTTTACATATGAGACTAAAAATGCAATGAACCATGACCCAGTGAAAATGAACTTTTATTGTGGCTTACAAATAGAAAAGAAAGAAATACAAAATTTTGTCTGTACTTCTTTAACTAGCCTACACTTTATTTATTTAGATTTTTTTTTTTTGGCTGTGCCGCATGGCATATGGGATCTTAGTTCCCCAACCAAGTATCGAACCCACACCCCCTGCAATGGAATCATGGAGTCTTAACCACTGGACTGACAGGGAAGTCCTAGCTAGTCTACACTTTAAAGAGGCACGAATAGTCAAATGAATGAAACAACATAAATGACTACTCATGCTGGGTGCTTGGGTGTATGGTTATTTAAACAGTTGATTGATGGTTTAATGGAGTCGGAATTGTCCTTCAGTAGCTGATTATTCTGTGTACTTATGGCATGATATAATGAGACCAAGGTCAAAGGTTTCATAGCAGATAGATTTTCCCAACCAGTTCAGAGCTATAGGTTGAGCTTTTGTTCTTATTTGCTATTTTGCTGGTGTGTTCCTTTTGTAGTACAGAGCTGGCCCCCTCACCCCATAAAGAGTAAGGAATTGGAGCATCTAATTAAACAAAATGGTCTTGGCACAAGCTATACCACCAAGGTGGCACATTGATCACCCCAATTAGGGCTTCATGCTGAATGCTATGTGCTTTTCTTGTGTTGGCAATATTGTTTTTGTATATTTTAATACTTTCTTATATCTTCAAGATTAAGAATGCTGATGCTGAAATGTTTATCAGATATCCAAGATAACCTTGGATATTTATCTTGTAATATTTTGTCTCAATTTCTTGGTGCTGCATGGTGATGCTACTTCCATGTATTTCTAATGTGATTCCATGTTTCTTTATATTTTTGACCTTATCTCTTACTTCTTTCTACCTCCGTGTTGTGCTCCAAACATCCTGGCACTCTCCGTCTCAAGGATTTTGTGCTTGCTGTTCCCTCTCCTTGGAACACTTTTCTTAGGTTTCCCCAGGGCTCCCTCCCTCCCTTCCCTCCTTCAAGTCTTTGCTAAATTGACACCTTCTCTGTGAGGCTTCCCTACTTAAAATTGCTCCTCCTCCCCTAGTACTCTCTACCCTCTTTTCCTGCCTTATTATTTTGCAGAGCACTTAGAGCCTTCTGATATACCATATTACTTATTTAGTTTGTTATCTGTCTCCCCTCATTGATTTAGAAGCTCCAGGAGGGTGGGGATTTTCCCTTCCTTCCCTCCTTCCCTCCTTCCTCCTCATGAGTAATGTATTTATTTTAAGAAGACTGGTCCCATTACTCTGGTTTCTCTGTATTCAACATATTCAAGAACTGTTCCAAGAAAGGCATTTACTAGAAGCAGGAATTAATTCTGGTATTGAAAAGACTGTAAAGGAATGTGACATCCAAAAACAAGAGTCTTTGTTCATGAGTCAGGCTGATTTCATAGGCCTTTTCAGGGGAAGAGATTCTTGACTGTGGAAGACTTATCCAAAGAAAATCAAAGTCCTTCCTTTTCAAATCACAGCCCTAATACAGCCTTGCACCCATTGTTTTAAAGTAAGCATTTCCAGATACTTGTTTCTGATCTTTCTTTGATATTTATCTTATTTTAGACTAAGGCAGGAGATGGTATATCTGAATTGTCCCACTCATGCTCATTTTCCTCAAGCAGATGGTCTGGTTTAGAGAATGGAATGTACTGCTGAGGAGGGTTTGAGGAATGCTGCTGGACATAGATCAGTAAAGCTTGCCAGGTTTCATTTACTCAGTATATACCTCCAAATTCAATAAAAGGGTTAGCCTTGCATAATTATTAGTAGAGGATATTTGAAGACTCCTAACTGACATAGAGTCAGTTAAAGACTTAAAGGCATATTCTGGTTACTGCTCTGCTAAACTTAATACACACTTGCTTTTATAAGGAAGGTCAACTTTGCTGGAACTGTATAGCTGCCTAAAGGTGGGTTCTGATTCTGTAACTGAGATTATGGAGGCTTTTCCATGTGCAAATAGGCACAGTGGCACTATGGTACACGGTGTCACTGTCTGCAAAGGTGAACCTGCGTAGGTGATCTGAAAACTACAGAACAGTTGAAATACTTCTGGAACTTGACAATGCTGATATTTTAAGAATATTTCTCTAGGAATCACCAAGTCCACAAAGTCATGGGAGCAACGCTTTCTTGACTCTACCACTGTCAAAAAACGTGTACCTGGTGTTTCAATACCAACAACTGTAATAGAGAAAATCCTGACAGAGGTTACCTATCTCCTTGCTGATTAATGTTAGGGAGAGCTTAGCATGTACTCTAGAACAGGGGTCCCCAACCTCTCGATTGCGGACCATTACCGGTCTGAGGCCTGTTGGGAACTGGGCCACACAGCAGGAGGTGAGCAGTGGGCAAACGAAGCTTCATCTGCCGCTCCCCATTGCTCGCATTACCACCTGAACCTTCCCCTCCCCTCCACACTGTTCAAGGAAAAATTGTCTTCCACAAAACCAGTCCCTGGTGCAAAAAAGGTTGGGGACCGCTGTTCTAGAGGGCACTGCTCTTCTATGTTAGTTTTCCACCTGAATTCTAGAAAGTGTAGCTATCTATTGACAGAACCATTGAGCCCAGACTAGTTTCAGAGCAAGAAATAACTATTTAGTTGAAGATTTGCTTCCTTGTCTGTTTTCCTCCAAATAGTATATTTTTCCTATATAGATTTAGTTTTCAAAAACTAAATTTTTTTGTTTAGTTTTTTCAAAAACTAAAGAGATTTTCTTCAAAAAATTTTTTTTAAACTAAAGATGGTATTTAACCTTTATCGGCACCAACATTATTTTGCTGTCTTTTTGCAAATTACAAAGACATATTCTTGACACTATAAGCATGTGATAGTTTATTGTCAAAATCCTCTTTTAAAAATGTGTATTTGAAATTAATTTTTAAAATTAAATGTATCTATTGGGATGATGAAAATGTTCTGAAATTAGGTTTTGGTGATGTACAAATCTGTAAATATACTAGAAACCACTGAACTGTACACTTAAACAGGTGAACTTTATGATACATAGTTATATTTCAATAAAGCTGTTAAAATTGTTTATCTTTTAATGATTCTTAACTTACTGCAATAACAAAATTACCAAACTTTCAAAGAGTAATTGACAGTGAGGGTGGACTTGAACTCACAGAGACAGAAAAGGACTCAATAACCCATTCAGTTCAAGTTTCAGTGCCATTTCCTTGAAAGAAATTCTCATCTAGGTATTGGAATACAGTGGTGTGTTATTGTTAATAACAACAACAATAGCAAACAACTTGTTACAAATAATAGTTAAAGCATTAGAGTTTTGAAATGATTTACTTCTTACACAATTTAGAGCAGATAATTCTAGCATAACATTCCTCTCACTCATTTGTATTTTCTTTCTTCCTTTTTTTTTTTGAGTGGAGTTACAAGGAGTACGTTAGGAATTGCTTATAAGCCTGGTTAGATCCAGGGGGGTATGTCACACATATTACTGTTACTTGTCAGGGTGGAAAAAAAGAACTAAGAAGTCCTAGAGAAAAACATATTTAAATTTCAGCTGCTAAATGACAAAAAAGCCATTCATTTTCTGTGCATTCCGCAATTCTCCTGGGGAATTCCCAATTCCCCAATTTCTTCCTTTCTTAAGCGGCCTGACCTGTCTAGATAGCAGTGTCTCCCAAACTTATTTGAGCTCAGAAACATTTATTTCCAAAATACCTAACATTTTGAGGAGCACAGTGTTCCTGGGACTCAGTTAGGAAAACGCTCCTCTGTGAATTGTGACTTGCCCAAGGCACTAAAGTGTTTCTGCAGGAGAGGAATGGGAAATCTATCGCACACCCAGGTTAGAGGGCATGCTCATTCATATTTAAACACACAAAGATACTTCTTGCTGTACCTCTCTCTCCATTTTGAATACTTGGGAGACTACCTTGTAGCTGTTTAGTTTAGTTGAAGTTGTTTTGTTTAGTACTTCTTATATTTTAATGTATGTATCAATTGCCTATTATGTAAACTTAAACTTAGTGAAGCTGGGGTTGGGCCCAAGATTCTGCATTTGCAACAAGCTCCCAGGTGATGCTGATGCTATTGGTCCCAGTACCACACTTTGTGTAACAAGGGTTTTGGATACATTTAGATCAGAGTAGCTCCAAGACAGAACAGAGCGATTTCTACTGAAGACATCCTAGTTTCTTCTCTGTTTCCTAAAGTCCAAGTACAGAGACAATCCTTTTCTGCTATAAGATCATTATGAAATGTCCAAAACCTTAACTTACTGCTTTGTCAAAATAAAACTAGATACATATTTGCTTTCTGTAGAAAATAAATGGGTGAAGTATTTGGGGGCCCTTACTCCTAGCTCATTGTGACCTGATTTGTAATACTAAATTTAAAGTATCAGGATATTCCCTGTTTTATTTTTTCTACAAAGTGTGTCCCAGTGAGGTGAGAAATTTGGTACATCACACTCTGGAGAAGCACAAGGCAGCATTTTTTGCCCCACATGTGTTCATCTTCTAATATTTGATTTGATTGTTATATAGACCCAAATATTAAAAAATTCTAACAATTACCAAGGAGACAATCCTGTTTAATTTGTATAGAGAGATATATACCAGATTTTTAACATTGTTTACTTGGGGCGGGTGGGGCAGGGAGGCAAGAAAGGAGATACAATGAAAAATGGGGTTGAAGAAAGAGAAAAGAAATGCACAAGTTAAGTAAAAATGTATTAGTTAAGGGTCTAAAGCAAGAAAGACATTTCAGCACAAACTAGATGAAATAAGTTAGTAGGAATGATAGAATAGAGAATATAGAAATTTACTGAACTATTCTCTCAGAACTACTAGTTAAGGGTTATTACCAGTAAGTTGGAAGAAGTGGAGACTGAACCCAGAACCCCATATGTATTTATCATGGTTAGTTCTATTTAACTATATCCAGTAAATGATGATTGTTCTCATAGAAAAAAAGTAGCTTCTAATGAATCATGGACCAAACCCAAGATTAGTTGTTTCCAATGCTCTTGAGTAACATTTAGTTGTATCAATATATTTTTAAAAACAACTTGTACTCAAACCCATCTGAACTTAATCCTAGTGGCTTCTTGCCCAGATTTTCTAAAGAAGCAGGGGAAAGAATTGAGATTCTCAGTATCATTTTCCCAGGATGATTAATGAAATTAGCAGAGTTCCAAGGTCTATGACACTAGTATTTTTGAAGCCTACATAATAAAATATATTCCTCAGAACTTAGTAAAAATGCTGCCAGATACAAAATGCTGGCATTTTGTAAGAGTAATAACATTCTTCAGAATCACAGAATGTTATCAGTGGAAGGGAACTTCAGGAATATCCACTCCAGATGAATCGACTGATCTAAAGAGAGATTAAGTGGTTGTACAGAGATGCCTCTTCATTTTCTTAATCTGTGGTTTTTTTCTGAAGTCTTATTTATTTATTTTTCAACCCAGGACATGGTGGGCACTGTATTAACACAGTGTTTATTGAATGAGTGGTGGAAAAATCAATAGATATTGAATACTTATTATGCCATTCTGCTAGACACTGGGGACTTTAAAACAATGGCCAATTGTCCTTGCTTAAGGCACTCATGACTTTCTGAGGGAAGATAAGATATAGCCTATTAGCAGGATTTCACACTCTTGATCATTCCTTTTTATTGAAACACTCTCTTTCTATTAATTTCCATGATTCCACACTCTTTTTATCCTTTTGACTCTTCTTTTAAATGTCTTTTGCTGGTTGCTTCTCCTCTATTCAACCTTAAGAGTCTAGTGTTGCTCCATGCTCTGTCTTTGGGTGTTCACTTTTCTCTCTAGTTGATCTCATTCAGTCAACTTCAATTACCATCTAAGCTAACAGTTCTCAAGTTTTTGTGTGTGTAAAAATCAGTTGAGAAGTTTGTAAAAAACCATGGAACTGGATGGAATCACACAGAAAGTAAGCAGAGCTACAGAAGAAAAGAAGTTATACCTCAAATTACTTAGAATTTGGACAACAGTAAAATGAGAAGGATCCAGTAACATAAACTCAGAAAGTTTCACCAGTGGGATAGTAGAAAAATCAAGAGAGAATGATGTTTTGGAAGCTTTGTGAAGACTGTGTTTCAAGGAGGGAATGATCTGTTGTGAAGCTGTTAAGTAAAATGAACCCTGAGATCTGACCACTGGATTTTGCATGATCACTGGAGAGCTAGACAAGAGCAATTTGAGAGCTGTGGAGATGAGAAACTGTTTGTAATGGGAAAAGAGAGAATGGGTTAAAGATAAACATGCATACACTCTATGGTCCAGAAAATTCATTTGCAGGAACATACCCAAGAGAAACTCTTGCACATTTGTACCATTGGACCCATTCAAGAATGTTCAGAGCTGTGTTATTTGTAATGGTAAAATCCCCAAACAGTGGATATGTAGGTTATATTATACTCCTACAATGGTATATCATATAGCTGTGAACACGAATAAGTTATTACTATACATCTTATAAAACCTAATTTTGATCCCATGTAATGAATTTAAAATATAGGTAGAACTAAGCAGTATGTTCTTTAGGGAGATACACACACACACACACACACACACACACACACACACACACACACACATATACACACACATATATACGTATGTATATGTAAATATATATATCATAAAGATAATCAAGGAAATTTAGATACCATGACAGATAACAGTTACAAGGGCAGTGTTGGGGGAGGGCAGTTAGTGAACAAGATGTAACTGGGGAGGGGCCCAGAGGGTCTTCTAAATTACAGTGATACTATTTTTCTTAATGAATGCTGAGTACTCAGAGGTTCATTTTTAAATAAGCCTTTGTGTGTGATATATTTCATAATAAATTTTTAAGTAAGAAAAGTGAATGGGAGAAGAAAATAGAAATCAAGGCAGTGGGTCTAAACAAACTTTTACAAGAGTTTTGCTGTTAAGGGGAGAAAATGAGAAATGAGGCAATAGCTAGAGAAGAGTTGTGGATCAGGGAGGAATTTTTTTTTTAAACTGAAGATAGCATGGTATGTCTTTATACTGATAGGAATATTCCAGCAGAGAAGGAAACTATATGTTTTAATTTGTTTAATTCAGAATAAAAAAATGTCTAGGTTAGAAAAATGTTCGATGGATTTATTTATCCACTGACTTGAAATTTGAGATCACATATCCTTTTATTAATCATTGATACATTTGTTTATACTTCTGGCACATGGATATTGAAAATATTGTATTGAATCTGCCATTTCTTTTTGTTGAGTTATTCATCAGTGTAAACTTTTCCAAAGTCAGTTTTATTTTCAATGATCTTAGTTACCCAGTGAATGATTTTAGACTTGGGATGGTACTTTAATTTTATATATCATGAGCACATGCTAAATTTAGACTTAAAGAATACTATGAAAAACTGAAATTATGGCAAGTTTTCTTTGCTCAGGAGAATGAGATCCTTCAAGTTGGAGCAATACCTTTTAAGGAATTGAATTGGGTATCTTTAGGTTCCCTTACAGCAACAGATACTGATTGTTGTCCTCATGACTTATTTTAGGGGTGTCAACTGTAAACACCCCTGTGGTGGCATGGAGTGGCATGAGTCAGATAAGGAACAAATTTCTGAGGAAGTAATTTGAGTTCCTTCTGGAGGACAAATTGTCAGTGGATATAAGAGAATTTGCTAGAAAATACATGATTCTAGGGGACTGATTGCAGTCACCATGTATTATAATGCCATCACCACTCCCCAGCCTGTACCAACATTAGAAAAATAGTCTGGCCAAATGGGCAACTGGTTTAGCATGTGGCTTGAGGCGTTTATGGGCAATACCTTGTGCTTTAAATGTGCCATTTTGGGCTCCTTGACTGTAAAGGTAAGTTGGTATCCACTTGTCTAATTTCTACTAAGAAATATGTCCTTTGCCTACTGATTTACAATTTTAAGCATGGTTTTTGAAAATTAAAATAGCAATTCATAAACCAGAATTGAAACAACAGGAAGAATTTGGAATACATTTTTGACAGTTACAGTCTTTTTTTTCCCCATGGCATTTGATTGGCTTTGGCATGTCTCTCTGGTCAGTTAATCATATCAAGAGCACAAACAAAAAGGAAGAAAATGGAAATAAGATTTGTTATGGTGGGAGGAGTCCTGCTAAGACCTGTCTGTACCTGAGCTGAGATATGCTCATTTGCCTTAAATCTTTCCTTAAACTACATTCTGAATTCCAGCTTTTAATCTTCATCCTGTTTTCCAAACTTCATCTCATACTTTTTATGTAATCCAGTGAAAAAGACACTCTCTCAGAGGACCTAAGAACATCTGAAATGAATAATAATTGTATCACGATAACAGAGCTGCCCAGGTCCTCTAATAGGATTTCCCTCTTCAGTGAGGGGTGAACAGATAGGTAAAGAAAGAAACACACCATCTTTGCAACCTTCAGGAGAAGACAACCTAAAAAAGGTCTGGAAGTTTAATTTATACATAAAAGTAATCAAACCATTCAAGAGACCCCATTCTCAACAAAAGGTATCACAGAATTACCTGGAGATTTACCTAAAATTACCTAAAAATGACATAGAATTACCTAAAAACATATTACTTTCATTTCTCTTCCCCTGCCCAATTTGGATACCCTGCTCCCTCAGAGCATATGGAGGAACTGGAAAATAGTGAAGTTTGAGTTTTTTTCTTTTAAATTGAAGATAGTGAGGTGTGTCTTTATGCTGATGGGAATATTCAAGAAGAGTAGGAAACTATGTTTTAATTCATTTCTTGCACTATTAAACTCAGGCATGTATCCTGTCAAAATAAAAATTTGGGACTTCCCTGGCGGTCCAGTGGTTAAGACTCCGCACTTCCAGTGCAGGGTGCGCGGGTTCGATCCCTGGACAGGGAACTAAGATCCCACGTGCCTCGAGGCGCGGCCAAAAAATAAAAAATAAATAAATAAAATAAAATAAAAATTTGTCTATTTTAAAATTATGCAAGCCATTTGAGTATACTCTCCTCTTCCCACTAAAAATTCTATTCTTTACTCATGTTGACAGAAGGCATTGTTTTCTAGTCATGGGTCCTCAAATTGATGAACAAGGTCCATAAGTTATTTTCAAAATTTTACCAATTTGGCACAGTGACTCTGATTATCTTGTTCCGATAAAATCAACCAACCAACCAACCAATGAACAAACCTAATTATGAGTTATATATTTTTAGATTAATAAAAGAGGAAAATCTGATTATATGTAGATGCAGCTTATTTTTAAGAGATAAAATATTTCAAAGTATGATCCATAGAAACCAAGTTGCAAAGAAGAGTTCTCTGTAATTATAAAGTTTGGTTCTCATTGAGTGTAAGGATGGATCAATTTAGAAATTAGATTGATTCAAGGCATTCTGAAATTGTACATCACTTTCATTATTTCCATTATTTCCATGTTTCCCTTTATTTTCCTTTGAATAACATTTAGCTGTTTATGAGATTCAATTTCTTTAAAAAATCAGAGAAATTTCTTTGCAAAATTAAAAACGTTTCAGCAAAATACATTTCAAACTCTATCGTGTTTACCGAAACAATACCAGATTGTTATAGGAGGTTTAGGAAAAAATATAATTCATAAGCTCACCACTCTAATACAACAAACACAATTAGTGTTTTATATTTCTCATAGACGTTTTCACATGTATAGTTTTACAAAGTGTTAATCAATGAGTGAATACAATTTTGTGATTTATTTTCACATAAAATGAGAATACATTTATGAGAATAACATAAATTGTTTCATAGATTTTAACCTATTTTAATGTGTTATTAAACCTATCCCTTCTATGAATATGAAATAATTTATTTTTATTATTTTCTTATATTATTACTTGTTAATTATCATTTATTTTTGGAAAATTAGATTGCTATCCATTTTTTATTCTTTTATATATATTCAAATGCACATAATTGTACATATTTTATTGAAATTATTTGAATTTTGATTGAGTTTTCTAAAGTTCAGGAGATTTAAAATAAACACAACTACACTTAACATGGCCAATAGATTGTCCATATTTTATTTATTCCTCTTTTAAAATGACTTACCAATATCATACTTTTCTTTGTTCATGGGAAAACAAAATGAACAATATACTCATAGATGCAGACACAAACACATCAAATTATGTAATTTTGAGATTGTACCATCTAACTCTAGATTGTGCTACAATTTTGTTGCTTTTTTTATGTGAAAGTGTATGATCATAAATAGCTATTAATTGAAAAGAAAACTAGGCAAATACTATTTTTTCTTAAGTATCAACAAGAACTTGAAATTAATGATATCATAGTATATAATAGGTAGACAAATACAGTCTTTGCTTTCTTAAAGAGGACTTCAGGATTCACTGCATATTTAATAGCTAGTAATAATATTGCGACAGGAGTAAAAATAGAGAATCCTTAAAAAACTTTAAACAACAGAGGTATTTTTTACTGATTACATTTTAAAAGCCACACATCAGTTTTTTGAAAAGTTAAATATGAGAAAACAAAAACACTTCCTTATTCAAACATGTTTTCATAACGCTAAGCCATCTTTTTAGGTTTATTCATTTTGTTAAAAATTCAGTCAAGCAGTCAAGCACCTTATTTAAACAATATCAAGCATGTTATCTAAACAATATCTAAGAGTTTCAATGAACTTTTGAGAAAAATAACTAGAAGATTGCTAGGCACAGCCAAAATTTCTTAAGCTTCTGTACATTTTTCAAATGCTTTATGATATAGTCAAAATTTCAGAACTACAGCAGCAAAAATAGGACTTACCTATACATTTTAATCCTGAGTAATAAAGAGGTCCTTTTTTCTGCCTGTCCAACTGCTCTGAGATTTCCACTCAGATGAATGACGCTTGTGTGTTATATGTGATCTATGAAAGAACTGAAGACAAAGGAGGAAATCCCACACAATTAAAACCTAACTTGTTAAACAAGTCTGAAGGAATCAACTTGAACCAATTATGTGACTTGTGGAATGGAATCAGAAATAGACAGGAAATTTTACAAATCGGTAAAAATTTTATTTATACTGGTAAATTGTGATTACATATGATAAAAGGTGATAGGTATTTTGTGAAAGCTTGAAACTAGTCCACAGGCTGTAGTGTCATAGTTTTTCATTTAAAAAGGATGTGACACTCGCCCGTATTATCATGTTGTCATACAACTTATTCTTTGCCACACAAGCCAAAGACGATCAGAAAATACTTTCCAGATATTAATTGGTAGTACTACCTTTGAATTCTCCCTTCTTTGTGATAAAATTCTGTTTTTCTCATAGCACTTGAAACAGAGATTCAGAGAAGTAATTGATTACATATACAAAGTTGTGGGATAAGCAAGCAGAACAGTTGGAACTAAAATTCACTTTATCTTTTTCTCTATGCCTTTTAAAAAAAATATTCTAACTCAATACTGCTAGTGGATGAGTGGACAGCAGAGTGTAGTACGAATATTCCATGTAGAATAGCATGGAAGTGAGAAAGGACATTCCTGTTTATTGTGTTGGGAAGGACAGGAGATAAATTTGGAAGGTTATGCTGAGTTTACTTTGGGAGAAATAATGAATGCTAAATAATTGGAATGTGTAACAGAATTAGGAAATTTGAATTTTGGTCTCAACTTTTTCAACAACTAGTTGCAAAGCCTAAGCAAAAAAATCACTTATCACTATATGAGTCTCATTTATTTACTGAGAAAAATGAGAAGCTGAATTACGTGGTTTTAGAGGACATTTTTATCTCTAAAATTCTATGACTTTAGCTTGTAAATCACTGATAGCTAATGTCTAATGGATTCACTCCAAGACTTCAATTCCAGAAGTGTTCAATTACTTATGCATTTTTTATATAATGTGCATACCATACAACAGGAACAGGAATGCATGGGCTCCTCCCTGCCCATCTCCCCTATATATTTTCATCAGATCCTATGTCTCATGACTGATATTCTGACCTTTTTTTTATTAGTAAAAAGAATAAAACAATATATTAAAAACATTTGAACAAAGTTACCTAAACAAACCATTTTTATTTTATATGTTAACCTTTAAGTACTTTTCACATGTACAGCTCTTTTTCACAAGTTATATCATAGTATATAGCTTTGTATTGTGCTTTTTATTATGCTCAATGTTATTTCATAAGCATATTCTTGTGTTACTAATTTTTATTTCTAGTAGCTGTATATATTATTTCTGGTAGCTGTGTATCTGTCTAATGGCTGCATAAAAAGTATAACTTTATTTTGATATAATTTCAAACTTGCAAATATAGTACCTAGATTCATCAATTATTAAGAATTTTAACAGCTGCATTTTAAAAGGTGAATCATATCACACTGAACAGATTCATCATAAAATACTGAAACCATCTCCTAATGTGAAGTATTTTGACCACCTTCACGAATGTAGTCTTTTTTTTTAACCCTGCTGCTGAATTTTTCCTTGAAATAAATGAAAAAGAAAAAGTAGCATACTGGGGCAAATCATTTAAATATTTTAATGACCTTTAAAAATTTGCTTTTATTTTAATAATTTTTTTAAGATGTGGAGTATATTGTCTTCTGGGTTTTGTTGACAGTACTTTCCCCCAACTATGTGTGCTCTTTTTTCTCCATCTATGTATTTCCTGGAGCAATCAGCAAAGCCCTTTTTAATGAGAAGGTACTTAGCACACATTAATTGAATGCCCAGTAACTGAATGAATTAATGCAGATCCTGGTTTTGCAACACTGTTCACAACAGAACTTGGGAATGGCATGGGGTAAACTGCATTCAGTCTGAAAGCAACTTCCTGCTTTCCTATGATGAGCTCAGCACAAGAAGAGAGGTGGGACATGAAATTATGGTTTGTGAAAGCAGAAATAGAGTCACAGATGTAGAGAACAAACTTATGATTACCAAAGGGGAAAGGGAGGCGGGCAGGATGAATTGGGAGATTGGGATTGACATATATACACTACTATGTATAAAATAGGTAACTAATGAGAACCTGCTGTATAGCACAGGGAATCTACTCAATGCTCTGTGGTGACCTAGATGGGGAGGAAATCCAAAAAAGAGGGGATATATGTATATATGTATAGCTGATTCACTTTTCTGCACAGCAGAAACTAACACAACATTGTAAAGCAACTATATTCCAATAAAAATTAATAAAAAACAAAAAAATTATGGTTTGTGAGGCAAAGGAATTGCTCTTAACAAGGACTTATTCAAAAGATGTTGACTCTTAATTTTCAGATCCTCAGGGAGTGGCAGGATAGGCCTTGACCTTTTCTATTCTATAGGGAAGCCATTGCAAGAATAAGGAATGTAGAATGACATTGTACAAAAAAAATCAGAATCCTCTTCTTCCCTGCCATAGGCTTGATTTTATTCCTCCAGCTGTATATTCACAAAACCAAGACAATGTGACCTAAGACTGACAGGAACAAGCTTCAGGGAAATATCAATAGAAGAGATCATTTGTTTTGATGGAGGATAAATCATGTAGTGTAAACACTATCAAGATTGGTTCTTTTGCCTGCCTAGGCTGAGTGGGGAGATCATGGTAAAGACAGTATCTCCAAATACACAAATGTCTGAAAATAGACCTAGCTTTAAAAGAAGTATGAGTCATTCAGTGGAACCCGTCACAACAATATGAGCAGAAGAAAACAACCAAAAGGCAGATGATGTAAGAAGGCGTGGGCCAGAGTGTTTTCTTTGAATTTGGAGATTGTTTAGTCATCATGTCCAGGGCAGCACTTTCGTATGGCTATGGCTGGTAATGAATTTGTCATGACCTCCTTCACAGAGTTATTATATAGATAGAAAAAGAAAGTTAATGATGTGCCCACCATTTGAAAGTTGTAAATGTTGTTTAAATAGAAATATTTACATTTAGTATAAGTGTAAATTTAAAAGTGGGGTAGTAATTGGATTTTCTAAGTCTGGCCAAGAGTCTATTTTATTTTGTTTCTTACTATGTGCAGGTTCTTTTTTTTTAAATTAATTTTTATTGGTGTATAGTTGCTTTACAATGTTGTGTTAGTTTCTGCAGTGCAGAAAAGTGAATCAGCTATACATATATCCCCTCTTTTTGGATTTCCTCCCCATTTAGGTCACCACAGAGCATTGAGTAGAGTTCCCTGTGCTATACAGTAGGTTCTCATTAGTTATCTATTTTATACATAGAACCGTATATATGTCAATCCCAGTCTCCCAATTCATCCCATCCTTCTTTCCCCGCCTGGTATCCATACCTTTGTTCTCTATATCTGTGTCTCTATTTCTGTTTCGCAAATAAGTTTATCATTTTTCTAGATTCCACATGTAAGCAATATTATATGATATTTGTTTTTCTTTTTCTGACTTAGTACACTCTGTATGACAGTCTCTAGTTCCATCCATGTCTCTGCAAATGGCACAGGTTCATTCCTTTTTATGGCTGAATCGTATTCTATTGCATATATGTACCACATCTTCTTTATCCATTCTTCTGTTGATGGACATTTAGGTTGCTTCCACGTCCTGGCTATTGTAAATAGTGCTGCAATGAACATTGCAAGTGTCCTTTTGCATTATGGTTTTCCCAGGGCATATGCCCAGGAGTGGGATTGCTGGGTCATATGGTAGTTCTATTTTTAGTTTTATAAGGAAGCTCCATACTGTTCTCCATAGTGGTTGTATCAATTTACATTCCCACCAACAGTGCAAGAGGGTTCCCTTTTCTCCACACCCTCTCCAGGATTTATTGTTTGTACATTTTTTGATGATGGCCATTCTGACCGGTGTGAGGTGATACCTCATTGTAGTTGTGATTTGCATTTCTCTAATGGTTAGTGATGTTGAGCATTCTTTCATGTGTTTGTTGGCAATCTGTACGTCTTCTTTGGAGAAATGTCTATTTAGGTCTTCTGCCCATTTCGGGATTGGGTTGTTTGGTTTTTTGATATTGAGCTGCATGAGCTGTTTGTATATTTTAGAGATTAATCACTTGTCAGTTGCATGATTTGCAAATATTTTCTCCCATTCTGAGTTTTGTCTTTTGGTCTTGTTTATGGTTTCCTGTGCTGTCCAAAAGCTTTTAAGTTTCATTAGGTTCCACTTGTTTATTTTTGTTTTCATTACTGTAGGAGGTGGGTCAAAAAAGATCTTGCTGTGATATATGTCAAAGAATGTTCTGCCTATGTTTTCCTTTAAGAGCTTAATCGTGTCCGGCCTTACATTTAGGTCTTTAATCCATTTTGAGTTTATTTTTGTGTATGGTGTTAAGGAGTGTCCTAATTTCATTCTTTTACATGTAGCTGTCCAGTTTTCCCAGCACCACTTATTGAAGAGACTCTTTTCTCCATTGTATATTCTTGCCTCCTTTGTCATAGATTAGGTAACCAGAGGTGCGTGGGCTTATTTCTGGGCTTTCTATACTGTTCCATTGATCTATATTTCTGTTTTTGTGCCAGTACCATATTGTCTTGATTATTGTAGCTTTGTAGTATAGTCTGAGGTCAGGGAGCCTGATCCCTCCAGCTCCATTTTTCTTTCTCAAGATTAGTTTGGCTATTCAGGGTCTTTTGTGTTTCCATACAAATTGTAAAATTTTTAGTTCTAGTTCTGTGAAAAAGGCCTTTGGTAGTTTGATAGGGATTGCATTGAATCTATAGATTGCTTTGGGTAGTATAGTCATTTTCACAATATTGATTCTTCCAATCCAAGAACATGTTATATTTCTCCATCTGTGGGTATCGTCTTTGATTTCTTTTGTCAGTATCTTACAGTTTTCTGCATACAGGTCTTTTGCTTCCTTAGGTAGGTTAATCCCTGGTATTTTATTCTTTTTGTTGCAATGGCAAGTGGGATTGTTTCTTTAATTTCTCTTTCTGATCTTTCATTGTTAGTGTATAGGAATGTAAGAGATTTCTGTGTATTAATTTTGTATCCTGGAACTTTACCGAATTCATTGATTAGCACTAGTAGTTTTCTGGTGGCATCTTTAGGGTTTTCTATATATAGTATCATGTCATCTGCAAACAGTGATAGTTTTACTTCTTGTTTTCCAATTTGGATTCCTTTTATTTATTTTTCTTCTCTGATTGCTGTGGCTAGGACTTCCAAAACTGTTGAACAATAGTGTTGAGAGTGGACATCCTTGTCTTGTTCCTGATCTTAGTGGAAATGCTTTCAGTTTTTCAACATTGAGAATGATGTTTGCTGTGGGTTTGTCGTATATGGCCTTTATCATGTTGAGGTAGGTTCCCTCTATGCCCACTTTCTGGAGAGTGTTTATCATAAATGGGTGTTGAATTTTGTCAAAAGCTTTTTCTGCATCTATTAAGATGATCATACAGTTTTTATTCTTCAGTTTGTTTATGTGGTGTATCACATTGTTTGATTTGTGTATATTGAAGAATCCTTGCATCCCTAGGATAAATCCCACTTGATCATGGAGTATGATCCTTTTAATGTGCTGTTGGATTCTGTTTGCTAGCATTTTCTTGAGGATTTTTGCCTCTATGTTCATCAGTGATATTGGCCTGTAATTTTCTTCTTTTTTTGCTATCTTTGTCTGTTTTGGTAGAATCTTTGAGCATCTTTTTATGTGTTTGTTGGCCATCTGTATGTCTTCTTTGGAGAGATGTCTATTTAGGTCTTCTGCCAACTTTTTTGATTGGGGTGTTTGGTTTTTTTGATTTTGAGGTGCATGAGCTGTTTGTATATTTTGTGGATTATGACTTGTAGGCAGTGGGAGGTAAGGGAATAAGTATGTCCTACTATGTTTCAAAGGCTTTTATCTATTCAGAAGGCATGTAGTAGAAACAGTACATTCTTTGGAGTTAGAATACACCTGGAATCAAATCTTGGTTCTTCTATTCGGTGCGCCAAAACGTTTGTTTTTTTCCATAAGATGGCTCTAGTAGCACTTAGTTGTGTTTAATGTCATTCGAAACAATTTTGTTAAGTAGTATGTGACAGTTGTCATATCAGTGTGCATTTAAAAAAAGACATCAAAATTGCTGAATTTTTGTGTAGCCATTTTAATATTGAAGATGGGAAAAAAGCAACATTCTTGGCATATTATGCTATATTATTTCAAGAAAGGTAAAAATGCAGCTGAAATGCAAAAAAATATTTGTACAGTGTATGGAGAAGGTGCTGTGACTGATCAAATGTGTCAAAAGTGGTTTGCAAAGTTTCGTGCTGGAGATTTCTTGCTGGACAGTGCTCCACGGTCAGGTAGACCAGTTGAAGTTGATAGCAATCAAATCAAAATATTAATTCAGAACAATCAATGTTATAGCATGAGGGAGATAGCCTACATACTCAATATATCCAGATCAAGCATTGAAAATCATTTGCACCAGCTTGGTTATGTGAATTGCTTTGATGTTTGTGTTCCACATAAGTTAAGTGAAAAAAACCTTCTTGACCTTATTTCCATGTGCAGTTCTCTACTGAAACGTAATGAAAACATTCTGTTTTTAAAACAAATTGTGATGGGTGATGAAAAGTGGATAATGTACAACAACGTGGAATGGAAGAGATTGTGGGGCAAGCGAAATGAACCACCACCAACCACACCAAATGCTGGTCTTCATCCAAAGAAGGTGATGTTGTATATATGGTGGGATTGGAAGGGAGTCCTGTATTATGAGCTCCTTGCAGGAAACCAAACGATTAATTCCAACAAGTACTGCTCCCACTGAGACCAACTGAAAGCAGCACCCAACGAAAAGCATCTAGAATTAGTCAACAGAATATGTATAATCTTCCATCAGGATAATGCAAGACCGCATGTTTCTTTGATGACCAGGCAAAAACTGTTACAGCTTGGGTGGGAAGTTCTGATTCATCTTCTGTATTCACCAGACATTGCACCTTCGGATTTCCATTTATTTTGGCCTTTACAAAATTCTCTTAATGGAAAAAATTTCAATTCCCTGGAAGACTGTAAAAGGCACCTGGAACCGTTATTTACTCAGAAAGATAAAAAGTTTTGGGAAGATGGAATTATGAAGTTGCCTGAAAAATGGCAGAAGGTAGTGGAACTAAAGGGTGAATATGTTGTTCAATAAAGTTCTTGGTGAAAATGAAAAATGTGTCTTTTATTTTTACTTAAAAAACCAAAAGCACTTTTTGGCCCACCCAATATTCACTACCCAGTGGGGTCCAACAAAATTGTTTATCTGTGTATGCCTCAGTTTTCTTATACATACAAATGAAGTTAAAATACCATTCTCATGGAAAAATGAAAATTCAGTCAAATCCAATCAAATGAACTAACAAATGTAAAGCACCTGGCAATGCAACAATTTGTAATGTGGTCACTCCTTCAACACTGATTCTCAAGGCAGTGTGTGTATACATGTGTAGAAGTCACAATTGCTGAGAGGTGGAAAGCACATACAGTTTGAAAATGGCCCTGGGTGTTTCTAAAATACCCCCTCCCTAGATTCACATATGTGACCATGCTTCTCCAAAGTAATCTTATTCCTACAGCATTCCTTCAAACATGGTTTAAGAAATCCAAAGAAGCTTATTACAATCTGTGATGGCTTTTATGTTGAGAGCCAACTATTTTCTTGTGCTTTCCACATGTAAATTTTTTTAAGCCAGTTTCTAATACTAAGAGGTCAAAGAAGCATCTTGGTTATAGATACCTTTTTATCTTGTTAGAGGAGGAAGCATGTATCTTTTACCCCTCTCCTAAGTTCTCCACTTCAGTCTCCCTTGAGCTGCATAGAGTCATTTTCTCCTTTATAAAGGGTAATTTCTGTCTTCCTATATACATATGAAAGTTTGACTCTTGCTCTTTTCCCTCCACATTCAGAGAGGCAATCAGGGCAAATAAATAAAGTACATATTAATATACAACATAAGTCATCTGATCAATTGAAAGTTCCGGCTGGTAAGCTCAAATTAAAATTACCCAATATATCCACAAAAGGCTTTAAGTGATCTTTTATTTGGTCGATAATAAGAAGAGTATGAATATACATAACCGTTGTAAGTATCTAGTTTAAGATTGATCCCATTATCAATTTATAACTGCTGGTCTTATCTGGCTCTTCACTACTGCCCAGCAATATAGCTAGGTTTCCATGGTCGGTGTTTAGTATTTACAAAAACCATTTCATATCTTATCTATTCTTCCCCAAATGTTTATTTTCTATCCCTTACTCTCTGCATTTGCTTTCAACAGATGACTTACAGTTCTACTGTTGGAGAAAAAGATAGAACTTTTTCTATCAACAGGTGAAGATAGAACCACCTTCAGATGGACACTCTCTCAACTACTTGTTATTGTATCTGTAAATTTTATGCATCTGCCTATATCCTTCTTATTATAGTGGAAGATGTTTTTGTCCTCCCTTGGGAGGCTAATCTTTTTACTTGTTCTTTACATGCACATCTTTATGCTTCCTCTTCCTAATATGCTTCTCCAGTATTTCCTATCTCTATAAGTCACCTTCCATTCACCCAGTTTCTCACACCAGAAATCTGGGTGTCATCCTTGACTCCATCTCTTTTCTTAATGTCTTATGTGCATAAATATTTATTGAACCCATTTTCCCCTTGTCCTTATACCCACTGCCACTATATGACTCCAGGCCACTCTGATCTTTTAGCTGGATTACTGCCACAGTCTTCTGATTAACTTTTCTGCCCATATTTTTTTTTCCACTCCAGTCTTTTTTTCATACAAGAGTGATCTTTACACATTCAGTTATGTCACTACCCTCTTAAAAATTCTTCAGTAGCTTCCCTTGCATTTAAGAGAGTTCACTCTCCTTAACATGGGTGGCAGAGCCCTGCAGCATCTAGACTTTGCCTACCTTTTCACCCTCCTTTCCCACCCTGCTTCTAGAACTCTACACTATACACTGAATTTCCTTTAGTTACTTGAATATACTGCCCTCTCTGTCTCCTCCAGCTCTGTTCCCTCAGCTTTCCCTATTGTTTCATACCTCTTTCAACAAATTTCTTTTTAGTGTCCAAATCTGAATAGTCTTTCAGGAATGCTTATATGCTTTTCCATCCATGAGGGCTTCTTCACACTTAGGAGAGGTTGGTTCCTCTTCATTGTGATCCCACATCTGTTTGCTTCTCCTCTCATACTCATTACAGTGTTCAGCACACCTTTTGAAATTATTCTACAGTAGACCATAGGGCCCATGGGGGAAAGGACTGCTATGTTTTCAGAGCCAGTCATCCCTAACTGGTATGTGGTTAATTAAAAAAGTAGTGAATGAAATAGTGAATAAAAATTCACTGCTTTCTGAAGTATTACAGCTATGATTGATCCACTTTAAAAAAATCACTCCTGTAGGACACATGGAGGTAGCCTTCAGATCATTCTTCAAGACAAACTGCTCAACTGCAAAGAGTATGAGTACCTATATTTTAAAACATAGATTTCATTTTTATTTAGATAAGGTGAGGCTAGCAGATCAGGAGATGATTGCCATTGATTGAAAAGATAGTTTGTTACTTACTGTTCCCAAGAAGGGGACATGTCACACCATGCAGGGTCACATGGGGAAGCAGAGTCAGGAGGCAGAGGGAAAAAGAAAGAACTATGTGCAAGAGCCTTTATTGTGA
The DNA here is from genome assembly GCF_963455315.2 of Globicephala melas. Taxonomy (NCBI): domain Eukaryota; kingdom Metazoa; phylum Chordata; class Mammalia; order Artiodactyla; family Delphinidae; genus Globicephala; species Globicephala melas. The sequence goes on from NC_083318.1 coordinate 85,689,383, forward strand.
TTTCCATCAGAAGGACAGATGATTCAGGGTAAGCAGGCTGATGCTTGGCTAGTTGAAATAATTTCAGTGGGCTCTGTGGCATAGGGGCTGTCCCCTGTTGTCTGGTACCTGGCCCTGGTGTGGGTACACTGTAATACTGCGTACACTATTCCCTGGCAGAGGAATGATGGCCCAGAGTATAAGAGCTCAAAAAAAGGAGATGGTTGGGTTATAAGCTCTGGGTTGGTTGGTTTGCATATGGAGGACATGCTCACAGTGGAGTCATTTGCCGTCTCTGGGAATTAGCTGGCCCTGGAAGAGGCATTCCCTCCAGGATCAGCAAGGCCTCAGATATCAAAGTATCAGAGTAAAAATATATGCTTAATACAACCTGACAGACTCTAGCTGTTAGCTTTGTCAAGGTTTGCCTCAGTTTTCAAGCTCAGGGCATTTTCTTCCCTGGGTAGCCCTCAGCCAATGACTGAGCAAGGTAGTGATATAAAGGTTTAGTCATTTCCACCCAGTGTGGATTTCTCTAACACATTATTTACTCCATAGTTCCCAGTTGGTCTGGAAGAGACTTTTGTCAGATTGGCGTCTGATAGCTTTCCCCGCCAGATCCTGCTTCCTCTCTTTTCCTTTAACAGGTGTTACTTCTCAATAAACCTTTGCACATTTACTTTATTTAAGTGTTTGGTACCCAGAAAGCCTAATCTGTAGTAGGTAGTACTGAAAGAGCTCCAAGAAAACTAATGTTAAGATGAGATTTGGGGACTGGATCAATCACCACTCAGCTGGTGCTGGTAATGAGAACTTGGTGGTAGGTGGCATGCTGACAGCTTCTAGCTCAGGCAGTGGTGTGATTGTTAAAACTTTCACCACTGGCACTGGTAGTAGAGGTGAGTGCACAAGTCAGTGCCAGTTCATACATTTTAGGGTTAGAGGTGATAAACATAAGGACAGTGGAATTGCATGGTTGCTGCTAGTTTGCAATTATGTGCAAGAGGTGGATAATGAAAAGTGGAGGGCAGTTAACATAATTGAAAGCTGAGTTTGAGATCCAGAGATTCTCTTTGGTAGATTATTTAAAAGCTCTCATCTCATGCAGTGGGTGAGCAGGAAAAGCTGAATACCAAACACAGGACTGGATAGAGTGGTTGAACTGCAGTGATGGTTGGATGCTCAACATAGATCTGGTGATCCAAAGTCAGAGCCCTAGTTGGTAAAACTTGGGACCTGACACATGGGATGTGGCTATTGGGCTAGATAACCTGAAGTTTTTGACTCTGCAAACTTTTTTTGTTTGAGCCTTCTGAGTTTGCAGAAGTGGGTTCTCTCTCTCTGTTGAGCTAGCATTATGCAGGGATATTGCAGAAGCCTCTTCCTCACAAGGCAATAGCTGTCCTCTCCAGGAGCTGCATGCATTTTCTCTCCTGGCTGCCAAGCCTATTACCAAAGTTAAGTCACAATAGGGGGGATTTCACTAGAGAGCTGGGACAAGTAGGGGTGTTTTGGGAGGTAAAATTACATAAAGTATTAGTATAAAAACATTTTTTTCATTTTTGTTTTTAGATGCTTTAAAGGAACAAAGCATATTTGTCTAAAACAGAATGATTAGACTATTATGAATAAGATGTAGAAAATCTCCCACCAAGGGAGGGAAGTATCTAGAAGTATTTACTGAGGTCTTTATTGCTCTGGGGATGGGTGTGTGTTTGGGGAATAAAATAAAGATAATGAAGAAATTAGCCATAAGAAACATAAGAAATAAATGGTAGAAAGAAAGGTGACAGAGTTATACCAAACATAAAACTTATGCTAATATACATGAGTAGTTTCAACAGATGGAGTAAAAGGCAAAGACTCTTTGATGGTTTTAAAAAGAAAATCCAGTTTTCAAAAGCCTGTACATTGTCAAATATACAACTAAAACAAAAAGTTAAAGAGAAGGAACAAAGATAGCAAGCAAGTATACGGAGATAGTAAGGATAGAGGTCCAAAGCAATAACAGTAACCAGGATAAAGAGGGTTATTTATATTGATAAAAACACACAAATATATAATGCAGCAATTTAAAAACTGAGAATAATAAGGTAACAGCTGATGAAGAATAGATAAGAATATGTGAAACTATACCAAAAATATTTAGTCTCAAGAAAATAAATTTCTGAAAAAATTAAAATTATTGAAATTGAATCAAGAACTAGGAAACTTGAACAGAAAAATAACTAAGTGTGGAAGAAATAGAAAAGATTATATACACTTTTTTTTCCTAAAAGCGTCAGGACTCAATGTTTTCAAGAAACTGTTATTTCCTATGCTCTCTTAACTGTTCCCAAGTATAGAACATGCTGAAAACTTTTCCGTGAATTTTACACTGCTGACATTATCTTGGTTAATAAAAATCTTGATAAGACACTAAGAAATGTACCAGTCTACCCCTGAGGAATTATTAACATATTTGAATTAATAAACCCCTGGGTCTATCTTTTCTAGATAAGCTACATAGGGTTGCCTATGTAGCTTATCTAGACTACAGACCAAACACGTGTAATTTGGAGTGTTTGCCCTTTTGATCTTCGATTTGGGGTTGGTATTTGAAAATTGCATATACATTTTTGGTTTTACTTGCAATATACATGACATGTCCTACTAGATCTTTAGTTACATAGACTTTTTTTTTAACATGCATCCATAATAGATGTATTTATTCTATTTTATTTTTTAACATCTTTATTGGAGTATAATTGCTTTATAATGGTGTGTTAGTTTCTGCTTTATAACAAAGTGAATGAGTTATACATATACATATATACCCATATCTCTTCCCTCTTGCATCTCCCTCCCTCCCACCCACCGTATCCAACCCCTCTAGGTGGTCACAAAGCACCGAGCTGATCTCCCTGTGCTATGCGGCTGCTTCCCATTAGCTATTTTACATTTGGTGCTGTATATATGTCCATGCCACCCTCTCACTTTGTCCCAGCTTACCCTTCCCCCTCCCCATATCCTCAAGTCCATTCTCTAGTAGGTCTGCATCTTTATTCCCGTCTTGTCCCTAGGATCTTCATGACCATTTTTTATTTGTTTGTTTTTTAAATTCTATATATATGTGTTAGCATATGGTATTTGTTTTTCTCTTTCTGACTTACTTCAATCTGTATGACAGACTCTAGGTCCTTCCACCTCACTACAGATAACTCAATTTCATTTCTTTTTATGGCTGAGTAATATTCCATTGTATATATGTGCCACTTCTTGTTTATCCATTCATCTGTTGATGGACACTTAGGTTGCTTCCACGTCCTGGCTATTGTAAATAGAGCTGCAATGAACATTGTGGTACATAACTCTTTTTGAATTATGTTTTTCTCAGGGTATATGCCCAGTAGTGGGATTGCTGGGTTGTATGGTAGTGCGATTTTTAGTTTTTTAAGGAACCTCCATACTGTTCTCCATAGTGGCTGTATCAATTTACATTCCCACCAACAGCGCAAGAGGGTTCCCTTTTCTCCACACCCTCTCCAGCATTTATCGTTTGTACATTTTTTGATGATGGCCATTCTGACTGGTGTGAGATGATATCGCATTGTAGTTTTGATATGCACTTCTCTCATGATTAATGATGTTGAGCATTCTTTCATGTGTTTGTTGGCAATATGTATATCTTCTTTCTAGAAATGTCTATTTAGATCTTCCGCACATTTTTGGATTGGGTTGTTTGTTTTTTTGATATTGAGCTGCATGAGCTGCTGGTAAATTTTGGGGATTAACCTTTGTCAGTTGCTTCATTTGCAAATATTTTCTCCCATTCTGAGGGTTGTCTTTTGGTCTTTTTTATGGTTTCCTTTGCTGTGCAAAACCTTTTAAGTTTCATTAGGTCCCATTTGTTTATTTTTGTTTTTCTTTCCATTTCTCTAGGAGGTGGGTCAAAAAGGATCTTGCTGTGATTTATGTCAGAGTGTTCTGCCTATGTTTTCCTCTAAGAGTTTGATAGTGTCTGGCCTTACATTTAGGTCTTTAATCCATTTTGAGTTTATTTTTGTGTATGGTGTTAGGGAGTGTTCTAATTTCATTCTTTTACATGTAGCTGTCCAGTTTTCGCAGCACCACTTATTGAAGAGGTTGTCTTTCCTCCACTGTATATTCATGCCTCCTTTATCAAAGATAAGGTGACCATAAGTGCGTGGGTTTATCTCTGGGCTTTCTATCCTGTTCCATTGATCTGTATATCTATTTTTGTGCCAGTACCATACTGTCTTGTTTACTGTAGCTTTGTAGTATAGTCTGAAGTCAGGGAGCCTAATTCCTTCAGCTCCGTTTTTCTTTCTCAAATTGCTTTGGCTATTCAGGATCTTTTGTGTTTCCATACAAATTGTGAAATTTTTTGTTCTAGTTCTGTGAAATATGCCATTGGTAATTAGATAGGGGTTGCATTGAATCTGTAGATTGCTTTGGGTAGTAGAGTCATTTTCACAGTGTTGATTCTTCCAATCCAAGAACATGGTATATCACTCCTTCTATTTGTATCATCTTTAATTCCTTTCATGAGTGTCATAATTTTCTGCTACAGGTCTTTTGTCTCCTTAGGTAGGTTTATTCCTAGATATTTTATTCTTTTTGTTGCAGTGGTAAATGGGAGTGTTTTCTTAATTTCATTTTCAGATTTTTCATCATTAGTGTATAGGAATGCAAGAGATTTCTGTGCATTAATTTTGTATCCTGCTACTTTACCAAATTCATTGCTTAGCTCTAGTAGTTTTCCGGTAGCATCTTTAGGATTCTCTATGTATAGTATCATGTCATCTGCAAACAGTTTTACTTCTTCTTTTCCTATTTGGATTCCTTTTATTTCTTTTTCTTTTTTGATTGCTGTGGCTAGGACTTCCAAAAGTGTTGAATAATAGTGTTGAGAGTGGACATCCTTGTCTTGTTCCTGATCTTAGTGGAAATGCTTTCTCAATGCATCATTGAGAATGATGTTTGCTGTGGGTTTGTCGTATATGGCCTTTATCATGTTGAGGTAGGTTCCCTCTATGCCCACTTTCTGGAGAGTGTTTATCATAAATGGGTGTTGAATTTTGTCAAAAGCTTTTTCTGCATCTATTAAGATGATCATACAATTTTTATTCTTCAGTTTGTTTATGTGGTGTATCACATTGATTGATTTGTTTATATTGAAGAATCCTTGCATTCCTGGGATAAACCCCACTTGATCATGATGTATGATCCTTTTAATGTGCTGTTAGAATCTGTTTGCTAGTATTTTGCTGAGGATTTTTGTATCTATGTTCATCAGTGACATTGGCCTGTAGCTTTCTTTTTTGTGACATATTTGTCTTGTTTTGGTATCAGGGTATGGTGGCCTCATAGAATGAGTTTGGGAGTGTTCTCCCTCTGCTATAGTTTGAAGAGTTTGAGAAGGATAGGTGTTACCTCTTCTCTAAATGTTTGGTAGAATTCGCCTGTGAGGGCATCTGGTCCTGGGCTTTTGTTTGTTGGAAGATTTTTAATCACAGTTTCAATTTCATTACTTGTGATTGGTCTTTTCATATTTTCTATTTCTTCCTGTTTCAGTCTCAGCAGGTTATGCATTTCTATGAATTTGTCCATTTCTTCCAGGTTGTCCATTTTATTGGCATATAGTTGCCTGTATTAATCTCTCATGATCCTTTGTATTTCTGCAGTGTCAGTTGTTACTAATCCTTTTTCATTTCTAATTCTATTGATTTGAGTCTTCTCCCATTTTTTCTTGATGAGTCTGGCTAATGGTTTATCAATTTTGCTTATTTTCTCAACGAACCAGCTTTTAGTTTTAATCTTTGCTATTGTTTCCTTCATTTCTTTTTCATTTATTTCTGATCTGATCTTTATGATTTTTTTCCTTCTGCTAATTTTGGGGTTTTTTTGTTCTTCTTTCTCTAATTGCTTTAGGTATACGGTTAGGTTGTTTATTTGAGATGTTTCTTGTTTCTTAAGGTAGGATTGTTTTGCCAGAAACTTCCCTCTTAGAACTGCTTTTGCTGCATTCCATAGGTTTTGAGTCGTCGTGTTTTCATTGTCATTTGTTTCTAGGTATTTTTAAATTTCTTCTTTGATTTTTTCAATGATCTCTTGGTTATTAAGTAGTGTATTGTTTAGGTGTTCGTATTTTTCACAGATTTTTTCCTGTAGTTGATATCTAGTCTCATAGTGTTATGGTCGGAAAAGATACTTGATATGATTTCAATTTTCTTAAATTTACCAAGCCTTGATTTGTGACCCAAGGTGTGCTCTATTCTGGAGAATGTTCCATGCACACTTGAGAAGAAAGTGCATTCTGTTGTTTTTGGATGGAATGTCCTCTAAATGTCAGTTAACTAAGTCCATCTTGTTTAATGTATCATTTAAAGCTTGTGTTTCCTTATTTATTTTCAATTTGGATGATCTGTCCATTGGTGAAAGTGGTGTGTTAAAGTTCCCTACTATGATTCTGATACTGTCTATTTCTCCTTTTAAGGCTGTTAGTATTTGCCTTATGTATTGAAGTGCTCCTGTGTTGGGTGCAGAAACATTTACAATTGTTATATCTTCATATTAGATTGATTCCTTGATCATTATGTAGTGTCCTTCTCTGTCTCTTGTAATAGTCTTTGTTTTAAAGTCTATTTTGTCTGATATGAGAATTGCTACTCCAGGTTTCTTTTGATTTCCATTTCCATGGAATATCTTTTTCCATCCCTCACTTTCAGTCTGTATGTGTCCATAGCTCTGAAGTGGGTCTCTTGTAGACAGCATATATATGGGTCTTGTTTTTGTATCCATTCAGCCAGTCTGTGTCTTTTGGCAGGAACATTTAAGCCTTTTGCTTTTAAGGTAATTATCGATATGTATGTTCCTAGTTCCATTTTCTTAATTGTTTTGCGTTTGTTATTGTAAGTCTTTTCCTTCTCTTGTGTTTCCTGCCTAGAAAAGTTCCTTTAGCATTTGTTGTAAAGCTGGTTTGGTGGTGCTGAATTCTCTTCGCTTTTGCTTGTCTGTAAAGGTTTTAATTTCTCCATCCAATCTGAATGAGATCCTTGCTGGGTAGCGTAATCTTGGTTGTAGGTTTTTCCCCTTCATCACTTTAAATATGTCCTGCCACTCCCTTCTGGCTTGCAGAGTTTCTTCTGAAAGATCAGCTGTTAATCTTATGGGGATTCTCTTATGTGCTATTTGTTGTTTTTCCCTCATTGCTTGTAATATGTTTTCTTTGTATTTAATTTTTGACAGTTTGATTAATATGTGTCTTGGCGTGTTTCTCCTTGGATTTATCCTGTATAGGACTCTCTGTGGTTCCTGGACTTGATTAACTATATCCTTTCCCATATTAGGGAAGTTTTCAATATAATCTCTTCAAATATTTTCTCAGTCCCTTTCTTTTTCTCTTCTTCTTCTGGGACCCCTATAATTCAAATGTTGGTGTGTTTAATGTTGCCCCACAGGTCTTTGAGACTGTCCTCAATTCTTTTCATTCTTTTTTCTTCATTCTGCTCCACGGTAGTTATTTCCACTATTTTATCTTCCAGGTCACTTATCCGTTCTTCTGCCTCAGTTATTCTGCTCTTGATCCCTTCTAGAGAATTTTTAATTACATTTATTGTGTTATTCATCACTGTTTGTTTGCTCTTCAGTTCTTCTAGGTCCTTGTTAAACACTTCTTTTGTATTCTCCATTCTATTTCCAAGATTTTGGATCATCTTTACTGTCATTATTCTGAATTCTTTTTCAGGTAGACTGCCTATTTCCTCTTCATTTGTTAGGTCTGGTGGGTTTTTATCTTGCTCCTTCATCTGCTGTGTGTTTCTCTGTGTTCTCAGTTTGCTTAACTTACTGTGTTTGGGGTCTCCTTTTCGCAGGCTGCAAGTTTGTAGTTCCCGTTTTTTTTGGTGTCTACCCCCAGCGGCTAAGGTTGTTTCAGTGGGTTGTGTAGGCTTCCACATGGAGGGGACTAGTGCCTGTGTTCTGGTGGATGAGGCTGGATCTTGTCTTTCTAGTGGGCAGGTCCACGTCTGGTGGTGTGTTTTGGGGTGTCTGTTGACTTATTATGATTTTAGGTAGCCTCTCTGCTAATGGGTGAGTTTGTGTTCCTCTCTTGCTAGTTTTTTGGCATAGGGTGTCCAGCACTGGAGCTTGCTGGTCATTGAGTGGAGCTGGGTCTTGGCGTTGAGATGGAGATCTCTGGGAGATTTTCGCTGTTTGATATTATGTGGAGCTCGGAGGTCTCTTGTGGACCAGTGTCCTGAACTTGGCTCTCCCACCTCAGAGGCACAGCCCTGATGCCTGGCTGGAGCACCAAGAGTCTGTCAAGCACATGGCTTAGAATAAAAGGGAGAAAAATAAAAAAGAAAGAAACAAAGAAGAAAATTAAATAAAATAACATTAAATAGAATTTAAAAATTATTAAAATTAAAAATAATTATGAAAAAAATTTTTTTAAAGTAATTAAAAAAAAAGAAAGAAAGAAGAGAGCCACCAAACCAGAAAACAAATCCACCAATGATAACAAGTGCTAAAAACCATACTAAAAAAACCCCAAAAAACAAAAACGGACAGACAGAACCCTAGGACAAATGGTAAAAGCAAAGCTATACAGACAAAATCACACACAGAAGCATACACATACACACTCACAGAAGGAGAAAATTGGAAAAAAAATACGTATATCATTGCTCCCAAAGTCCATCTCCTCAGTTTAGGATGATTTGTTGTCTATTCAGGTATTCCACAAATGCAGGGTACATCAAGTTGATTGTGGAGTTTTAATCTGCTGTTCCTGAGGCTGCTGGGAGAAATTTCCCTTTCTTTTCTTTGTTCCCACAGCTCCTGGGGTTCAGCTTTGGATTTGGACCCGCCTCTGCCTGTAGGTCTCCTGAGGGCGTCTGTTTTCTGCTCAGACAGGATGGGGTTAAAGGAGCAGCAGATTCGGGGGCTCTGGCTCACTCAGGCTGGGGGGAGGAGGGGTACGGAACGCAGGGCGAGCCTGCGGCGTCAGAGGCCGGCGTGATGTTGCACCAGCCTGAGGTGCGCCGTGCATTCTCCCGGGGAAGTTGTCCCTGGATCACGGGACCCTGGCAGTGGCAGGCTGCACAGGCTCCCGGGAGGGGAGGTGTGGAAAGTGACGTGAGGTTGCACACAGGCTTCTTGGTGGCGGCAGCAGCAGCCTTAGCATCTCATGGCCGTCTCTGGGGTCCGCGCTAATAGCCGCGGCTCACACCCGTCACTGGAGCTCTTTTAAGCAGCACTCTTAATCCCCTCTCCTTGTGCACCAGGAAACAAAGGGGGAAGAAAAAGTCTCTTGCATCTTCGGCAGCTCCAGACTTTTTCCCGGACTCCCTCCCGGCTAGCTGTGGCGCACTAGCCCCCTTCAGGCTATGTTCACGCAGCCAACCTCAGTCCTCTCCCTGGGATCCAACCTCCGAAGCCTGAGCCTCAGCTCCCAGCCCCCACCTGTCCCGGCTGGTGAGCAGACAAGCGTCTTGGGCTGGTGAGTGCTGGTTGGCACCGATCCTCTGTGCGGGAATCTCTCCACTTTGCCCTCCGCACGCCTGTGGCTGCACTCTCCTCCATGGCTGCGAAGCTTCCCCGCTCCGCCACCCGCAGTCTCCGCCCGCGAGGGGGATTCCTAGTGTGTGGAAACCTTTCCTCCTTCACAGCTCCCTCCCACTGGTGCAGGTCCCGTCCCTATTCTTTTGTCTCTGTTTTTTCTTTTTTCTTTTGCCCTAGCCAGGTATGTGGGGAGTTTCTTGACGTTTGGGAGGTCTGAGGTCTTTTGCCAGCATTCAGTAGGTGTTCTGTAGGAGTTGTTCCACATGTAGATGTATTTCTGATGTATTTGTGGGGAGGAAGGGGATCTCATCTTACTCTTCCGCCATTTTGAATCTCCCCCTACACAGACCTTTCTTAGAACTTGGGTTTTTCCTGTTTTGTCCCTGGGAATGGTCAAAAGCAGATTTCTTGAGTTTGTTTTGTTGGATTTGTTTTTGTTGTCATTTTGAATAGGTTAATTTTCCATTTCTTTTTCTGTTTGTTTAGTGCTAACTTCAAGACAATCTATTGATTTTCCCCTCAGCTTTATTGAGATATAATTGATATATAACACTGTGTAAGTTTAATGTATATAATGTGATGATTTCATACATATATACATTGCAAAATATTTACCACAGTCAGGTTAGTTAATACATCCTTCACCTTCCATAATTACCATTTCATTGTTGTTGTTTTGGGTACCTTAAAGCTCTACTCTCAGAGCAACTTTCAGGTATATAATACAGTATTGACTATAATCACTATGCTGTGTATTAGATCCTGGAGGTTATTCATCTCATAGCTAAAAGTTTGTACCCTTTCACCCAACATCTCCCCATTTCCCCTGCCCCTAACTCCTGGCAACCTAATGTTTAGCATAGTGACTATAGTTAATTATACTGTATTGTATACTTGAAATTTTTTGAGAGAGTAAATCTTAAGCATTTTCACTCAAAAAACAAAAAACATGTTAGATGATGGATGTGTTAATTAACTTAATGTGGTAATAATTTCACAATGTATATATACAATCAAGTTATCATGTTGTATACTTTAAATGCATACAGTTTTTCAATTATATTTCAATAAAGCTGGAAAAGTGTTAATATCACCCAAAACACCCTCACAGAAACATCCAAAATAATGTTTAACTATTGATACATATCTGGGCACTGTGGCCCAGTCAAGATGACATGTAAAACTAACCATCATAGAGTTCAAATAACACACCCATAGTCACTCAGCTGGTAGGCTATGGAGCTGGGATTCAAATAAATTCTTTTTCTTTTTCTTTAAATAAATTCTTTTTAACTTCATATTGTTTACTTCTGTGTTTTACTACTCACTATCCAGCAATTGTATGATTTGGTAGTGTAATCTTTTACGAACATTTTGAAAGATTTTTTAAACCTATATTTAATAATCCAGTTGATTCAAATGAGCATCAATGGCCAGGTTTTTTATTAGTGTTGAACTCTTTCACCAATCTGTGAAATATGTGATTGTAAGGAGGTACATGAACAGGGTTTGAGGTCATTTGGAACCATGAAAGTGCATGATGACATCATTTTGACACAAAGATAACAATTCTCACTTACTGTTCGAAGAGAAAGTACTTGAGTTGTTTTTTTTTAGTAATACTCGTGAATTTCCACTGATTTACCCTTATTTGTTTTCCCAGGCTTTTGAACAAGAACATTTAATACTATGATAGTTTTGATGATTAGGAATAGTCTGTAGTCATGGAACAGGGAGAAGCTACCTGCTCACCTTGGAATTCAGTCTGTGTCTTCTTTTTTAATGTTTGCTTTATTTGTCTTGTGCTGGAGTCTGTTGATCTGATTATTTTTTCAGAGGCGTCTAACTGAGAAGGAAATGAGGAATGTAGATCAAATATGAGATGGTATAATTATCTCCTATTTGATGGTTAGGTTCTTAAAATGGCCCAATGAAAGGCAATGTGAGGGCTAGGCTGTATTTAGAGTGTTTTTCATGGAAATCCAGAAGTAAAGTTTGTGCTTTTGCACCAAGAATACTGTCCTTTGCCTCAGACACCATGAGAGAGAGGAAACAGAGCTGTGGTCAGCTGTGGCATGACTTCTGACCTAGAATGGTCTCCATCCTACTTCCCAGTTGTCCATCCAGGGAAAGCAGGAAGAGTGTTGGAGGCCTAGCTAAAGGTTTGTGCTGGACCACCATTGTGTAGTGTATCATGGAGCCAGATTATGTTACCACTTTTAGTACAGTTTCAAGAAGAGCACTGACAGGAAACCTGAATGTTCTCTCTATCCAGACGTGATCCCAGCCAGATAACTGATGACAGTTTTATAAGTGGGAATCTTCAAGGTTGGGCAAAAATATTTAAGGTCCCCCCAGTGATTCATTTCATACTTTTCTGCCATGGTCACTTAAACAAAACAAAACAATAACAAAACTTTACATGGGAAGGAGGTTTGTCTGGAACCCCAGAGACAACTGTGTACTTTCTATAGGCAATGACAGAAATTACTCCAATCTCCTCCTCTAAACTACCCCTACCTTCCGTCATTGAAATTGGACTTATCTTTGCTCAGGGACCAATATTATATATGATTCTCCAGGAGAGCATTCCCACAAAGGTAAAATACCGTATTTATTCAATATCAAGCACACTTTCAAGATTTAGAACTATCCCTTTGAGGGGGGGCCAGCATCATGTCTCTAGACTTTCACGGTTTGTTCTACCATGGTTACTGCCACTGTCTTTTTTGGTGAGTTGCTTTTGCTGAAGTAGATAAAGCAAACCTGCCAGATGGCTCCTCTAATCCTGGAAGCCAGGTTAACAGATTGGTAAGGGAAGTTTTTCCTTGGGAAATCTTGAGAATTTTGAAGACATCTAGTTCCCAGGTTCCAACTAAAGCACATGATCCCTTAAAGGATAGCAGGAGAATCATGTGGATAATAGTGCCTCACTGAATGGCAGAACCTCCTGAGATGGCCCTGGGAGGCACAGGGTACATAGGTGGTCCGCTGTATGAGGGCAGTGACCACGTAACTCAGTCAGAGACGTGCTCAGCTTAGTGTTTTTTCTGTACCATGTTGTTACCACAGTTGATCATTGTAGCCCATACAAAGTATTCAACAGGTTATGTAGGAATTTTCAGGGGCCCTGTATGTGACATAATATCATCTATATGCCTAAACCCATAACACCTATTTCAAGGCTAAACACAGTTTAGGTTAATCTGAGGAACTGCTGTTCATTTGTTTCTTTCCTTTTTTTTTCTGACTCCTGAAAGCCTGCATTTTAATCTTTGATTTTCCCTCACTAACATTGAAGGTCTTCACTACACTTATGAAGTTGTTAATCCCTATACTGGATCTCTATCCTCACCATCACTATCAGTTTCCACAGAATTTTTTAATATAATTTTCAGCTATTCATTTAAGAAAAATACGTTTAGTTCCTCTTTTTTTTGCCTATACCGATTGATAAAAAGACTTTCAGCTTGGTAATTAGAAAACTCTCCTGTTGTATGTTTCCTGCAAACAACACAATTAAGCTACAGAAGAATTCCCTTATACTAACTCCTTGTGAGTCAGAACTCAATATTCCTTTATATTTTACCACATCCTCAAGGGCCTCTGAGGCTCTAGCAGCTTTTGTTAAAAAATAGAGAAACAGTTTATATTTAGAGAAATTTTAGGTTCACGGCAAAATTGAACAGAAAGTACAAAGAGCCCCCATATACCAACTACCCCCTGACGTGCACAGCTTCCCCACTATCAACATCCTGAACCAGAGTGGTACATTTTTTACAATCAATGGACCTACAGTGACACATCATTATTACCTAAAGTCCAAAGTTTATATTAACATTAACTCTTGGTTTTGATAATCTATGAGTTTTGACAACCATTAGAGTATTATACTGAATAGTTTTACTACCCTAAAAGTCCTCCATGCTCTACTTATTTATCCCTCCCTCCCCTCAATCCCTGGAAACCACTGATATTTTTACTGTTTCCATAGTTTTTCCTTTTTCAGAATGTCATCTAGGTGGAATCATACAGTGTGTAACCTTTTCGGATTGGCTTCTTTCACTTAGTAACACGCATTTAAACTTCCTCCACGTCTTTTCATGGCTTTATAGCTCATTTCTTTTTATCATTGAGTAATATTACACTGTCTGCTTGTAACACAGTTTATCGGTTTACCTATTGAAGGTTGTCTTGGTTACTTCCAAATTTTTGTAACTATGAATAAAACTGCTATAAATATTCTTGTGCATGTTTTTGTATGGACATAGATTTTCAACTCATTTTGGTTAAGTACCAAGGAGCACAATTGCTAGATTGTATGTAAGAGTATGTTCAGTTTTGTAAGAAACTGCCAAACTTTCTTCCAAAGTGGCCATACCATTTTGCATTCCCCTGGTAGCTTTTTAGCACTTGAGAAATGTACAGGCCATAAGGAAGTGACACCATCATAGTCTCCATGGTATCAAGATCAGGTGCAAATGTTTTGGCATTTGTGTAGCATCTTTAGGGATGCTGACTTTTTAAACTTAGGGAAGACTACTATGTAGAATATACTCTTTGATATCCTTCTAGCCTGTGTTATGATTTAAAGTTCTGTGGGACTGCTTTGAGGTGTTAGTAACTAATAATATTAATCTCATAACTTTCAGCTTCAGTTGCCTCATTTGTTGACATGCCTCCTTTCTTCCTCAGCTCTCCCCTATGCCAATTAACTAAGACCCCACTATAGCTTATGCCTACATATCCCAACAACATTAACCTGAGGCAGAAAACCCAAGTATGTTAAGAGGTTCCCAGCTGACTCCTATTTTTGTCTACTGAAAAGTGTACAGGCTGGAGGAAGGTGCTGTTGTAGCACCAACCTTAGAAATGTAGCAAGCACCTTTGGGTTTTTCAGTGGATAAACCTGAGATAGTCTCTTTAACTCATCCATCATTATTTTTGCAAATAATATTGTTACTCTAGTAAAATCAGCTTCATTTTTCCATTAGTTGGTCTAATAATTAGGTTTTGAATTTCCAGACTTTCCTTTGAACTTATTCTCTTTCAGACTTTCCTTGTTTCTAAGTGGATTTGTATTTAGATTTCTCTCCCCACTGGCTTTAATCTTCAGATTAAAAATCTATAAGATGTCTTTCGATTTCGCTTCTCTCTAAATCAGGACCTCAGAAATTCCAGCTTTAGCTCAAAATACCACAGTTCATGGATAAGTTACTGAGCCTAAAATGTAGCATCTTTATTCAAGCTTAGATGTCCCAGGCATGTACTTATACAAACAGTCTTGACACTCTTACTGTCTCTCCTCTTTTAGCCCATGAGCCCCTGATCATTTTCATTAGTATGTATTTAGATTTCAGTGCAACATTTGGGATTTTTTTCCCTTTATTTAATTTAGTGACTTCAGGTGTGGGAGGAGTCTCCTGAACTTGGAAAACAACAAAATCAGTTTTAAAAAGTTAATCAGTTAAATCTTGATTACTAATGGATATGAAAGGACAGGCTTATGGATAATTAAAATTGTTGAACCAAATGTCATGTTTTTCATGAAATTCTAATCCTTTTATTTCTGTGAGCTTTCAAAAATAGATATTGTATATGATTTTTAGTTTTATCTCTATTGTTTCCCATTAGGCAAATTCAACAAAGAAGGGCTTTGATCAGAAAAAAATAACCATGGATATCTAACAAGGCTTTTTGGAAGTACCCAGACCTCTTTTGTGAGGTCCATGAAAGAAAAAGGAGGAAAGGGACAGTCCTTGTAGATCAAATAAAAACAAAAAAAAGGAAATGGGAGATTTGCTTTTTGGCCTTATTTCCAAATATCCCTATGGGTTTGGAATGTGCTCATTTAAGGGATATAGGGAAAAGTTTTTGATTTAGAGGGGGTCCTGAAATGTCAGGGACTTGCCTTACTGTAATTTGATTGCTTCTGGTGTAGGCAGAGAGCAGGAGATCTTTAGAAACGTTCAAGAATGTGCAAAGCAGGACCCGCACAGATTGTAAAGCAGTGTAAAAGAAGGTGACCTGGGGGAAGCAGTTAACAACTGAGAACTGAGGTGTCTTTCCTTCATAGAAATCATAATTAACCTCTATTAATTTATTCCTTCACTAAACACAATATATACAGCATATTGTCCTAAATACTGTAGGGAATACAAAAATGAGCAAAGCAGTCTTTAATGGAACTTAAAATGTTTGCAGAGATAATAAATTTACATATAAGCTGTAATACAGAGTAAAGTATGAGAAATGCTCTAGGGGAAGAACAAAAACATTCAAAAAGAGTAATTTTATCTGGGATAAAAAAGGTATTCTCAGTAGAAGTGATATTTGAGCTAGATCTTATAGAGTGAAGAGAACATTGCATGCCCCACTATATATGTGTTCAGGAAATAAAGAGTAACATTCAGTGTTATAAGAGCACTGAGTACAAGTGAAACAAAAATTTTATTCGTTGTTGGCAGATTGTAAAGGACCTTACAAGCTATGGTGATGTGAATTTAGACTCTATTTGTCAGGCAAAGGGGAAATCAGTGAAGATTTGAGTGCATGAGAATAGCATTATTGAATAGCATTATAATCTAGCTACAATTTGCTAAATGCAGTAGAGAGAGGTTGAAGGTGGGGAACGCAGTGGGAAGAGGTGAGGTAATAATATGGCGTTAATAATAGTGAATGATCATTCCAGAATATGTTATAGGAACTGCAGATTCACAATCTAACTGACTTGTTAGATTGTGAAATCAATTTAGTTGGTGGGGCAAGCATTTAAAAATATGAAATAGAATAGAATAGAAATATTAGATTTTATTGTATTTAATAAGGTAGGTATTGTTTAATGAAACTTCTGTTTCATTTTTTCATACATAGTATTTTGTAACATATTTATGGAGCTGTGATGTAAAATATATTTCTTGCTGTGGATTGTGGTCAAGATAGAGAAACTCTACTAGAGGGTATATTCATAGAAAAGCTATCTTCATAGTAGTGGTTGATGGTTCTCTATGAATATACTGTAGGCAGGAGTATGAGAAAAACGCTAGGCACATTGTGTGTGGGAAGATCACTCTGTATTTGAAATAGCCACTGACTAAAGCATCAGTCACTTATTCTGCTGTTTCTTTTAGGAACATGATAGTGAACATACAGTTTGACCAGGAGACTATAGTTTTTGAATGCTCAGTGTCATAATTTTGAGATATCGCTGGCATTTCTGAAAATAATCAAATGTCTTTGGAACAGTAGTTCTCAAAAGGGAACAAGTTCACCCCTTAGGAGACATTTGCCAATGTCTGGAGACATTTTTGGTTATCATAATTTGGGGGGAAGGAGTGTATTTCAGGCATCTAGAAGGCAGAGGTCAGGGGTGCTGCTAAAATTCTACAATGCATGGAGTAGCCTCTTAAAACAAAGAACTATCCAGACCAGAAAGTCAAAAGTGCCAAAGTTGAGAAATTCTGCTTCAGAGTGACCCAAACTAGTTATTTAAAAGAAATGCAATTTTTAACAGAAGTTGAAAGAAAGGTTCATGCTATTGGCCTAACACAGATTCAATGATATTATTTGTAGAATGCTCTGATCACCAACTTTATTAGATTTTAAATAATATATCAGTATTTGTTTACATGTGACCCAGGATTAAGTGCTTCACAAAACAGTTTAGAAATATAAAGTTATAACTCTAAGATCATTTCTTGAACCTTAACACTAGAAATCAGAATTATATCTTGCCACCATAATATCGAATAATTTATATGCCTATGTATATTTTTATATAAGAAAAAGCAGCTTTATCTTGAAGTGAGTTCAGAGAATTGGCAGCCAGCCGCCTAAGTGAATCACACCGTTTAAAATTCAATTTAAAACAGATTCAATAGAACTCACTGAAATTTTTATACAGCTGATGATTCAATAAATATAGACAATCATAAAGATACTTTGTAAGAAAAGGGCCTGTGAAATTTGTACCTGGGTTCTAGGCCCACTGGGGATACAAATTACCTACAACTTCACAAAGTTATTTACTTTTCCTGGCTTCAGTTCTTTGAACCCTAAGTGTACTGGCCCATATGACGTGTAGTCTCTCCTAAGCTTTAAAATTCTGTGAGTCTAAGTTATGGATCAATTTTTATGGTGAATAAATTTTAAATCTCTTTTAGATTATTTTAGGATTTTTTAAAAAATTATTTACTTTATTTTTGGCTGCGTTGGGTCTTCGTTGCTTTTAGGATTACTTTTATGCCTTATTACTAGGACATGGGGGAGATTGTTATAAAATCACTCAATTTTCTAACAGTTTGGCTTATATCTGGACTGCATGAGTAAACGACGCCCCACCTATAAACCCTGATGTTTAGTCAGCATTGTCACACAGAGTAACAGTTTCCACAAAATCTTCATTTAATTGTATCATGGAATACATGAGCCTGACTCACCTAATGTCTTCATGAGACACTTAGGGGGTTCATTTAATCACTTTGTTCATGTGTTCTATATGGTTGGTCCTCAAAATTTATATTTATTAAATTAAAACAAAAACTATTGTTTCATGGTTGCAATAGTCAGGCTGTTGCTGCAAGGCTTAGGAGATAATTGGCTGCAGCAATACACAGGAATAAACTTTTTCTTTCTGTGTGAAAGGATAATGCTCATTAATTCTTCAACATATGAACAAATTCTCATTTTTTCTAGGCATTTAAGCGTACAACAATAATGTACAAAGCTGCCTCCTGGTGGTCCAAACATGTAAACGCATCTATAAAATATCCAATTTTTGTGCCATTTTTTTCGGACTGTTCATGAAGTTACTATCACCTTCCCCCCAATTTTTGTAACAAAAATACATCTTTGATTAGCTAATTACTGTATATATTCATTAAGCAGGCTTTTTCTGGGTATATCTGAAGGTAGGGATATTCTCTGTGTGTGTGTGTGTGTGTGTATGTATGTTAAAGAATCACTGAAAAATTAGGGAGATTTTGCAGCAAAGGTTATAAGATCTCTGGCTTGATTTATCACCATATTTTGTTTCCTAGATATAACTTTTAAAAAAATTAGGATCCCTCCAATGGGTTTATAAATTGAAAGTATGGAAAATTTCTTTGGAAAATCTGTAAGAACTAGAAAAAAGTATTTGTGACCTCTAGAGAAATGATAGAAAATTATGTAAGGGTTTCCTAAACTCAGAGTTCAAAAAGTTTCTCACTTAAGGGAAAAAGACACTCTAAAAATCATACAGATTATCCTCAAAAATTTGCATTGCTCCTCTTTTATACTCTAGCTTGCTGATTTAAAGAGCTCAGTATCTCTGCTGTATTTTTCAAGCCAGGCTAAACTGACCCACTACCTTATAAATTTAAATCCTTTACAAATTGGCTATGGGATTTTGATTGATTAAAGTGATTCTGAAATAAAACATATCATTTAATCTCACTTCATTGTACTACAACCACAGAATATATGGATTCTCATACATGTATGACCTGCATACAGCTCTCAATGTTTAACTTGTAATAGTGAATTAGAGGCCCGTTCTTGAAGTAATCCAGTTTCGGTAATAAGCCACTTTTGTGTAGACTCCAGGTTTGTTCTTTTGCCCACAGTTATCTCCCCAGCTCACAATTCCAATGAGATACCAGGTATCTTTAAGATCCTTTCCAACTAAAGGTCCCCCAGAATCACCCTGAAATTAAAAAAAGAAAAAAGAGAAAGAAAATTAGCTAAATGTAAAACTTGTTACTTAAGATAGTTTGATGAACCACATATTTTATTATTAGACAGTATATGTATAGATTACCAATTCTAGGATAATTAGTTGAAACATGGGTTTCAAAAGTTATAAAATTCAATTTCCACATTTTATTTTTTCAACTTTATAGATGAATAATTCACAAATAAACATATATATTTAAAGTGTACATCATGATAATTTGACATATATACTTTGTGAAATGATTACCACAATCAGGTTAATTAACACACCCATCACCTCACAATACTTTGTGTGTGTGTGGGTGTATGTGTGTAGTAAGAATGCTTAAGGTCTACTCTTAGCAAATTTCAAGTACACAACACAGAAAGTCAATCTGATGTTAGTTTTTTCTGACTTCAAGTAAGGTGCCTGAGCTTCTGTTTTATCAGACAAAGCACCTCCCGATGTACCCCAGTAGCAATCCCTGTATTCCTGCTTAGACCCCTGTGCCTGAGTCACTTCCTCGATAACTTCCCCAATTTTTCTATGACTAGAGCTTTGCCTTATTATGTACTGAACAGTCATGGGGCAGGAATCTTACCTCTGCTCCCCAGTCCAGTGAAAGCTCTTTATGACCACCAGTCTTTCCAGAGGCTTATCACTGATCTTACTGTTCATCTAGATTCTCATTTTCAGTGTGTTCCTGTCACCACCCCCCACTTGCCTGTCATGGCATGAACCTCTCTTTGGATTCCCTGAATTTTAGATGCCTCCTCCACATTCTCAGCAACTGGGGCTAGATTCTGCTCTTGCCCAGCGTGTATGCTTGCAAAACTCCCTGCTATTTTTCTGACAGAGGTTGTCTATGTTGTGTAATTGGTGGGACTCTGCGCAGGGCTTTCTGCCACCTGATAACAATACAATTCCCATCATTTTAGCATGTGGAATCACCTCCTTGGAGTTTTCAGGAATCTCTCATTATAAAGCAAGTGCCTCCAGGAAGAAACACACTTTACTCCTTTGTCCAAAAATATACATGCAGGATAGATGCTGGACAACAGAGTAGGCCACTGGAAAGGGGACTAGATATTCACACCATGGCCTAATCCACCTTCTCAGCATTAACAGCTTCTCACCTCTCATCCTCCTTAGGCTGAGACCCAACAGAGTACTTGGAGTTGCCTCAAATATGAATTATAATTTCACACCTTCAGAATTTTAGCTATGCTTTCTCTCTTTTCTATAATATTCCCCTCTTATTCTATAGGGTAAGTGCTCTTTATCCTTCAGGCCTCATTGAAGTATCGTCTCTCTAATACTTGTTCCAGAAATGTTCCTTCAAGCTAAAAATGTTTGTTCTCCACACTTGAAACTAATACAATATTGTAAATCAACTATACTTTAATAAAAATTTTTGTTCTCTGTTATATAATTTATAACATTACATCATAGTTCATTGTTCATCATTGTTTCCTTTCTAAATGTGAGCTCTTTAAGGAAAGGGACTCTGCTTTATGAACCTGTGGATTTTTGGTATTAAGAAAATTTAATTTTATTGGTTGGTTGATAGCATCAAAGAAACTCTTTGCTTATTTTGTTTTGCTTAATAAAACATTTAAAAATATGTGTTTGAGATTTGCATTTATAAATTTTTGAACAGACAAGATCTCTGTATTTTACTAAAATAAAGAGCATTTTGAGCCAGATACATTTTTTGAGGTCATGATATCAAAATAATCTCTCTCCACCTACCATACAGGCATCATAAACTCCTTCCAGATAGCCAGCACAAAACATCCCAAATTTTATATGTCTGCCATACATATGTGGCTGCTTGCACACATCATCACTTATGATTTTCAGTCTGGCTTCATGAAGATCATTTTGGGATTCCCCTTAAGGAAAAACAAAGTAATTTTAGTGTTTACAGTAAACATCTTAGCTAGAATGAAGTGTGGACCTTTTCCCGATTTTTTTCATACTAAAATTGTTGATACAGGATGAGGTTAATGTAAGCAGCTCCTAAAGAAAAAAAATTCTGTTTAATATCTGGTATATGTAAATGATAATCGTCCTTATCTCATTTTTATAAATACCTATACTAGCAAGAAAAACATTTTGTTTCTTTTTCTGGAACCTTTGTACCTTAAAAAACAATCAGTTAATGTATTTAGGACGGCATTTTTAATTTTTATTTATTTATTTATTTTATTTTATTGTTATTTTTTTTTGCGGTACACAGGCCTCTCACCGCCGCGGCCTCCGCCGTCGCGGAGCACAGGCTCCGGACGCGCAGGCCCAGCGGCCATGGCTTACGGGCCCAGCCGCTCTGCGGCACGCGGGATCCTCCCGGACCAGGGCACGAACCCGTGTCCCCCGCATCAGCAGGCGGACTCCCAGCCACTGCGCCATCAGGGAAGCCCAGGACGGCATTTTTTAAAAAATAAAGTTTGTATTTCTAGATTCCAGATTGTTCCCAGAAACTTCTCAGGCCTAGTTTGCTTCCCTGGCTTGATAAAATAACTATATACATTTACTTTATCCTTTACATTTTATGAAGAACTTTCACATACATAATGACATTTAAAGGCAATGATTTCATTACCTCTTACAATTTTGGGACTCCAGATCATAAACGAGATCCTGAGTTATAGAAACCAGTATTAATGCAGAAGACAACTATTTATGATGGAAAACAATAATATCACAAGCATTCAGAGTTTCTTTATATCAACCATATGCTGATTGGGAAACTGACCCTGTAGTAGACAGAATTCTACTATGATCCCCAAGATTCCTATGTGATCTCCTTTCTCTGAGGTATGGGTGGGATCTGTGAATATTATGGATGTCATTCTCATGATTAGGTTATATTCTGTGGCACAGGAGAGGGAATTTTGCAGATTAATTAAGATGTAGTCAGTCTGACAGTGAGTTCATAAAAAGGGAGATTTTCCAAGGTGGGCCTGACCTAATCCTGTGAGCCCTTTTAAAAAGGGCTTAGGCCTTCCCTAAGTTCAGAGAGTTTTCGCTAATGGTGTTGGAGAAGCAAGATGCCATGAGCTCTGCAGCTGCAAGAAACTGAGTTCCATCAACAACCAGCTTGGAAGAGAACTCAGAGCCGTAGATGAGACCACAACCCCAGCCAGCACTTTGATTGCTGTTTTGTGAGACCCTGAGAAGAGAACCCAACTAAGCTATGTCTGAACTTCTGACTCATGGAAACTGTGAGGTAATAAATGTGTGCTCTTTTAAGTTGTTAAATTTGTGGTAATTTGTTACACAGCAGTATAAAACTAATATAGATACTAATTTCTGTAGAATGCCAATTCGGGATTTATTTCTGGACAGGTGTGTTTGCTAAAATGTTTTAAAAATGCTCAAATTATTCTGTTCTTTGAATATAATTGGTGTAATTTTTTTTGCCTACTACATTATCAATTAAAAATAATTCATGTCGGGCTTCCCTGGTGGCGCAGTGGTTGAGAGTCTGCCTGCCGATGCAGGGGACACGGGTTCGTGCCCCGGTCCAGGAAGATCCCACATGCCATGGAGTGGCTAGGCCTGTGAGCCATGGCCGCTGAGCCTGCGTGTCCAGAGCCTGTGCTCCGCAACGGAAGAAGCCACAACAGTGAGAGGCCCGTGTACCGCAAAAAAAAAAAAAAAAAAAAAAATTCATGTCCAGTGCCGGGAAGGGTTGAAATGCATATTGTAGGTGACAGTGTAAATTCATAAATTTTTCATAAAACTAGTTGGCAAAAAGTTATAAAAATTATAGTCTAACACAACACTGTAAATCAACTATACACCAATAAAAATTAATTAAATTAAAAAAAAACCCATAGGAAACAAACAAACAAAAAGTATAGCCTATAAGTCCTATACATCCCTGAACTGTTTCTCAACTATTGTGGGAATGCTTAATGACATTTCTCAGAAAGTGTTGATTTTTTTCAAAGAATCAGCTTTTTATTTCATTAATTTTCTCTATTTTTTGCTTTTGATAGAATTCATTTTCACTCTTACCTTTATTATTTCCTTCTTCCTGTTTATTTTGCTCTTCTTTTCTAGTTTCTTGAAATGAGAATTTATGTTATTGATTTGAGACCTTTCCTGTTTTCTAATGTATGCATTTGCTATGTTTCCCTCTCTCTTTACTGTTTTAGATACATCCTGCATGTATTGATATTTTTTCATTTTCATTTTATTCTATGTATACTTACAATTTTCTTCAAGATTTTCTCTTTGACCTATGAATTATTTAGAAGTGTATTGCTTAATTTTTAAGCATTTAGAGATTTTCCTATTATCTGTTACTGGTATCTAGTTTGATTCCATTATCATCAGAGAGCATACTATGTGTGATTTCCATTCTTTTACCCTAACTAATCCAACCAAACTGTGTGGAAAAGTCTGACAGAATAATATTGATGGACATTAAATCACACTGCCATAAATACGGCTTAGTGCTCCATGATTCATTTTGGGATACCCACCACCATGAAAAAGTGCTCCAAATCCTGTGACATAGACAGTTGAATTTGGTTGGAAGGACACAGAGGCTTCTGGCAAACAAACTCTTCGGATCTCATCAGTAAAGGTGACGCTGGATGATAATTGCACAACAGCAATGTCGTATTCTTTTGCTGGGAAGTGATATCTCTCATGGACAATAATTCTTTCGATATTTCTTTTCATTAATGGAGGGTTGATTGTTGTTCCAAAGCTAACAGTCCATTGATGTGGATTTGATTTACTGGAAAAGATTAGAAATGAACAGAATATATGAACTGCATTACAATAATTGCATGCAGGCTAATAAAGGAGAAAATTCCACCCTAAAACACTTGGTTGCAATGATAGTTTTCTTTGACCATATAGTCTTTTGCTACTGTTTTGAAAGATAAAATGTATACAAACGGCATCTTTGAGCTGAAATTCAGTATAGAATTATTGAATTTTAGAACTGTAAAGCACATAAAATATTATTCATTTATTTCTTCAGCAAATATTTATTAAACATCTACATGTTGAACCTTATTTGAAGTGCCGGAGATAAAGTGTCAAACAAGATAGAAAGGTCCCTGCTGGTGGGTGTATTTGATTTCAGTGAAGGAAAAAGAGCAAAACAAATTAATGAATAGATAAATAATTTCCCACAGTGATAAGGTCTATGAATAAAATAGGGCAATGGAATAGAGTACAAGGGGGTAGTTAGATAAGCCTCTTGAGATCATGGCATTTGGGTTGAGACACGGTTGATGAGGAGTCAGCTGTGAGAAGGTGGGGTGACAAGTTTTCAGGCAAACATCTCAAGGGCTTAGACCAGACAGGCTGCAGTTCAGGACACAAGGGAATTATGGTGGGGGATGAGATCGGCGAGGTAGGCGGGGGCCAGATTTTAGAGTGTCTTATACGTCGTGAATAAAGTGCTTAGATTTTATTCAAGTGATATGGCAATTCACTGGATGATTTTAAGCCAAGCATAATGTAGTCTCATGTTAAAAAAAAAAATCACATTGTTTCTTTCCAGAGAGTAGATTGTTAGAGGGCAAGAGTGAATGAGGCAAAGTTGTCATAAGTCCTATGAGAGATGACCAAGTGTGGGTGACTTCTAGCTTATGGGCTTGAGCAGCTGGTAGATCCTGGCACATACAGGGACTGGGAAGGTCATCTAGTAATGAAAGGTCCTCTAGTAAAGGCTTTGTTTTATACTTAAGGAAAATAGGGCCTAGATGGTTTAAATTATATGCCTAGTATCACATGTCTGCTTGTCTCTCTCTGTTCTTTATAGGACACCATCTTCCACCAAAATGTATTATTAATAATGAGATTAATGTTCCTTAACTAATTAATTGAACTAACATCATCCAAGAGGGATAAGCAAAGAGACAGGTACTGCCGATATAGATACTTGTTTCTCAACCTAATTATTTCTTTTTTTTTTAAATTGAAGTATAGTTGATTTATAATGTTGCAGGTATACAGCAAAGTGATTCATTTTATATATATATATATATATATATATTCTTTTTCAGATTCTTTTCCATTAGCGTTAATTACAAGATATTGATTATAGTTCCCTGTGCTATACATAGGTTCTTGTTGTTTATCTATTTTACATATTGTAGTGTGTATCTGTTAATACCAAATTCCTAGTTTATCCCTCCTCCCTTTCCCCTTTGGTAGCCATAAGTTTGTTTTCTATGTCTGTGAGTCTATTTCTGTTTTGTAAATAAGTTCATTTGTATCTTTTTTTTAGATTCCACATATTAGTGATATGATACTTGTCTTTCACTGTCTGACTTACTTCACTTAGTATGATAATCTCTAGGTCCATACATGTTGCTGCATATGACATTATTTCATTCTTTTTTATGGTTGAGTAATAGTCCATTGTACATATATACCACATCTTCTTTATCCATTCACCTGTTGATGGACACTTAGGTTGTTTCCATGTCTTGTCTACTGTAAATAGTGCTTCTGTGAACATTGGGTTGCATGTATCTTTCCGAATTAGAGTTTTCTCTGGATATATGCCCAGGAGTGGGATTGCTGGATCATATGGTAGCTCTATTTTTAGTTTTTTAAGGAACCTCCATACTGTTTTCCATAGTGGCTGCACCAATTTACATTCCCACCAACAGTGTAGGAGGGTTCCCTTTTCTCCACACTCTGTTCAGCCACAGTTTCTTTATTTAAAACCTTAAGGACCTGATACTAGGATAATGACTACTACCCCTACTGACTTTCCAAATAAGTGTAAGTGTAACACAATTTTAGAAAAGAAACTGAAAGAAGTTTTTCTCATTTTACCTCAGTAATATTTGGGGACATTGATTATTACTCAGAAGATGATAAAACTCAGAGGTTTTTTTTAAGCAGTAGTAGTAGCAGTAGTAGTAGTAAGTTAACGTCAATCACTTACATCCTAAAGCAGTGCGCTGCGGTAACAAGCCACGTATTACTAATCAAGGTGGCGCCACATTGATGTATGTCATTATGCTGAAGGGAAGCTTGCCAAGGCCAGGAAGACTTGCCTGCAATCTCTCCGGATATTATTCTGTTCACTATTAATGGAACAGCTCGTTTACCACAACCTGAAAGAGATGACATCATTAGATTGTAAGAAACATCTCTATAATCCCTGATACAGAGAAACTAGTAGAGTACTGCAGTGCAATATTTGCATGTCATTATATAAACATGTACAATATTAATATCCATCCTCTGTATTTCCTGATAGTTGATGTTTTGCTTACTCCCTCCCTTTATAGATGTGGATATATATTGCCTACTAAAGCTATGTAAGGCTGTAAAGTGTTGACACACCAAAAAGTGTATGTCCTGAGGACCTGCAGTGTCAATTATCCAGATGTTCTGGAAGCTCCTACTAAGATTATTGTTTCCCAGTTTTAGATGTTCCCACCATGTTACTTTGACATGAAGCCCTCACCAAAAGAACTAGTCAGAGAAGTAATTGCTAATTCCTTGGAACTCCTACCCCCATACAGTTTTCTGAGTGACTAGTTCCTAAAGTGAGCACGGGTTAATGTATCATGACCAGTCTCTTACTCTTCGGGATGGAGGGTTCTGTGTTTCCACATAAACATCACATTCACTATTGGTAGGAATAAATATGTACTTTATTATGTGCATCAGATCAGAGATTAGTTTGATGCTTAGGGTTCCTGCTAAGAATTAAGCCTGTTTAAAGCATGGTGCTCATAAAGAAAACATGGTAGGTTCAATTCTTGTTCCAACAAATTAGGTATCAAAAAGGAAATTCACTTTACTGGTACTGATTACACTCCTTCTGTGGCCAGTCATTTTAGAAATCCCCATCACTCTGCCATCTCTAGTTTAGACTACCATTTTTCTCATCTGAAGGACTGCAATAGCTTCCCTGTTCATCTCCCTGCCTCCAGCTTTGCTCTTCCAGTCCATTCTCCACACTGAAAACTGAGTGACCTTTCTGATGTGTGTAAAACCCTTCAGTGACTTCTCGTTGCCCTCCAAACAAGGTCGAAATGTTTCAGCATGGTTCTGGTCCTTGATCATTATTAATCACACCCCTTTCCCATGCCCACCCTATTCTATATTACAGCCACACTGACATTTTTCAATGACAAGAAATGACCGTGTTCTTGCTTTTCTGAAGACATTTTTACATTCTGCTCCCCCTGCCTGAGACACTCATTCCACTTGTCACTTGATTTTCTGTCTTTCCTTTCACCTCAAGGATCACTTTGTGACCCCACAAGACCAGGTTAGCTGGCTCTGATTGACTCTCATAGCACTGTGCTCTGTCTCTGTCATAGCGTTTATCACACTGTTTTAACATTTCCTGATTTATTTATGTCTTCCCCTACCTTCAAACTCCTAACTTTAGAGGAGGAATCATGTCTTATTGACACTTGTATTCACTTTCTGGCACTTGGTAGATGTTAAAAAATTATTTATTGAATGAATGAATAAAATGTATAGTGTGTTTGCAAGACACAGATGAAAATGAAAGAACAACTTTCCTAAAATTCATCACTGCTATTATAAAATCTTTCAAAATTTAGGTCACAGTGATATAAAGTGAGTGAGTGGAGCTGCTGTCAACCATCAAGATGGGTATAATAAGTAAATTTTATAGGTCAGTCACAAATTATGGGGTCTATCTCTTTCCCATTTATCACTTTCTCATTTTATTTCTCAGTAGAAAGCATATTTCATAGCATTCAAAAAATTAGCAAGGCAAATTTATTTATTCCAAACCAGAAATATATAATTTCTTCAAACTGCCCCCAAATTCCCACCATGTAAAATGTTTTTCTTGAACATTACAAAAAGAATGGTCTTAGGGAAAAAAAGTATTTTCATCTCTTACTCAATTGTTATTCTCTCCCAAAGAAAATGTGGGACATGGGTGGGAGATTATGAGGTAATATTTGAAGATATTATCCTCCCTGATATGGAAATTGAACTTGTTTTTACAAGCTAACTAGACTTACATGCTTGGACAGTTAGCTTCCCTGTCGATGAGCTCATTGCTGAAAAACAAAATAGAGCAAAGAATGATAATTTGATATTCTTCTGGTTGGTCTCAATGACCAGAAATTATCAGACGATACTGACCGCATATGGATTCTAGAAACTTGAGCATATAGATCAGTCAGGAAAGTGGTTATCTGATA
Organism: Globicephala melas; assembly: GCF_963455315.2. Lineage (NCBI taxonomy): Eukaryota > Metazoa > Chordata > Mammalia > Artiodactyla > Delphinidae > Globicephala > Globicephala melas. The sequence goes on from NC_083318.1 coordinate 85,717,811, forward strand.
TAACAGAATATGTGTACAGTTTTTGTAGAGATTTATAGGCAACCGCTGATTAGGTGGGTAATACAAGCAGTAGGTAATTAAGGCACAAATATTGGATGATCAAAACTCACAAATCATTTGTATTAATACAGAACAGTGGTTTTCCAATGGTGCAGGATAAAGCTTCTTTGGATTTTATTTAAGGAAATAGAGAAAGAGGGGAAAGAGGGAGCAACTAGATGGGGTCTTCAGGTTCAAACCCAGGCTCAACCAGAACAGGTCTGCTTTTATCTCTTCTCTTTTTTTTTTTGTTACCGGTACGCGGGCCTCTTACTGCTGTGGCCTCTCCCGTTACGGAGCACAGGTTCCAGACGCGCAGGCCCAGCGGCCATGGCTCACGGGCCCAGCCACTCTGCGGCATGTGGGATCCTCCCGGACCGGGGCACAAACCTGTGTCCTCTGCATCGGCAGGCGGACTCTCAACCACTGCGCCACCAGGGAAGCCCTATCTCTTCTCTTTATTTAAGATTTCACATAAGCCTTTCTTTGGTCAAAGGGTTTGGGAATGGAAAAAAAAAAAAAAACTTTGAAAACTACCACATAAACTATATTTAAAATACTTCTAAAACATGGTTCCTAAATTATTAAAATTATTTTTTTCTGAGGTATAAACTACTGTATATTCTTATCAAACACCGGCTGAATATTGGTAAAGGCCAATTATTGGACAGAATCTAAGATTAAATTCTGTCATTTCCAACAAAGTTAGGAATCTGATAAAGGAAATACAAACATTTAAACTTAAGCTGACGGACAGTTGCATGAAAACTGTGATGTTTTTCAAAATAAAAGGGCTTAATGAGTAGAATGAGGGTAGATTGGTTTTACTTATTTCTACCAATGCCATGTTTCTCAGACTCATATTCTTTGTATCTAATTTCTCATTATACACAATAAGAATGTTTCTTTCTACTTACCTTCTATAAATTTCACTTGGGAAACTAGTGATAATGAACTCTACAAAGTGGGAGCTCTTGAGAATATCCAATTCAGGGATACCCTTAAAGGCATATCTAAATCATTATATGGTGAAGAATCAATTTCTCAGGTCAGATTCTCAGTACTTACTTATGAAAGGAACTCAATTTTCAGTCAAATATAGTTTTAAGGTAGTAAATTTCTTATTTTATGTTTTTAAATGTAGGCATACCTTGGAGATATTGTGGGTTCGGTTCCAGACCACTGCAATAAGGTGAATATTGCAATAAAGCAAGTCACAAAGCTTTTGATTTCCCAGTGCATATAAAAGTTTACTTTTACACTATACTGTAGTCCATTAAGTGTGCAATAGCATTACGTCTTGAAAAAACTATATATATATATATATATAATTTTAAAATACTTCATTGCTAAAACATGCTAAAAATTATCTGACACTGCAGCGTTGCCACAAACCTTCAATTTATAAAAACACAACATCTCTGAAGTGCAATGAAGGGAAGTGAAATAAAAAGAGGTATTTTAATATGTCACATGTTAGTAATAAATTAAAATGGAAAATAGTATAATGTTAGACTTCTTCAGTTAAAACTTCTTCAGCTTAGTTTGAGCAAGATGCAAATCACCCCTTTCCAGGAATGATACCAGGGTGAGTGTAATAGTTGGGAGTGTAATTGAATTTTTAAGGAAAGAGAATGATTACATCTGGAACTAAACTACCCATACACAAGTAACTAGCTGTTTCACATTTCCAGTTTTGACCAAATGCTTTTACTTTCCACGTCTAGAAGTGAAAAGAAACATTAACACCTTAGTTTTGAAAGTGACCCTCTAACACACTTCTGAGTTGGGAGTAATCATATTCAGGTCAGTACATGCTACAAGTAACATGATGATAACTGGAACCCACATCAACAACAGGTAGGCAGTGAGCCGCTCTTCCACAGCCATGGTGTTTGCAATTCAAAGGAGCTGATTTTAATTTTGCTCTGACACATTACATCACGTGAAAGACCCACACCACACACTTATTTGTCAAGCCAAAACACAGATTCTTGACAAATTATGGATAAATCTTGGGCTGCAGGGTTGTTTCTAGACTTGGTCTAGAATTTCTGTGGTTCTCCATTCATTTGAAGTCCCCCAAATTAAGTTTTGCTGGAGAGCAATGTTTTTGTCTGTAAGAATTGCCTTGAGGATTCTACTGAGCTTTCTACTAAATGGGCCTTTCCTAAGTACTAGTAAACACTGCTCTTTTTATATTTGGAAATTTGGAAAACTTCAAGGTTATAGCTTTTTCTACCACCAGTTACTCACATTAATGCTTTCAGGTTTCCAACGCATATGCACAATTTGCTGGCTTTCTAAGAGGTTATGGCCTATATGTTCCATATTCTATTTTCCTGTGTATCTTCATGGTATTTCTGTGACTTCAGGAATAACAAACATTATCATTGCAAGTTTATAGATGAGAAGATGGAGGCAAAGGCATGGGCCAATTACTTGGGTGTTCCTGCAGTGACTCAGTGGAGTTAGAATTAGGTAACTCTCAAATCAGGTTCTCCATCAGCACATCCTGCCCTTTACTCTATTGTAGTCATTAAAATAAGCTGCAGGTCACAAACTGAACCTATAAGAAACAAAGAGCCCAGACAACTGATGACCATTTCATACTTCATTTCTGGTTTCAGATAGTTCAGGCTTTTAAGTTCCTGGCAGATTAACTGGTTGTTGGAAATTACATAGAACACATCATGTAATTTATCAGAGCTTCCACTATTTCACAACCTCGATTCATTTGTTTCCCCACAAACAAGAAAACAAAGAAGGTGGATTAAGCCCTTGACAGGTTCTTCCCTCCTGGGTTGGGAGAGGTCCCCAAGTTTATTCCCTGACTAGCTGACTCTTTGTCTCATCAGCAAACTCCTGCCCATCCCATTCCTGCAGATTTTCACTTCCTGGTCAGGTTTCCTCTTAAAGGGTCAACCAGACCCTTGCAAGGGCAGGGCCTTCTGTTTCACATCTGATATTAATCACACTTACTCTGAATCTCTTCTGTGACTCATAATTCTGGTGTCCCCTGGAATTTGTACGGGAAATCTGCACTTGTCTTCCAGAAATAGATGCTTGTGGAAGCAGCTTAATGTACAGGGTTAAACAGGTTTCTGTCTAGCTGGTCTCAGAGTCTTTAGTATGCTAATATAAGGGATGAATTTCCAAGAGGTGAATATCATAGACTGAATTTCTGAAATGTGTTTGACCACACCCTTTTTTCACAAGCCTCTCAAGAAATTAGTAATCTAGATTTGAATGTTTGCTCCTTTTTTTAAAAAAGTTATTCATTTATTTTTGGCTGCACTGGGTCTTTGTTGCTGCACACGGGCTTTCTCTATTTGCAGCGAGTGGGGGTTACTCTTCGTTGTGGTGCACGGGCTTCTCATTGCAATGGCTTCTCTTGTTGCTGAACACGGGCTCTAGGTGCACGGGCTTCAGTAGTTGTGGCATGCGGGCTCAGTAGTTGTGGCTTGAGAGCTCTAGAGAACAGCCTCAGTAGTTGTGGTGCACAGGCTTAGTTGCTCTGCGGCATGTGGGACCTTCCCGGACGAGGGCTCGAACCCATGTCCCCTGCATTGGCAGGTGGATTCTTAACCACTGCACCACCACGGAAGTCCCGAATGTTTGCTCCATTTAATTATTGGAGTCCTTAGCCTTTTTTGCCCCTCTTTCACATCTATAAAGGTGAATTTGCCTAATTCATAAGAATATAGAAACTAGACGCTGCATGTAAAGGATATAGAGAAGGGCCTTGATAAAGATTACTTCTCGTTCCTATGATTTCTTTTCTAGTTTAGTGATTTTTTTTTTTTTTTTTTAGTTTAGTGATTTTTAAAGCATTACTTATAAGAAGGCTTTAGTGGCTCCAAAATTGATTTACCATTTTCTCAAATGCCCATAGGAAAAAAAGTTAACATAAACTCCATGATTTCACTGTTTACAGAAACTATTCATATTTTTAAAAGGCAACAAATGAGTTTATGTTTTAGAAACAGAAAAACAGTTTTTGCTAAACACTTGGTATTTTCACCTGCTTAGTCATGGAGGCAGTGGCTGGCTCAGATTGACTATGTTAGTGGTAAAGGTTTGATTTTATTTCTGGATGAGTGCCAGTCAATTACTACAGAAAAAAATCACTTGACAACTAACTTCAGACATGCTTTCATCAGAGAATAACAAAACCTTTAAAAGTCACTTTTTTAACTTGAAATTTTTTCCATCTGAATTCTAGCCATTATTTGGAATAGAAATAATGGTAAATAAGTTTATGATTAGACAAAAAATGGACTTAATAGAGAACTTCACATCACATAGAAAGGCACCTACTTACCATTAACTTCAACTGACAAGGCATTTATTGACAAAGCTCTGGTGTTACTTATCTTCTTATATAACATGCTACGGATTTTCCTTTTTCTCACTGCCCTTGACTCAGCAGAGGGGAACTGGAACACCATAATCACATCTACTGTCACACCATCTTCCTCTGGACTGTGACACACAAGAGAAAGGTACTTGTTCAAAAAATACATCCAGTATTATCTAACTCTCTTTTCTGTATTGTCTTCTCCTGAATTATGCCTCAGTTGTTGAAAGTGTCAAGAACTAATCATCTCACATTGATAACTCATATATGTCACTTTCTGACTCAAGATCATTTCATATGTTCCCTCTTCAAGTTTTCATTATGTTCTGAGTGAATTTTCCCCATTAATTTGAAGGCTTGCTATAGCATTTGAGTTAGACTCAGACACCAAAATTTTATCATCAAAATTATAAACGCTGAGAATTGGAAAAAACTTTAATGGTGTCTTTGGCCAGTCCCTCGTGTGATACCTTCATCAGCTCTACAGCTTCCATGATAAGTGGTCATCTAACCCCAGCACAGTAATTAAAAAGATTTACTTCTCTAAAGAGGGTATTTCTCTTTGGTCAGCTCTGATTTTAAGAGAGCTCTTCACTTGGAGTTGAAATATGTCTCCCTAAAGCTTACATTCCATAGGCTTAGGTCTACCAATTGGGACATACATAAAACATCAGTTCCCTCTTCCACATAAAATATTTGAAGACAGTGATATTCTTGGTGTCTGAGTCTTCTCCAGATTACACATGTCCAGTTCCTTGAACTTTTTTCATATACACAAGTTCAAGCCCCTTCACTTGTGGGGTTGAATTTTTCCATACTCTTAAAGTAGGAAAACCAAACAATTAAAGGACTTTAAGAAAAATGGAAACCTATGTGTTGATCTGCCATGTCTTTTATTTTTACATTTCAAAAGATCCAAGCTCTAAAAACCACTGAAGCCCTATTTTCCTGAATTCTTCGATTTAAAAAAAGAGGGAATCATATCAGTTTAAAGGCATTTTATATATTGTGGTTCATTTTAGGCTTTGGAATGTGAAGATATAAATAAACAGAATTTTATGTCAAATTGGTAAATATACAATCTAGTAATTTTCCCTGTTTTTAAATCAGAGGGAAAACATTGTTTACCAAGTGGGATTTCCCTGGACCCACACAAAAGCTTACAAAATGATAGTGGCTACAAATTCAAAGGAGTTCTTAAGACTATGATAATTTTGCTAGGATGCTATGGCAAGTCAGAATTTAAAAACGGAGGGCATGAAATCTAGAAAGTTTTGGGAAATACATGCTTTTTATCTCCTAAATATTATAAAATTTATCCAATATATATTGTAAAATCCTTCTGGAGGTCACTAGTTACTCGATAAAGGTATAAGGAACTTGGGGTAAGTCTGCCAATAAAGCATTAGCCTATTGATGAGAAAACCGATTATTATTTCCTTCAAATAGATCTGTCTGACTATATTCATTTTCTTTAAGAAGATGAGTCACACAGGCCCATATGTTTGTATCTGTTACGTATATGTTCTGCTATGAGCTTTCCAAATAACACAATTGAAACCTCTGAGCAATTTCTGCAAATGACAGGAGTCTTCCCTCTCCACCACAACAAGCAGAAATTCATTAAAACAGGAACATCTTTTTGTTTGGGCATGGCTCCTCTAACTAGGGCTTCATTACAGGTAAGACTTATGATCCCATTTTGTAGTCAACTTTGCCTTCTTAATACTTTTGAAATGACATGTGTATTGAAAGAATACAGCTTGGTGCATTCAGTGACATGCTGCTGGGTTTTCCCAAAGCTATGGTTTCTGGTAGTCCCAGGCCTTATAATCAGTTGATGGGATTTGAATCCTGGTTCTGTCACTTGCGGAATTTTGAACATATCACTTAAGCTCCCAGAGTCTTAGTTTTTATGTTTACAAACTGGTGATCGGCCCTGTATCTCGAGACTGTTGTCGAAATAATATTTATAAGAAATCCTAGCCAAAAGCCAAGCTCATAGAGGCAACAGTATATGAGGGTTCCTATCTCTTTTGCCCTTTGTCACTCCAGGATGTGAATCCACCTTTGCCCAAACATACATACGTCAGTTTGACTACTTGGTTCTTGATATAATGCTTGTTCAAGGCCGAATCTATAAATGTATCATCCACCTGTTATTACAATAAGAGAAACTATGTGTTAATAAGATATTTTATAAGAAGAATATACCCCTGATTAAATGTTAAAGCGATAGAAAAATGTTTTAACATGAGTAATATCATGATTTAAACCAGTGGTTCTCAATTCCAACTGTGCAACAGAATCATTTGCAGAATTAAAAAACAAAAAATGACTTAAGATGCTGGGGCCCCTCTCCCAGAATTTTGGTTATAAATTGTCTGGATGGAACCTAGGCATTTGTATTTGTAAAAATCTCCCCAGGTGACTCTAATGTGCTGACATAGGTATCTGGGGTAAAGGTTATCTTCCTAAAACTCCACAGAAGGTGAAGCAGAAAGTTGCAGAGCAGAGATGGGACATGGAGGGAGGCCTTGAGAAGTGGTGGAGACAACCGTGGCTCAGTGCTGGGTTTGAAGCCTGCTTATCCTGCTGCTCTTGAACTGGGTGACCTTGGAAAAGTTGCTGAACCAAGCTGAGCCTCAGTATCCTAACCTCTAAAACAAAGATATTGCTATGCTGCTCATAGGGTTGTAAGGATTAAACACATATAAAATGCTGGGTATATTTTGGTAGTAGACTGCCGGTGGATCAGGTTAGCCCCCATTCTGTCATCACAGGTCTCAGATTTCTCTGCAGGTCTTTGGCTATAAGTACAGGGAAGAGGCATTAGAGATTTAGGAAAGAGCTAAAAATTTTCTAATTGTTGTTGATTCTGAGCCCTAGGGTAGGTCAGGAAGGAAGAAAGAGTAAGGTGGTTTTACAGGTTTAGGTCAAAGTTGTGTTCCTCAGTTTATGTCAACAGGGGAGGAGAACAAAAACTACTGTTTGGGGTCCATTTGCACAGAATTTTAATTGCATGCCTAGACATTATGATGCTGTGACTTATCACACCTAGATTTTTGCTTGCAGTATCCCCCAGTGACCACCTGGTGGCAACAGTGTCATCTGAATGCAGGCACTGCATTTCATATTTGATAGTAGATGAGCCAAATGTGCTCATCTATTTAGGACAAAAATTATGTCCTAAATCCTTAAGAAAGAGACAAGAAAACCACCTCTCATTTTGAAAAACCCAAAGAATGGAAATAAAAAAGAAGACTGTTTCAGAGATCAAGCAACAAGTTGTGACTTCCTTAGCAGTATCAGGCATTCATAAAAAGCTTAATTGGGAAACAAAATATATATCCCCCTTACTCCTTATAATAACTGTATGAAATAAGAATTATTTTGATTCTTATTTCATTTGAAGAGGAAACTGACACTCGGAGACATCATGTGAATTTCCCTAGCATCATGTGGATTAGTAAACTGGGACTTAAATCTAGGTCTTCTGTCTCTAGGTCCATCTCTTATCAATCACACAACCTCCTTGTTAAATGTGATGTACATTTTACTTCAATTTCTTTCATAGAACATACAACAATAAGTTATAACATAAACAGTCGATTGACTTAAAGTATAAAACTTTTAAACATATATTTGGTAATATATTTTTAAACTTTAGATCAAAGACAGTATTTAGAAAATAGAGAAATTGCTTGTATCCAGAATATACATTTACTTGTACTTAAATAAGAAAAGCTTAAATGGGCTGAAGAAATGTGGGGTTTATATGTTAGAAATGAAATTATTTTGTAAGTTATGTTTTTGCAAGACCACTAATTGTTTTAATCATTTCTCTTCCGACATACACAGCCAGTCCTATTACTCAGTATCTGGGGGAAATCCAAAAGAAAAGAAAAGACTAACCAAAACAAAGGGGAGAAAAATGACCAGTATTAAAAGGAAAAAAAAGTAAATAGTGTTTGGGTATCTAAAGAAGTTTGGTTTGTAATTATCCTCTGAAATTCTACCCGCAATAGATCCCTTGGCTGTTTGTGACTTGTTGGTGAAGGTACTGGATTAAGTTTTTGCCTCTGGATGACATCATTCATCTGGCAAAATACCTCCTGAGAAGAATATCTAGCCCCAGCATCCATTCCATCTTTGAATAGTTCAGGTGTCTGGGAAGATAGGAGCTGAAAGAATAACATAAGAAGAATCTAGGTAGAAGTAACTTTGGTAATCACAGAAATATAGAATTCTCTTCTCTATAATTCAAATTCCAGGACCGTGTCCCTATAAAGCCTCATTGGTTGGGTCTGGGGTGAAGCCCAGGATCTTTATGTTATCCTAAAAGATGCTGGGGCACAGAGACTAGCTAACAGCGTTCCTACACTAAAGGAATTTAAAACAGGGAAATCAGAGAAAACATGAACGTAAACTTTATTGCTGAATGGAGTTTATGTAAGAACTAGCTTTCTAGAGACCCCACCCAAAAATGTTTCCCTGGCAGATTAAGGCCTATTTCATCAGAAACATTCTGCCAGCACTTTGGCATTCTAATTCTAAATTCTCAGAAGTTTCAAAGGACACTTTTTTTAAGCTGTGTGCCAAGTTGTTCTAAGTTTATTATTTACATATCTTAATAGAGTTAGTGATTTATAAATCTATCTTGCTCCCATTTGGAGCCATTTGTAGAGTCTTGTAGTTGGAGTTAGTCCCTCATGTTGAACAAAAGACCTTCTTTCAAGGTAGTACCTCTTTATATTTGATGATTTTGAAATGCTGGAAGTTGCACTAAGTTCTAAGAGGGCAACTGCAGGTTAGTTGGGTGTTTAATGGAAGAGTTAGGGAGAGGCCTTCAATTCAAACAAACAGACGGGCCCAGCAATTTAACTCTCATTCCCAGACTACCTCTGTTCACACATGTAGCCCGCCTTTCAGTTTAGATGCTTCCCAGCTTGCTCCTCTCACAGCAGTCTTTGTACTCACATAGGGGTGTTTCAGAGCTGAGACCACTAACTTCAGAGAGATATGCCACTGAAGACTGGCCAATGGAATATGAAGGCAGTTTCTACCAACATCTCACCAGATGAGTGCCTGATAACTAAAAGTTTAGAGCCAAAACATGCCAAAAAAAAAAAAATTCAGATCCTGTTGCTTTCTCCTAGTTATAATAAGAGTGGCACACAAAGGATGGTATAAGAGATGCTTTTAAAAAACACACCTTTAACCTTAAATAAGGTTCAATTGAAGTTGCTTTACTCCAGGGCTGAACTCAAGGTAGAAATAGAGATTAGAGCACAATTGCATTTGAGTCTCTGGTCACAGAGTCATATGTTCAAGGGCCTCACCATCTGTCATTCATCCCCACGCCCACAACCCCCATCAACACCACCATTACCTTTCATGCTTGGTAGTGCTGTTTTCAGGCATGTCCTGTTTCCCTCTGTACTTGCCCTTCTCAGGCTATTCCTTTGGTCTGTAGTCCCCTCTCTGATTCTGCTGGCTCTGCTTTTCTGAATCACAACTCTCCTTCAAAGTCTATTTCAGATAAGACCTACTTTGGGTTTATTCCTTGAACCTTGAGGAAAGAGTAATCTTTCCTCTTCCTGTCCTAATTGTTCTTATTCCTCTTATATCTTCTACTCCTTAATATAGTTATTTATGAAAATATATTATCTCCTCTACTAAACTGCAAACCTTTTATGGATAGGGACAATCATTCTTCTTTTCATACTCTACAATATGTAAGAATTCAGCATGCTTTTTTGAATGAATTAATAAAAGGAAGTGAAAATTTGTTTATCAGAAAGCCTTGCATTTATCAGGAAGATTTTATTAGTGCTTTTAATGAGATTTACCTCAGATTGAGATCAGTGCTCCTAGAGAAAAAAGAAAACTGCACATGAAGTATTTGAGGGGAATTTTTTCTCCTTGTTGACATTTTCAGTAATTTGATTCCTATGGATTAAGAACTCCTACCCATTGATATGTACAAGCAACATGTAATGGTTACCCCTCTCCAAAGGCAGCCTATATTCTTTGCCCTCTAAAAATAAAGACCATAATCTTGATCGTTCTTATTGCAATCCTTTAAAGTTGTTATTCTGTCTATTTAAAATCCAGATTTTTGGCAAAACCCAAGATTTAAGAAGTCAGCTATGAATCATTATCCTAAGCCTATGTAGAACATGGCCAACCTGAGCACTGATGGTGCTCACAGGATTTTGATGCTTATTGGTCTTTTGATCTCTTTACCCCTCAAGGAACTAGAAAAAGAACAAACTAAGACCAAGGCTAGCAGAAGGAAAGAGATAACAAAGATAAGAAAAGAAATAAATGAAATAAAAATCAGAAAAACAATAGAAAAGATCAACAAAACTAAGAGCTGTGTTTTTGAAAAGATTAACAAAATTGACAAAACTTTAGTGAGACTATCTAAAAGAAAAAAGAGGACTCAAATAGAATCAGAAATGTAAGAATAGACATTATAACACAAAAATACAAAGGATCATAAGAAACTACTATGAGCAATTATAAACCAACAAATTGGATAATCTAGAAGAAATGGATAAATTCCTAGAAAAATACAACCTACCAAGACTGAATCAGAAGAAACAGAAAATCTGAGACCAATAATGAATAAGGAGATTAAATCAGTAATCAAAACCCTCCTCAAAAGGAAAAGCCCAGGACCAGATGGTTTCACTGGTGAATGTTACCAAACAGTTAAATGAGAATTAATGCCAGTCCTTCTCAAACTCTTCCAAAAAATCAAAGAAGAAGGAACACACCCAAACTTATTTTGTGAGGCCAGCATTACCTTTATACCAAAGCCAGATAAGGACACTACAAGAAAATAAAACTTCAGACCAATATTCCTGAAGCAAAAATTCTCAACAGTGTATTAGCAAACTAAATTCAACAGCACATTAAAAGGATCATATACCATGATCAAGTGAGATTTATCTCTGGGATGCAAGGATGGTTTGACATATGCAAATCAATAAATGTGACACAACACATCAATAGGATGAAAGCTAAAAGTCATATGACCATCTCAATAGATGCAGAAAAAGCATTTGACAGAAAACAAGGTTCTTTCATGATAAAAACACTCAACAAATCACGTGTAGAAGGAACATACCTCAACATGATAAACTCCATATATGACAAATGCACAGCTTACACCAAAACTCAACAGTAAAAGATTGAAATCTTTCCCTCTAAGATCAGGAACAAGATAAGAAGGGTGCCCACTCTCACCACTCCTATTCACCATGTTACTGGGAGTTCTAGCTAGAGCAATCAGGCAAGAAAAAGAATAAAAGGCATTAAAATCAGACAGGAAGAAGTAAAATTGCCTTTATTTGCAGATGATATAATTTTATATATAGAAAATCATAAATATGCCACCAAAACACTGTTAGAACTGACCAATGAATTCAGTAAAGTTGCATACATATCAAGAGAAATCAAACATATAGAATCAACATTCATAGTGTATAGAAATTAGTTGTGTTTCTATACAATAACAACAATATATCTGAAGAAGAAATAAAGCAACGCGATTCATAATAGCATCAAAAACAATAAAATACTTTGGGGTAAATTTAACTAAGGAGGTAAAAGATCTTAACAATGAATCTTCAAGACTTTGGTGAAAGGAGCCCTCGTGCACGGTTGGTGGGAATGTAAATTGGCATAGCCACTGTGGAGAAGGCATGGGGGGGTCCTCAAAAAACTAAAACTACCATCTGAGCCAGCAATCCCACTTCTGGGTATAGATCCAAAGGAAATTAAAACAGGATCTCAAGAGAGATATCTGCACTCTCATGTTCATCACAGTATTATCCACAATAGGCAAGATACGGAAACAACCTAAGTGTCTGTCAAAAAATAAATGGATAAAGAATATGTATATACATATATATACAGTTGACCCTTGAACAATGTCGTGCTTAGAGGTGCTGCCCCCTGTGCTGTTGAAAATCCCCATATAGCATAACATCCCTCTGTATCCACAGTTCCCATATGGTTCTCTGTATTCATGGTTCTGCATCTGTGGATTCAACCAACCATGGGTCAAATCATACAATCCTACAGTATTTACTAATGAAAAAAAATCTGCATATAAGTGGACCCTTGCAATTCAAGCCCATAGTGTTCAAAGGTCAGCTGTATATTCCTCAGCCAGGAGAAAGAATGAAATTCTGCCAACATGGATGGATTTTGAGGGCATTACACTAACTGAAATAAGTCAGACAAAGACAAATACTTTATTCCAGTTTTATGTGGAATCTAAAAAGCAGAATTCATAGAAACAGATAGTAGAATGGTACTTACTAAGGCTAGGGGATGGGAAAAATGGAGAAATATTGATCAAAGAGTACAAACTTCTGGTTGCAAATTAATAAGTTCTGGTATCCCATGTACATTGTAATGATCATACTTAATGACACTGTGTTATATACTTGAAAGTTGCTAAGAGAGTAGAACTTGTGTTCTCACCACACAAAAAAAATGGTAATTATGTGACATGATGGAGGTGTTATAGTGGTAACCATTTTGCAACATAAATGTATCATATCATCACATTTTACACCTTAAAATTACACAATGTTATATGTCAATTATATTTTAATAAAGCTGAAAAAATTGATACAAGGAAATGAAGAAACTAAGAATGAAGACATCTTTATATAATTAGTAATGTAATCCCAATGTGTTGGCTAAGTAAAAGTGGTCTGACAGAGCATATAAATTTATAATCTTTATGGATTTAAAAATTAAATGGGAGAATTGATGTAGAACTGAACTTCCTATTAAAGCTTAGTCCCTTCCTGACAAATAGAATAATTTAGTGGAGATGGCACCTGTTGGAGTTAACCTATATGGCTTCAAATCTCCCCTCCTTGATTTACCAACTGTGGACCTTATCTTCAGAGGCTTAGTTCTCTTATCTATCTATAAAGTGTGAATAACAATGCCTCCTTTGCAGTGTTATATTGAAGATTAGACATGAAATATACAACAGTTAGCTTTTTCTTTCAGTATTCAAATTTAACACGTTGAAGGCAGAGGTTGTGATACACATTTTCCTCTTTTAGTCATACCTAATCTTCAGTTATGAAATGAACGTGAGTTTGAGCTCCCAAGTAAGAACTCAGTCACATTCTACACCCAATTTTTCTAACCTCTGAACACAAAGGTTTTTTTTTGTTTTTTTAAATAATTGCTACTTATTTTCTTTTCTAAGCTTTCAAATAAGCTTTCAAATTCATCTCTTCTCTGAGCATAGGACCATAGGCCTACACCAGACACTGGGCCTCTTACTTCTCTTACATTATGCAACTCCAAACTTTAGGTAGTCTAATACCTTTGCTAAGTTGTTTACCTTGACCCGGTTGCCTTTTCTCAAGAGAAGAGCTTCCTGCTTCAGAGAGCCAAGTCTCTCATTGGTGTCTTCAAGTTCCTTTAGAGAGTGTTCCTAAACTATATTATCTCCTTACATCACTTCTGTTTCCAAGTTCTTTGTCTCTACAACTCTAGACACATAGTCCAAAGGATAGTTTGAGGATCATTTCAGGCACTGTTTCTGGTGTTCCTGGGCACAAAGAAGATAAAATTTAGGACTGCTTTGGGCACAGGAGAAGTGAGTTTTTTTGGAGACAACACTAAGAAAATTCCTAACTGATGCCATTGTTAATTCAGATGGTGGTTACTGGCACATGCTAATACTATACAGTATTCAATGACCATTGAACCATGTGGGGGGTTGGGTCAGAAATCTGCATATAACTTCATAGTTGGCTCTCTGTATCCCTGGTTCTGCATCTGTAAATTCAACCAACCACCAATCATGTAGTACTGTAGCACATATTTGTTTATTTATTTATAGCACGTATTTATTGAAAAGACTGCATGTAAGTGAACCTGCACAGTTCAAACCCATGTTGTTCAAGGGTCAACTGTAACTGAAAGAGAATAATGTACCAGGGATAATTACTTGATTTCTGGTGTTTTGTGGGATGGTAGATGGGAAGTAAAATCACACAGATGATTCTTATGGATGACGAAAATGTATTAAGAAAATGTAATCTAAAACCCTAACTATATCGTTTACTAGCTGAATGATCTTGGGTAAATTAACTTTTGTGTACCTTGATTTTTCAATTTGTAAAATTGTGATAATAATTATACTTACCTCATAAGTTTGTTTTTGAGGATTAACTAAAATAATACAGATACAGTGCTTAATGTGCTAAGCTAATTGAGTGCTTGGCATTTAGTATATGTTAACTAGTGTTATTGCTATAGTGTTACAAGTTTTTAACTTTCACATTTGTAATGATCCTATACTTTAAAAATATTTCTGAAATATATTTCTTCAAATGAAGTGCTCGCTCAGTCAGTGATCCTACTCAAACTTATAATAATAATAAAAATGACCTACCTATTTAGGAATATCATGGTGTCTGGTTACTGGAGTATTCTCTGAAGAATGGTATGAAAGATGAGATATGTCTGTGCTGCTATCTCAAGGAACTTGAATGGGTTTTAGCAGTATCTGAGCATGAACTCATTTTATATTTGCATCTCTGTTTCCATTCAAATCAGTGAATCCCCAGTTATGAGGAAGAACAGGACCTACAACCTGTATTTCGTGGCTGTCTAATTAGCACACACATAGGTCAGAGAGAAGAATCTGGTTTCACTCATTGGGATTTAGCAACAATAAAAAGGAGTGGCTCAGGATGAGGCATGAACACTTCCTGTAATTCTCCTGAAGGTAAATTGGTGGGGATTGGAGGGAAAGGGACATTGTCTCACTTAAACAGGGCTAAAATAATACACAGCCTTTCCTGACCACGTGAACCCTAGTTGATCTTCCTTTTCTTTGAAGTTCTTCTGCACTTATAGTCCTCAACATATAGTTTAGTCCTTAACCATATCATGTCATGCTGTTCAGTTTCATGTGTGTTACTATCATCTCTCCAAGGAGATGGGAAGCAGTTTGAAGAGATGAGGATCATCGTTTTTTTTCTGTAAGACTCAGGGGCTAAGAAGTGTCATAAGCTGAATAATCATACCATATATTGGTGAGACAGATTGTTTAGTTAGTTACATTGGGAAAACTGGATCACTACCTGGGTTCCTACTTAATATCACATTCAAAGGTGGACTTCAGATGCATTAAAAACCTTCTGTAGAAGGTAGAAGTTTAATAGTTTAATAGAAGAAAATACAGTAAACTAATTTTATAACTTAAAAGAGGAAATAACTTTAAAAAAAAATCTTTAAAAACACAACCATAAGGCTGAGAAAACTGATAAGTATGATTACTTTAAAATTATGGATTTTTGTTTTATGAAGGGCAATATGGTCCAAATTAATAAAAGATGGAATGGATAAGTGCAATGTCTACTACCAACAAACTGTTCCTATCTAGAAATCATAAAAGTCAGAGCAGAAATAAATGAAATAGAGATGAAGAAAATAGAAAAGATCAATGAAACTAAAAACTAGTTCTTTGAAAAGATAAACAAAATTGATAAACCTTCAGCTAGACTCATCAATAAAAAGAGGGAGAGGGCTCAAATCAATAAAATTAGAACTGGAAAAGGAGAAAGTTATTATACAATGGACACCACAGAAATACAAAAGATCTTAAGAGACTACTACAAGCAACTATATACCGATAAAATAAACACCTAGAAGAAATGGACAAATTCTTAGAAAGGTACAATCTCCCAAGACTGAACCAGGAAGAAATAGAACATATGAACAGACCAATCACCAGTACTGAAATTGAAACTGATTAAAAAACTCCCAGCAAACAAAAGTCCAGGACTAGATGGCTTCACAGGCAAATTCTATCAAACATTTATAGAAGAGTTAACACCTATCCTTCTGAAACTCTTCCAAAAAAATTGCAGAGGAAGGAACACTCCCAAAATCATTCTGTGAGGCCAGCATCACCCTGATACCAAAACCAGACAAAGATACCACAAAAAAAGAAAATTACAGGTCAATATCACTGATGAATATAGATGCAAAGATCCTCAACGAAATACTAGCAAACTGAATCCAACAATACATTGAAGGGGTCATACCCCAAGATCAAGTGGGGTTTTTCCCAGGGATGCAAGAATTTTTCAGTATCTGCAAATCAGTCAGTGTGATACACCACATTAACAAACTGAAGAATAAAAACCATATGATCATCTCAATAGATGCAGAAAAAGCTTTTGACAAAATCCAACACTGATTTATGTTACAAACCCTCCAGAAAGTGGGCATTGAGGGAACCTGCTTTAACATAATGAAGGCCATATATGAAGAGGTGCAGCCTTTGGGAGGTGATTAGGTCATGAATGGGATTAGTACTTTAGAAAAGAGACCCCAGAGAGCTCTTTAGCTCCCTGCTCTGCACCATGTAAGGATACACCAAGAAGTCTGAAGTCTGCAACAAGAAAGAGGGTTCTTGCCAGAACCTGACCATGTTAGTGTCATGGTTTCAGACTTCCAGCCTCCATTACTATGAGAAATAAATTTCTGTTGTTTATAAGCCACTCAAGCTATGGTACATTTTTATAGCAGCCCAAACTAACTAAAACAAGGGATTTATAACACAAAGAATAAATTAAAGCCATGTGCTCTGCACAAAACAAGAAAATGCATTTTTGCAAGAATGAATACTAATAAAAGAATACATGTGAAATACAGTATGGTTGTCTGCAGGGGGAGGAGAATGAGAGTGTGGTATGAAAATAAAAGAGAAGAAATAAATAATGACAACTAGAGGAAGACCTTGTAGGTCCTTATGATGATAATGTTTCATCACGTAACTCAGCCTTTGTACCTGAGGTTCTTTCACACCTAAAAACGTGTGGTTTAGTGAAGCTTCAAAGTTCACCTTCAAACACATACCTCTATAAGTGAATTTCTTTCACTTTTTTAAAAAAGACCTACTTCATTCCTGTCCATTTACTTCAGTAGAAACAATGTCTTAGTTAGCCTAAAACAATGCCAACAATATTGGCTGTAAAACATAAAGAAAACAAATTTTAAACTTTCCTGTTAAATTATAAATATTTTTTCAACAGTCAAAGAAATTGTATATCTTTTAAACTAAGATTAATTAATTTATTAATTTTTAAATTAATAAATAATTAATTTATTATTAATATTTTAACATTGAGGAGGTTATGTGGAGTCACTCAGGGTCAGAGGAATAAAAGAGGTACTAGGGTATGTATCCAAGTTTTTTCTGGCATTCCTCAAGAAATGATCACAAATGCTATTTTCTAAGGTGCTCTGAATATAAAAGAATGGAGGATATATATCAATCTATAAATGTAATTATTGATCTGGGGGATAAGACTGCAAAATAAAAAAAAATTGCATAATTTAATGAGAATTGAAAATATAGATTAAAAACTCCATTTGTGATGTGACTGTGAATATGTTGCAACTGGGTATGCATGTGGACAAAGATCAAATAGTGGCATGAAAAAATGAAAATGGTTTGAGAAAGAAAGGAAATGTTTTGAGTAAAAAATGATTCTTTGACTAAAACAAACCAACACCTGACATTTCCACCCTTTTAAGATAATTTTATGCTCTGTGCTTCTTTGTCAAGGCAGTTAACTTGACCTTAGTTTTTGAGTGAGGGTTCACACACATCGTGAGCAGAGCTGTTATGCAACTGAGTTTACTTTTTAGGGGGGGTGGGGGTGGGGACAGTCTTGTATTTCAGTTTTAACAAAATCGTTAGCAGTTCATTTGAATATTGCACAATAGGTCTGGGTATTTTATCTTAATTAGTGTGTTTTTGAGATAAAATGAACATTTATAATCCTCTTTCCTTTTTTCATGTATTTAAAAAATATTTTAAGTCCTAAAATGTGGTCTAACAAAAAAAGCATGTGGTTTTACCAATAACCACTTCTGGTATGTTTAAGCTTTTCAGTTGGGTAGTATCGTGGTGGAATGGGGGAGCGAAGGGCTGGGATACCTTGGCTTCCGTTCTCTCACTTTTAAATGAGGTGGTTTAAAAAGTGGTTTATCAGAATCACCAATCTGCTAGAATGCAGATTCCCTTACTCCTCTCTCCCTACCCACCCACCCCATCAGACACTGATTCAGAAGATCTGGAGTGGGACCTGGGAATCTGCAAGATGATTCTGATGCAAATTGTCTGAAAATCATGTTTTAAGAAATAGTGGAGAAAATGATTCACAAAATCCCTTCCTCCTGCAATATTTTATGATAGAAACAATTTTATCTGACTTACCAAGTTTTCAGTCATCTCCTGTAAGTCCTTAAGCTGGTATGGGCTGCTTTGTCCAGAATTACTTTTGACTCGTAGATCTGAAATTTTAAAGGTGCCATGATAATACTCCATTTTCTGGCCTGTGATGAAAAGAAAAAGTAGGAAATTAAGTGGTTTGAGGGTAGATTTTGGGATCTAAGGCCCAACTATAATGGGGCTAATATGAAGTCTTGAATATATCTCTGAGACTTTAATAATAAATATAATAAAAATAATGATTAATGTTATATGTTAATAATAGTAGCTGGTATTTATTCAGTGCCTACTATGTGCCAAGCTCTGTTCTGGGCACTTTATATGTATTAATTCATTTGACTCTCACTAAGCTCTCTAAGACTGGCATCACCTTCATTTTACAGATGAAGAAAGTGAGGCAGGAGGCATTAAGTAACTTGCTCTGTGCTATACAGCTAGTTAGTGGCCTCTCCAAGTTTAAACCCAGACAAGTGTGGCTCTAGAGCTGGAATATTTAATTACTGTATTGCTTCTTGCTGCGGTGAAATGTATACCACCTTGTACTCTACTGGAAGTAGAGGTAAATAAGTGTTCTTGTAAATTTTGGTTTTTAATGGAAGAGGCAGGCACACTAAGAAAGGTGTGAAAAGAAAGGCAGGGAAAAAACTGCCTGAGGTGGGAGGTGAGAACAGTGTGTAAAAGGGATGAATCAATCAGATTTCTGCTCATCTCTCAGGAAAGGTTATAAAAAACAGCAGTGGAGGAGTGTGGTAATCTTAGGAGTATGGCCCTGGTGGGGCAAGAAATCTACAAAGAGTTAAAGATAGAAAATGGAGCAACCACAGAAGCATATCTCTCCTTGGGAAGCTGTGGATCTAGGAAAGAAAGAGGACCTCAGGATGGTCTGTCTCCTAGGGACATCTCTGGACTCTGTAGTGCTTTTTTGGTCCCCCCGATTACTAATCTATATAGTCCATTTGTAATTGAACCCTCTACTCATAGAAAAGGGGCTTCTATACATTAAATTAGCTGACCCGAGAATCTTTTGCCATTGGTGTAAACTACAGATAGAGTAGTTATATGGGCCCCAGAACTATGTTCTTAAGCCCTTTAAAGCTCCTAAAAGAATCTGGACTCCCCCATCAAGTCTGAGGAAAGAGACAACAGATAAGTCCATTCAGGTAAGTCCCCTGTACTAGTTGTCTTATCACATACATCTGTGTGAGATTGACATTGTGGACATTTGTGAAAAATGTAAATGGTTTGCACTCTGCAGAGTGATGCAATGTAAAAAGAGAATTCTGCAATGAATTTTTGTGGGATTATAAATACATCAGGCAATAGAAAAATCTCTCGATATTGTTTTGGAAAGAGTAAAATTTTTTCTCTAAAAATAAGTAATAGGGGCTTCCCTGGTGGCGCAGTGGTTGAGAATCTGCCTGCCGATGCAGGGGACACGGGTTTGTGCCCCGGTCCGGGAAGATCCCACATGCCGCGGAGTGGCTAGGGCCGTGAGCCATGGCCTCTGAGCCTGCTCGTCAGGAGCCTGTGCTCCGCAACGGGAGAGGCCACAGCAGTGAGAGACCTGTGTACCGCCAAAAAAAAAAAAAAAAAAAAAAAAAGAAAAGTAATAATACTGTATCATATTTATACTTTACCAATAATTTTAAAATTCATTATTTAATTGGACACGTGCTTTTCTTTTTCCCTAGAAATGTTAGTGGGCAGAAAATGCTGAGTAAAAGAGCCAATTTTAATAACTAATTCATCATAATTTTTCACTTGCATATACATGAATGATTAGAGTTTATTGTGATTACTAGTAAATTTTAGACAATTACTATTTTGGTCTTCTGTATAGATTCTGAAAAGAATACTAGACTGTGAGCTCCAAGGAGGTGGGAAATTTATCTGCTTTGCTTAATGCTGTTTCTTGAGTGCCCTGAAAAGTACTTGGACATACTAAACATTCAGTAGTTATTTGTTGATGAAATGACTGAATAAATTAAAAAATTCAAAATGTGGACATTTACTAGTGAAAGTACATTATTTTTGGATGGAAATAAATTTACATTTATTCAAATGAAGCTTTACAGAAAACTGAAATCAAACTGAGCAAAATCCACAATTTTACCTACCAGAGACTAAGAAGTAAGCCAGAAGACCAGTGGCCACAGTTACCACTGTCAGTAATAACACAATAAGGGCAATCATCCATGGTTTCAAACCTCTGCTTTGGGTGCCAAATCCTACCGATCTGCAAAAAGGAAAACTCACCAGTTACTCTCATGTTGTAACGGTTACAGGCTTTCTGCTGCTTCTTGGATAAGTGCACGTTGCTTTAGCCCACCTTTCCCAGCAAGAAGACATTTGTCTTCAATTTTGGTCAAGGTCATCTAGGCATGAAGGGGGGTATTAAAAAGATCAGTATCTGGGAATCCATGCTATTCCTCCTGGTTTCTATTTCTAGAGGCATTGGGTGGATCTCTGTGGTGGCCATTCCTGACTTCTCTTAGCAGTGTGGTCCAAAGTAGCACATATGCTTGAAAAAAACCATTCCTTCTTTCTCCAACAATTTCTTTAAAAAAAAAAATCTCTTTTATCCTTTTAAAGTTTACAAAGTGATTTCAAATATATTCTCATTTATTCTTTATCTTTCATTTTTAACTATTATGAAACTTTTCAGACACAGAAATTTAGAAAGAATGGTATAGTAGAACACCCCTATATTCATCACATCATTTTGTCAGTTAACATTTTTACTATAATGGCTTCATTCATTATTTTCTGCTGTATTTTAATGTAAAATAGGACTTCATGAGTTTTTACCAAATCATTATTATAAGCAATTAGGATATTTACAATATAACCACAATACCATAACACTCTTAAAAAATTAACAGTATTTCTCTAATCTTTTTATCTTCTAAACAAAATCCATCTTCAGATTTCCTTTATTGTCCCTATTTACAGATGGATTGTACAAATCAAGGACCTCATAGTACCTTGGTTGTTATGTCTTTTAAGTCTTTTTTAACATAAAAGAGTCCAGCTTGCTTTTTAATTTTTAATGGCATTGACTTGTTGAAGAGATCAAGCCAGTTTTTCTTTAGAATGTCCACCTTCTGGACTTGTCTGAATGCTTTCTTGTGATCTCATTTAACTTGTTCTATCCCCCTCATTTCTTATAAGCTTAAATTTAGATCTAAAGGTTTGATTAGATTTAAATTAATTTGGCAAAAATACTTCAAAAGTGATGCTATATACTTTATATTGCATCACCTCTGGATTAGAGGAAATTTCCACAGTTTAGGAGAAAAAAGGTAACTCTTTGCTCTTCCTCTAGTTATGCTCAACAATAGCGATAATCACATTGTAGTAACTGTTTATTTTCAAGTATATTAACCTATACGTAACAGTGAACTCAATGGGTTAAACTAGTCATGTTCATCTTTTAATTATTAAGTCCTAATAAGGTGCCTGGTACAGAGTAGGAATTTTATAAATCCATGAGAATCAGGCAGGTATTATACCAACCTTACATATGAAACAACAGAGGCTGAGAGAGAAGATGTCTTATTTATTAGAGCCAGGAGACTTAAAAGGACCCAGGTCATCTAACGCATTTTCTAGTGCTCCTTCTCTGCAACTTGCCATTGTAGTCAACTTAATTTATCTCTTTCATTAGAATTTATCTTTTTGTGTGTGTATTGAAAAGCTAATTCTTTGGGGGCAGAGGTATTTTTCATGTTTCACAATATTTAGTGCATTGATTTACTCTAAGTAGACTTTTAATAAATATTGATTGATTTACAGGAATTTTTTTTTAATGTAAAATACTTTTATACATAAATGCCAGCATGAAAGATATAAACTGTTTGGACCTAAATAGTTAAGAAGGCAATAGTTTTGGCATAAGTAATACATTTAGCCAATAAACTACTTAATCCTATATGAATAAACTTTCAACATAATATCAACTTTTATGAATGTGAACAAGCAATGCATGAAAGCAAATATGCATCCTCAACCTCCCATTCTGGAGAGGTCCTATTAGGGATTTGCATAATATCACTTCAGATTTGAAAGGAAATATACATAGTAAACCCTTTGGAATCTAGCCTGTTTGTAGGTAGAGATGCTCAAGCATTCTTTTCCTGCTTTACCTGCACCCATAAAACAAACACTGGTGTATTAATCTTCTGTTGCTTGCTGTGTAACAACTTACCACTAGTGAAACTTGAGAGACCTGAATTTTGTTGTGTATGGAAAATACTGACAATGCACATTGACTGATTTAAAAGAATCTAGACAACTGGCTGTCGAAAGGCAGTTTTGGATGGACAAGACCTAAGGTTCCAGAACATAAAAACAACAAACAGGAGGAGCTTCAAGATGGCGGAAGATTAAGACTCGGAGATCACATTCCTCCCCACAAATACATCAGAAATACATCTACACATGGAACAACTCCTACAAAACACCTACTGAACGCTGGCAGAAGGCCTCAGACCTCCCAAAAGGCAAGAAACTCCCTATGTACCTGGGTAGGGCAAAAGAAAAAAGAAAAAACAGAGACAAAGAATAGGGACGGGACCTGCACCAGTGGGAGGGAGCTGTGAAGGAGGAAAGGTTTCCACACACTAGAAGCCCCTTCGTGGGCAGAGACTGCGGGTGGTGGAGGGGGAAGCTTCGAAGCCGCGGAGGAGAGTGCAGCAACAGGGGTGCGGAGGGCAAAGCGGACAGATTCCCGCACAGAGGACCGGTGCCGACCAGCACTCACCAGCCTGAGCGGCTTGTCAGCTCACCCGCCGGGGCGGGCGGGTCTGGAGCTGAGGCTTGGGCTTCTGAGGTCGTATCCCAGGGAGAGGACTGGAGTTGGCGGCGTGAACATAGCCTGAAGGGGGCTAGTGCGCCACAGCTAGCTGGGAGGGAATCTGGGAAAAAGTCTAGAGCTGCCAAAGAGGCAAGGGACTTTTTCTTGCCCCTTTTGTTTCCTGGTGCATGAGGAGAGGGGAATAAGAATGCAGCTTAAAGGAGCTCCAGAGACAGGGGCGAGCCGTGGCTATCAGCGTGGACCCCAGAGATGGGCATGAGATCCTAAGGCTAATGCTGTAGACACCAAGAAGCCTGTGTGCAAGCACAGGTCACTATCCACACCTCCCCTCCCGGGAGCCTGTGCAGCCTGCCAATGCCAGGGTCCCGTGATCCAGGGACAACTTACCCAGGAGAACACATGGCGCACCTCAGGCTGGTGCAATGTTAGGCGGCATCTGCCACCGCAGGCTCGCCCCGCACTCCGTGCCCCTCCCTCCCCCGTGCCTGAGTGAGCCAGAGCCCCAGAACCAGCTGCTCCTTTAACCCCATCCTGTCCTGAAGAACAGACGCCCTCAGGCGACCTACACGCAGAGGCAGGGCCAGATCCAAAGCTGAACCCCGGGAGCTGTGCGAACAAAGAAAAGGAAATTTCTCCCAGTAACCTCAGGGGCAGCGGATTAAAGCTCAACAATCAACTTGATGTACCCTGCATTTGTGGAATACCTGAATAGACAACGAATCATCCCAAATTGAGGAGGTGGACTTTGGGATCAACGATATATATATTTTCCCCCCTTTTTCTCTTTTTGTCAGAGTGTATGTGTATGCTTCTGTGTGTGATTTTGTCTGTATAGCTTTGCTTTTACCATTTATCCTAGGGTTCTGTCTGTCCGTTTTTTTTTAATTACTTAAAAAATTATTTTTCTTAATAATTATTTTTTATTTTAATAACTTTATTTTATTTTATCTTCTTCTTTCTTTTTTTTTCTTCCCCTTTTATTCTGAGCCTTGTGGAGTACAGGTTCTTGGTGCTCCAGCCAGGAGTCAGTGCTGTGCCACTGAGGTGGGAGAGCCAAGTTCAGGACACTGGTCCCCAAGAGACCTCCCAGCTCCATGTAATATCAAACGGTGAAAATCTCCTAGAGATCTCCATCTCAACGCCAAGACCCAGCTCCACTCAACGACCAGCAAGCTACAGTGCTGGACACCCTATGCCAAACAACTAGCAAGACAGGAACACAAACCGACCCATTTGCAGAGAGGCTACCCAAAATCATGATAACAGACACCCCAAGGCACACCACCAGACGTGGAACTGCCCACCAGAAAGACAAGATCCAGCCTCATCCACTAGAACACAGGCACCAGTCCCCTCCACCAGGAAGCTTACACAACCCACTGAAACAATCTTAGCCACTGCGGACAGACACCAAAAACAACGGGAACTACGAACCTGCAGCTTGTGACAAGGAGACCCCAAACACAGTAAGTTAAGCAAAATGAGAAGACAGAGAAACACATGGCAGATGAAGGAACAAGGCAAAAACCCACCAGACCTAACAAATGAAGAGGAAATAGGCAGTCTATCTGAAAAAGAGTTCAGAATAATGATAGTAAAGATGATCCAAAATCTTGGAAATAGAATGGAGGAAGTACAAGAAACGTTTAACAAGAACCTGGAAGAACTAAAGAGCAAACAAACAGTGATGAACAACACAATAAATGAAATTAAAAATTCTCTAGAAGGGATCAATGGCAGAATAACTGAAGCAGAAGAATGAATAAATGACCTGGAAGATAAAATAGTGGAAATAATGACTGCAGAGCAGAATAAAGAAAAAATAATGAAAAGAATTTAGGACAGTCTCAAAGACCTATGGGACAACATTAAACACACCAACATTCGAATTACAGGGGTCCCAGAAGAAGAAGAGAAAAAGAAAGGTACTGAGAAAATATTTGAAGAGATTATAGTTTAAAACTTCACCTAATATGGGAAAGAAAATAATCAAGTCCAGGAACCACACAGAGTCCCATACAGGATAAATCCAAGGAAAAACACGCCATGACACATATTAATCAAACTATCAAAAATTAAATACAAAGACCAAATAGTAAACGCAGCAAGGGAAAAACAACAAATAACACACAAAGGAATCCCCATAAGGTTAACAGCTGGTCTTTCAGCAGAAACTCTGCAAGCCCAAAGGGAGTAGCAGAACATATTTAAAGTGATGAAGGGGAAAAACCTATAACCAAGATTACTCTACCCAGCAAGGATCTCATTCAGATTTGATGGAGAAATTAAAACCTTTACAGACAAGCAAAGCGAAGAGAATTCAGCACCACCAAACCAGCTTTACAACAAATGCTGAAGGAACTTCTCTAGACAGGAAACACAAGAGAAGGAAAAGACCTACAATGATAAACCCAAAACAATTAAGAAAATGGTAATAGGAAAATACATATCAATAATTACCTTAAATGTAAATGGATTAATTGCTCCAACCAAAAGACATAGACTGGCTGAATGGATACAAAAACATGATTCATATATATGCTGTCTACAAGAGACCCACTTCAGACCTAGGGACACATACAGACTGAAAGTGAGGGGATGGAAAAAGATATTCCATGCAAATGGAAATCAAAAGAAACCTGGAGTAGCAATTCTCATACCAGACAAAATAGACTTTAAAACAAAGACTATGACAAGACACAAAGAAAGACACTACAGCATGATCAGGGGATCAATCCAAGAAGAAGATATAACAATTGTAAATATTTATGCACCCAACATAGGAGCACCTCAATACAGGCAAATACTAACAGACTTGAAAGGGGAAATCGACAGTAACGCAATCATACCAGGAGACTTTAACACCCGACTTTCCCCAATGGACAGATCATCCATAATGAAAATAAATAAGGAAACACAAGCTTTAAATGATACATTAAACAAGATGGACTTAATTGATATTTATAGGTCATTCCATCCAAAAAAAACAGAATACACTTTCTTCTCAAGTGTTCATGGAACATTCTCCAAGATAGATCATATCTTGGGTCACAAATCAAGCCTTGGTAAATTTAAGAAAATTGAAATCATATCAACTATCCTTTCCGACCACAATGCTATGAGAGTAGATATCAATTACAGGAAAAAATCTGGAAGAAATACAAACACATGGAGGCTAAACAACACACTACCTAATAACCAAGAGATCACTGAAGAAATCAAAGAGGAAATCAAAAAATACCTAGAAACAAGTGACAATGAAAACACAATGACACAAAACCTATGGGATGCTGCAAAAGCAGTTCTTAGAGGGAAGTTTATAGCTATACAAGCCTATCTTAAGAAACAAGAAACATCTGAAATAAACAAACTAATCTTACACCTAAAGGAATTTGAGAGAGAAGAACAAAAAAAACCCAAAGTTAGCAGAAGGAAGAAATCATCAAGATCAGATCAGAAATAAATGAAAAAGAAATGAAGGAAACGATAGCAATGATTAATAAAACTAAAAGCTGGTTCTTTGAGAAGATACACAAAATTGATAAACCATTAGCCAGGCTTATCAAGAAAAAAGGGAGAAGACTCAAATCAATAGAATTAGAAATGAAAAAGGAGAAGTAACAATTGACACTGCAGAAATACAAAGGATCATGAGAGATTAATACAAGCAACTCTATGCCAATAAAATGGACAACCTGGAAGAAATGGACAAATTCTTAGAAATGCACAACCTTCTGAGACTGAACCAGGAAGAAATAGAAAATATGAAAAGACCAATCACAAGCACTGAAATTGAAACTGTGATGAAAAATCTTCCAACAAACAAAAGCCCAGGACCAGATGGCTTCATAGGCGAATTCTATCAAACATTGAGAAGAGCTAACACCTATCCTTCTCAAACTCTTCCAACATATGGCAGAGGGAGGAACACTCCCAAATTCATTCTGCAAGGCCACCATCACCCTGATACCAAAACCAGGCAGAGATGTCACAAAGAAAGAAAACTACAGGCCACTGTCACTGATGAACATAGATGCAAAAATCCTCAGCAAAATACTAGCAAACAGAATCCAAAGGCACAGTAAAAGGATCATACACCATGAGCAAGATGGGTTTACACCAGGAATGCAAGAATTCTTCAATATATGCAAATCAATCAACGTGATACACCATATTAACAAATTGAAGGAGAAAAACCATATGATCATCTCAATAGATGCAGAGAAAGCTTTCGACAAAATTCAACACCCATTTATGTTAAAAACCCTCCAGAAAGTAGGCATAGAGGAAACTTTCCTCAACATCATAAAGGCCATATATGGCCTTTATATGGCCATAAAACCCACAGCCAACATCGTCCTCAATGGTGGAAAACTGAAAACATTTCCACTAAGATCAGGAACAAGACCAGGTTGCCCATTCTCAGCACTATTATTCAACATAGTTTTGGAAGTTTTAGCCACAGCAATCAGAGAAGAAAAAGAAATAAAAGGAATCCAAATAGGAAAAGAAGAAATAAAGCTGTCACTCTTTGCAGATGACATGATACTATACGTAGAGAATCCTAAAGATGCTACCAGAAAAGTACTAGAGCTAATCAATGAATTTGGTAAAGTAGCAGGATACAAAATTAATGCACAGAAATCTCTTGCATTCCTATACGCTAATGATGAAAAATCTGAAAGTGAAATTAAGAAAACACTGCCATTTACCATTGCAACAAAAAGAATAAAATACCTAGGAATAAACCTACCTAAGGAGACAAAAGACCTGTATGCAGAAAATTATAAGACACTGATGAAAGAAATTAAAGATGATACAAATAGATGAAGAGATATACCATGTTCTTGGATTGGAAGAATCAACATTGTGAAAGTGACTCTACTACCCAAAGCAATCTACAGATTCAATGCAATCCCTATCAAACTACCACTGGCATTTTTCACAGAACTAGAACAAAAAATTTCACAATTTGTATGGAAACACAAAAGACCCCGAATAGCCAAAGCAATCTTGGGAAAGAAAAACGGAGCTGAAGGAACCTGGCTCCGTGACTTCACACTATACTACAAAGGTACAGTAAGCAAGACAGTATGGCATCTGCAGAGAAACAGAAATATAGATCAATGGAACAGGATGGAAAACCCAGAGATAAAGCCACACACATAGGGTCACCTTATCTTTGATAAAGGAGGCAAGAATATACAATGGATTAAAGACAGCCTTTTCAATAAGTGGTGCTGGGAATACTGGACAGCTACATGTAAAAGAATGAAATTAGAACAGTCCCTAACACCATATACAGAAATAAACTCAAAATGGATTAAAGACCTAAATGTAAGGCCAGACACCATCACATCTTAGAGGAAAACATAGGCAGAACACTCTATGACATAAATCACAGCAAGATCCTTTTTGACCCACCTCCTAGAGAAATGGAAAGAAAAACAAAAATAAACAAATGGGACCTAATGAAACTTAAAAGCTTTTGCACAGTAAAGGAAACCATAAGACGAAAAGACAACCCTCAGAATGGGAGAAAATATTTGCAAATGAAGCAACTGACAAAGGATTAATCTCCAAAACATACAAGCAACTCATGCAGCTCAATATCAAAATAACAAACAACCCAATACACAAATGGGCAGAAGACCTAAATAGACATTTCTCCAGAGAAGGTATACAGATGGCCAGCAAACACATGAAAGAATGGTCAACATCATTAATCATTAGAGAAATGCATATCAAAACTACAATGAGATATCATCTCACACCGGTCAGAATGGCCATCATTAAAAAATCTACAAACAATAAATGCTGGAGAGGGTGTGGAGAAAAGGAGACCCTCTTTCACTGTTGGTGGAAATGTAAATTGATATAGCCCCTATGGAGAACAGTATGGAGGTTCCTTAAAAAGCTAAAAATAGAATTACCATATGACCCAGCAATCCCACTACTGGGCATGCACACTGAGAAAACCATAATTCAAAAAGAGTCATGTAGCACAATGTTCATTGCAGCTCTATTTACAATAACCAGGACATGGAAGCAACCTAAGTGTCCATCAACAGATGAATGGTAAAGAAGATGTGGCACATATATACAATGGAATATTACTTAGCCATAAAAAGGAATGAAACCTAATTATTCGTAGTGGGCTGGATGGACCTAGAGAC
Source organism: Globicephala melas (assembly GCF_963455315.2). NCBI lineage: Eukaryota > Metazoa > Chordata > Mammalia > Artiodactyla > Delphinidae > Globicephala > Globicephala melas. The sequence goes on from NC_083318.1 coordinate 85,747,507, forward strand.
TATCAAACAGAGTGAAGTAAGCCACAGAGAAAGAAACAAATACTGTATGCTAACACATATATATGGAATCTAAAAAAAAAATGATAATGGTCAGAAGAACCTAGGGGCAAGACAGGAACACAGATGTGGACATACTAGAGAATGGACTTGAGGATACGGGGAGGGGGAAGGGTAAGCTGGGACAAAGTGAGAGAGTTGCATGGACATATATACACTACCAAATGTAAAATACATAGCTAGTGGGAAGCAGCCGCATAGCACAGGGAGATCAGCTCGGTGCTTTGTGACCACCTAGAGGGCTGGGATAGGGAGGGTTGGAGGGAGGGAAGTGCAAGAAGGAAGTGATATGGGGACATATGTGTATGTATAACTGATTCACTTTGTTATAAAGCAGAAACTGACAGACCATCTAATAAAGATGTTAAAAAAAACCCAACAAATAGAAGCTTCATGGGATATGACATTATTTAGCCTCTTAATTGGCTTAAAACCTAGATTCAGAAGTGAAGCATAATTTAAAGACTATTTAGTACAATGTAACACATTTTCCAGTTGGGGAAGTTGAGCCCTAGAGATGATTAAGTGCCTTCTCCAGTATAATAAAGCTAGTAGTCATCTCAAACTCATGTCTTCTAACTTGTAGTATGCTATTTTTTCTCAGTGCCAGAGTACCTCCCCATTGATTGCATTTTAATTCTTAACTAGATTTATTATTTATATATTCATCTCTTCACTTATTCATTCTTCATTTATTTTCTTAGAGAATCTTATCAGTGTGTCTTCAAGTCATTCAAAACCAACAATGGACCAAAGGAGAAAGACTAGACCTCAAGCAGATTTACAAGCTTTCAAATCTATCTTCCCATGATAACATAGTTCCTCTGAGTAGGACAAATGGAGAAAGTAGATGCAGGAAGATCACATCCCCGCCACCAAGATGCACACAAACTCACAGTATTACAGGCTGTGAGACACTAGGCAGAAGAGTGGTTCAACACTCACTGATACACTGCCTCAAGTGCCATGGAGGTCATGTCCAAAAATGCAATACAAGGAGCTGTTAACATCTTGCGGGAAATGGTGGCCAACAAACAGGGGTGATCAGCTGTCAGAAGTTTCTCCTTTTGAGAAAACTTTTGGGGAATGTAACAGGTGTGCAAGACCAAATTATAAATGCTGCAGGAGCCATGGGTTAAAGCTGTAACTACTTAATCCTATATGAATAAACTTGCAACTTAGTATCAACTTTCATGACTATGAACAAGCAAGGCATGAAAACAAATATGCATCATCAACCTCCCATTCTGGAGAGGTCCTATTAATGATTTGCATAATATCACTACAGATTTGAAAGGAAATATACTCAGTAAAGCCTTTGGAATCTAGCCTGTATGTAGGTAGAGATGCTCAAGCATTTTTTCCCTGCTTTACCTGCACCCATAAAACAAACACTGGTATATTAATTTTCTGTTGCTGTGTAACAAATTACCACAAAGTTAGCAGCTTAAAACAACAGTCACTTCTTCACTCACAGTTCTGTATGTGGCATGGTTGAGTTCTCTGCTCAGGATCTCAGGAGGGTGAAATCAAGGTGTTGGTTGAGGCTGCAATCTCACCTGACGTATGTGACCCTCTTCCAGGCTCACTTAGGTTTGAGGCAGAGCTCAGTTCCTTGAAGCTGAATTGGGGTTCCTGTTCCCTTGCTGGCTGTCAGTCAGAGGGCTCTCAGCTGCTAAATGTCACCCACATTCTTTGCCATGTAGCCCACTCCATCTTCAAAACCAGCAATGGGGAATCTCCTCCCATCAAATTTCTTTCACATTCTGAATCTCTTTCTCCATGTAGAGCCTTGTTCTATTTTAAGGTGTCACCTGATTAGGTTAGGCCTACAAATTAGAATCTCTTCATTTAAAAGTCAACTGACTTGAGACCTTCATTATATCTGCAAAATCCCCTCACAGCAGCACCTAGGTTAATGTTTGAATAATTGGGTGAAGGAGTGTATACCCCAAGGGTTGGGAATCTTGGAGGATCTTAGTTTTTCACAACTGAAAATATTATGACTTTCATAAAAAGGGACAGAAATCTACAGCTTTCAAAGAAAAGCATGTGAGATTTAAAATCTTCTCTAATTTTTGTGGAGCTGGGGCAGAACTATTTCATTAAAAGGGAATTCTATTTTAAGCATAAAATTAGAAGATGACTGTTTTATTCAAGTAACAACTTGGGGGGAATACAAAGTGAACTCTTCTAAATTAAAGTAGGAAAAAAGCTAAAAGTAATCCCTGATCATGACCTAATTAGCACTTTGCATTCCTTTAAGGAGAGGGCAAGTACAGCAGATATTTATTCAGAGTAGTAACCTATAATCTGCGTGAAATCCAATTTATCATATCTATTACACCTTCATTAACTTTGATTATTCAGTGTTTAGAAGGGTGTATTTATGGCATGATTTTTCCAAAGATGTTATCAATAAAAACATAGTGATAATATGAATAAATTTGTGACTTTGTCTTCTGCAATCTTGAAGACCGAAAGATATACACCTTGAAGAATATATAGAGCAGTATGAATTGTTAATGATCAGAGTTGGGATATTCATTTCCTTAGTAACAAAACTCTAAGCTGGGGACTTCCCTGGTGGTCCAGTGATTAAGACTCTGCGCTCCCAATGCAATGGGACTGGGTTTGATCCCTGGTCAGGGAACTAGATCCCGCATGCCACAACTAAAGATCCCACACGTGGCAACGAAGATTCCATGTGCCGCAACTAAGACCTGGCACAGCCTAATGAATAAATAAATATTTAAAAAAAAAAAACAAAAAAAACCCAAAAAAAACCCCTCTAAGCTGATGACTTCTATATATGTGAGTTCAAAGATGACTTGAGTTAGCAGAAGACATCATGGACCCCCTATTCCACATGGATCTTCCTTTTCCTATAAAGACCTCCCTTGAAGGCAGTAACTTTGGCTCACTCCACAGTCAACTACATGCCCTTTATCATTTTTGCTATAAGCTGCAAATCTTCCCTTTTCAGGATTATTTTTCTGCTTTCTTGTAGTTACATTTTACCATTATACAAATGTAGATACATGTGATTATTATAAAAATGCCAATTTACAGACAGGTTATGTTCCCATAAATCTTCACAGAGAGAGTTTTCTGGTGTTTAAGATATACTATCTGATTTAAAAAGAAATTATTGGTTAGTTTCCCAGGCCAACCTACAAGTCTACTGAACTCCTAATATAAACTGTCAAAGATGCTAAATGCACTGAATTCCTGGGAGATGGTGCAGAAAATTTGCTTCTCTTTTCCTAGCCTGGCTCCCACCCCTGGAGGAAAGTTCTTGTAGAACTAAAGTGCCAAACTCTCCTTCCACCAGTGAAAATTGTCATTCCCTTTGAGTGGCTGAACTCAGTCATTTGTTACAGAAAAGCAACCTTTTGTGGTGACCTAATATGCTTTGATATTCCTGTGACTATTTTAGAATGACCATTTAGTACTAAAAGTGATAAGAACAAGAGCTACTATTTAGTAAGTGCTGACTTCGTAGGATGTGTTGATTTTATCCTTTAAATGCTCTTGTCAGTAGAATGATTTATCTTCATTTTACAGGTGAACAACTTGCTCAATTCATGCAGCCAGAAGCAGAGGCAGAACCTAGCTCTGGCCACTGTGACTCAGAAGCCCTTTTTTTCTGTAGTATGATATTTTCTTTTGAGAGTGATTTTTTTCCCTTTTACAGAACAGACTTCCTATTAATCCAAATGAATAATGTGTGGAACATCAAGAAGCATAAAAGGCAGGTGAAGAGTTTTATGAAGTGAAAGCAAGGGTTGGTTTACTGACCAGAGGGACCACCCACGTCCATTGTGGTCAAGTCTTGAATTTGTTTTTGCTTTCACTTCTTCCTTTCTACTGGCTTTAAATTCTTGTGAACTCTCAAGAAGTAAGTATTCCCTTATCCCTCTCCAGACAGTAGCAGAGGTCATCTAGAAGGGAGGAGGAAGGAAAGAGGGCTGTGAAAGCAGGCATGTATGAGGAGAATTAATTACCATATTTGGGCTTGTCTGTAAACTTTGGAGGCTTTTATTTAATTTGACACTTTTTCCATGCTGCCATATGTTCCCTATAAGTTTTATTTCTTGAGATATTATGTGTACACCTATCTTCTTGCCCCAAAGTGCAGAAGATCTTGAAGACAGTGAGTAAGTCATATACAGCATTGAGGCATTTCTCAAGAAGTGTTCCCAGGTAGTGGGGTAAAGGGAGGTTTCCCATATTTAAATAGGTTTGGAAAAAAATGGGTTAAAGAAAGTTAAATAGGATTCTCACTTCTAGAAGTCTTAGAGCCTTTAATGGTTTTAAAAGGGAGTAAAGGGGCTTCCCTGGTGGCGCAGTGGTTGAGAGTCCACCTGCCAATGCAGGGGACACGGGTTCGTGCCCCGGTCCGGGAAGATCCCATATGCCACGGAGTGGCTGGGCCCGTGAGCCATGGCCGCTGAGCCTGCGCGTCCGGAGCCTGTGCTCCGCAACGGGAGAGGCCCCAGCAGTGAGAGGCCCGCGTACCGCAAAAAAAAAAAAAAAAAAAAAAAGGGAGTAAAGGTGAGGCAGCATTTCTGCTTTGGCTTTGCATATATCCTGTTAACTGATACAACCCCAGTACCAAATACATTATCTGACTCTTGGTAAATACTTGAATACTATTTAATGAATTGGACTGAAATAAAAGTTTTCCAAATGTGCTCATTAAAAATCACCCTATCTAGTGGTATCTCATGGGAGTCTGATGTTCCACAGAACACAGTTTTGAAAACATGGCTCTAGATGTATTTACACCAGTGTGCTGCTCCATGGAATGCTTTATTGTCAGGAGGTTAAAAAAAAAAAAAAGAAGAAACAAAGAAAACTTCTGATTTTCCTTCTATATTTAACTTCCAGATATGAATGGAGTGAGGGTTGGGACAAAGAGAGAAGGGCAAAATTGAATAAAATACCACTGTGAGTCTAGACCAAAGAACATCTTCTGTAGAAAATAATGAAGAGTTTCAGGCTGAGCTGAATTCAGGAGACTCAGAAAAAGAAAATAAGAATGCCAGAAAAGACAAGACTCAACTTCTTCACATATCTAGGGAAATGCCTTCATCCTGGTCCCAGGGGTGGAAATTAGGCACACTGGCAAAAAGGGAGCATAACTGAGAATTTTGAGCTGGAAGAAGAAAACGTGACCTAAAGGGGATTGAGAATACCTCTCCTGGATTCCGCATGGATGTACTTCTTCCTCTTGGAGGGATATTCCCACCCCTGACAATTCCTGACGGGAACACAATTACTCATTCTTTATCACATCTGACCTGCTGGGCTGGATTTACTCCAAATCCTGGCAGCTCTGTCTTTCCTCTAGCATCTACCCAGCCCTAGTGAGTTAAATTAATTTCAGATTCTTATCCCTTCTAGGTTTCCCTGTCCTGGTTCAGTAAGGAGGCATTCTCTAGCTTTATTCTAAGAAATGACTGGCATTTAATTCTCTCACCTTCATATATAAGCAAAATAGGGAGTTTTATTGTGCTAGTTTAGCACAAAGTCTTTCATTTTATTTTATTTTATATTTTATTTTTTTTTGGCTGTGTTGAGTCTTAATTGCAGCATGTGGGCTCCTTTTTGCAGCATGTGGGATCTTTTCGTTGCGGCACAGGCTCTTTGTTGTGGCACACGGGCTTCTCTCTAGTTGTAGCATGTGGGTTTTCTTTCTTTAGTTGTGGCGTATGGGCTCCAGAGTGCATGGGCTCTGTAGTTTGCGGCACGTGGGCTCTCTTGTTAAGGCGCACGAGTTCAGTAGTTGTGGCACGCGGGCTTATTTGCCCCCGCGGCATGTGGGATCTTAGTTCCCTGACCAAGGATGGAACCCACGTCCTCTGCATTGGAAGGTGGATTCTTTACCACTGGAACACCAGGGAGGTCCCACATAGTCTTTCTTAAATGGTGTTGAACTTAGATTTTGCATTAGAGGTAGAGCATAGTCACATGTTAGTTTAAATTAATGCAACATGATTGAACTCACTTCTACAGGGGGTGGTATAGTATTAAGGATAAGAGCCCAATCTCTTGAGCTGAACTACCAGAGTTCAAATCCTAGCCCTGCCACTTGCTAGCTCTGTAATAGGTGGCAATGTATTTGTCCCTTTTTTGTTTTAGTTCCCCCATTTGTAAAATGGAGATGAAATTAATACCTACTTCACAGGATTTCCATGAAAATTAAGTGCATTAATTCATGTGAAATGACCAGCACATTGTAAATGCTATATAAATATGAGCTATTATCAGTATTTTTGTTCTTCTTAATATTACACACTTGTTAGAAATTTGCCATGCTGAGAAAGTTGGCATTTCACCCTGAGAATATTCATGGTAGGTAATTTTTATACCAGTAGCATTTTGGAATTTAGGATCATCTTGGAGTGGCCCTGCAAGAGAAAGCTTAGATAGGTAGTATATTAGGAAATCCCCCAAATATTTTAAATGCAGTGTTAATCAACAAAAATGTGTCCTTGGGTGGCCCTGAGTGACACAATGAAATAGAAATCCTGTTTTACAAGTACACTATTAGTAAGGGAAAAAGAGATTCAGTAACAAAACAGAAATTTATTACAGATGTTCTAGTTTACTAGAAAAGGTAGACAGCACCAGTTGTTATGGAGTTGTGTGATGTGTGTGTTTGGTTTAGTCTAGCATGTTTTTGACGCAAAGTGCAGTCCCACCTATTAAGGTTTGTAAAATATGTCTCAGGTTAGAGGTTAAGGTCTAGGCTAGGAGTCTATGCATGTGTGCAAAATGAGTTGTTTGTATACAAATGCCTGGATCAGAGCCTTATATACCATAAATATGTCCTAGCAAACTACTGAGAATTACTCATATATTGCAATATTTCTTATTCCTCCTTTGTCCTTTAATTTGTCCTTTTATGTATCCATTCAACTATTCATCCATCTGTCCATTTACTCAACTATTTTTCTTTTCCACAACGTTTCATTGAGTCTTTATTATGTTTTAAGGAATCATGCAGGGCTTAGGGAGGCAAGGATGAATAAAATATGGTTTCTACCCTCATGTAACTCATGATACAACATATAATGCTTTTGTCTCAATCTGTGCCATATGGATGATAATAATTAAGTATTGTAAACTTCTTTTCTATAAATATTTAAAATATCACAAATAATGAATTTCCATTAAGGTAACAAAAATGAGAGTTAAAGATTATGAAATAATAGAAAATATATATATTGGTCTCTGCCCCCAGTTCCTTCTAAAACCTTTGTAATTTCCCAAGTGATGAAGAGCACTTGGAACATCTTTTGTTCTAATATTTGGTCTTTGGCCCCAGTTCCTGAAATAGAGGTCTTAAAGCCCTTGGAGTTTCCTGGGTGATAGCAGTGTCTTTTATTCCAGTTAGATACTCTTGATGGGCTCCTAGATGGCTTCAAGATGGGGGCTAGTCTTTCTGGGGGCCAGAAAGACGAAGCCATGATTAGAAGCTTGGAACTTTAAGCTCCACCACCTGCTTCTATCCTCTGGGAAGAGAAGGGGGCTGGAGATCGAGTTAATAATCATTCATACCTATGTGATGAAGCCTCCACAAAAATCCCAGTCGTATATGATGAAAGAGCTTCTGGGTTGGTGTACACATCTACGTGCTGGGAGGAGGGAGCATCTCAACTCTTTGAGGACAGAATCTCCTGCATTGGGGACCCTTCTAGACCTCACCATATATATTGTCTCATCTGGCTGTTTATACATATCCTTTAATAACCTTTGTAATAAACTGGTAATCTAGTAGGTAAACTGGTTTCCTGAGTTCTGTTGTCACTCTAGCAAATTACTCAAATCAGACGAGGGGATTGTAGGAAGCTCCATTTTATAGCCCACCAGTCAGGAACACAGGTAACAACTGGGACTTGGGATTGATATCTGAAGTGGCAGCACGGGCAGCCTTATGGGACTGAGCCCTTAACCTGTGGGGCCTGCACTAACTCTGGTTAGTGTCATAATTGAATTGAATTGTAAGATTCCCAGCTGGTGTTGGAGAATTGCTTGGGGGAAAACCCTACCCAGCTGATGTCAGAAGTATTGTGTGTGGTAATAGTGTGATAGTAAAGAAAAACACAGTTTTTCCAATACAAAGATTTTTTTTTAATTCCTTTAAGTTTTTACCTGCCTGGACAAACCTTCTCTAGGCCTATTTGTATTGCAGATCTGCCCTACCTTTTAGAGTCAAAGGACTTTGGCTTCAGTCCATGCTTATAACTCTTTAACATGTATCTTGAGAAGTTAATGAAACCTCTCTGAATTTCAGTTTTCTCACCTGTAAGATGGTGATAATAAATACTACCCAAGGATGTGAGGTAGTGAAAAGAGTATATGAAAGACTCTAGCACATATCAAATTCCTACTCTGGGTCAGGAGTTTTCATAGGAGCTATCTGATGTATTTGTTGCCACAGCTTGGTGAGGTGTGTCTTATCACCATTCACTAATAAGGAACTGAGGATCAGAGAGGAAAATCAACACAGGTTCCAAAGCTAAGGGGAGGCCTTATCTTTCTGACTTCGAATCTATCAGTACCATTTGTAACCAGGCCACTCTGATCATGAATGTGAAAGCCTTTAGTAGTACGCTGTTCAGTTGTTGCTTATATTATTTCTGTATCCGTAGTGGATCAATTTCCTGTCGTTGCCCAGATGTTTCAGAGGCACAGTTATGAATGTATTGGGGGTAAGATGGTGTGTATAGCTTGGGTTTAAAGCTCAATAACTCTATAATCTAGGGCTGCTTTCTTTTTTTGTAAAATGGAATAATAATAGCTAACTTATATGAGGATTGTAAATAAATGAGATAATATATGGAAAATGATGAATATTTTGTAAATAGGTAATAAATGGTAGATGCTATTACAGTAATTACAAATAAACTACCACCTACTATAGATTCATATATGCTTACCTGAACATAAATTTCTATTATCTTGGTTTCCAAGTATTTTGTATACATATTTGCCAGCCTCCCTATTTTATCTACAAATACATTATTCTTTGTATGACAGACAATTGGAAAGAAGAAAAGCAAAAGAAAGAAGAGGATGCTATAAACTAGCCTTTAAATTTCAATGATTTTAATACATATATAGATAAAGCTTTACTGCATAACTAACATTATGAATCTCTTACTCAAATTTTAAATTAAAATGGAAAAATTGATTTTTTTCTCTTGAAAAAAACAGGATATCCTAATAGTTAAGCTTAGGCTTGAGTTCTAGACTGCCTCAAATCCCAGCTTCCACTCATTAGCCTGTGATGTAGGGCTAGTTACTTTTTCATCTATAAAATGGAGATAATAATAGTACCTAATCATAGAATTGTTGTGAGAATTAAATGAGGTAATATAATATGCATATGTGGCACCCAGCAAGCACTATGAGTTTGCGAAAAACTAACAAAACAGTAACATTTAATTGATAATTTACACAAAGTTTAGTGATCAGTAAGTAACATGGAGGTTTTACCTTGTTATTTTGGCTTTAACTCTGAAGATATAGTTTTTGAGTATATTAGAGAATGACCTTAGCAAATTAACAAGTTGATTTAAATGAGTATTCAAAATGAAATTAAAATGTACAACATGAGTGCTTGAGAAGCATTTTCTCTAAATGAGGATAATGACAAGGAGAAATCTAATTTTTGCATTTATTAAGCAATGCTGAAAATAATGGCAATAGGAAGAGAGAGATGCCCGTCATCTGGGAACAGGACAGCAATCTCAGATGAAGAAGTCATTTGATATTTTATCTTTTATAAGAGAAATAATTGAGATTTTCAGTGAATATATCACCCAACTAATCAATTTATAGGAAAGAGTAGGCGTATGGATATTGCTAAAGGCAAATACAAATGGATATTCACAGCAAAGTTGGAACACTAAATACTATCTCTGAAAGGTAGAGAGAAGGGTCAAAAACCCATAGAAAAGAGATCCAAGTTTCAACAGACCAGAAACAGCAAAGATGAATCAAGTACATTTTGACACAGCTTCCACACTGAGTTTCTTGTTAATGGAGAGGTAAGGATGGCCAACACGACTATAGAATGTACTGTAAAATTAGTGTAGGTGAGACATAGGGTGTCATAGTAATTATTAAGCATTTGCTTTGCCTCAATCCTTAAGACTGCCTGGCCATCTCCTGCAAATCCTCCAAATCCTGGATTAATGTTCCATTAATTTATCTTAAAGAAACCATAAACATTCAGTGTTTCTCACTGTCCCCTTTCTTTGTCATGGATGTCCTGAACAATTGCACTGACCCCTAATATTACTCCTATAATTTACTTCCCTTAAGCTGGAAACATTTCTCTAAACACATAAATATGCATTAGAAAAGAAGACTTTTGGTGTCCATAATAATGAGACTTGATTTTTTAAAAGAATAATTTGGGGAATGTGAAATACGAAAGGTTGGAACTACTGCTCTATAATATCATGATTTCCATAGACATGGAATATGCATTTTCAAATTCAATGAATTTTAATAAGCAAAACACTAACTCTAGATATTTACATTTGTTTATTCATTAATTTGTTCAACAAATATGTGGAGTGCCAATTATGTGTGAAGCACTGTAGACCCTGCATAAGGATGTCAGAGACCCTCTGGCAATTACTATTTGCTTACTAAAGGACTGATCCAAATGTGCATTTTATTAGTGGGGAAGGAAGCCCAGTGAAGTTCACTAATTTAGGGGCTGACCTAGTGTCAAGTTCTCATCTCTGAAAGGCCCCAGATGGAATCCTTGCCACCTAGAGAGGCTGCAAGAATCCAGGAAGACTGGATTTAAGGAGTTGTGGGTTGCAGTGCTCTGATCTTGACATCACAGCTCTGTCGATACAGAGAAGCCCCTTAAGATCTGTTTCTCTTAGATTCATCACTTTAAAATGGTAGTTGGTAACTGTTCTGCTGATCTTACAGGGGTGTCCTGACTATTAAATGAAATAAAATGTGTAAAAATGTTTTGAAAATGGCATACATCTAAGCAATCTTGAAATATTATTGTCATTGATGTTTAAAATCACTATTTTAATTGTATCAAAGGTTATACCAAGAAGTCTTATTTTTTTCCTCTCCTTTGCATGTGGCAAACCTTACTTTGAAAAAAAAAACTTGAAATAATTTATAGTTTTCTTTTCTCTTTAATATTTAACATGAAAAATTTTAGAGAGTAAACAGTTTCCCTAATCAGGATCTCGTCTCCTTTCTCCCCCCAAGAAGTCCTGAAATATCTATGAAGGCAGGTGTCTTGCCAGATTTTGACCTCCCAATCTGCATTAGTTCCCATTGACTGACTATAAGGTATGAGGAAAAGGAACTGAAGGAAAGTATTACAGAAGCTAAGTTTAGTCAGATTACTGAAAGGAGGCTTTTCTTAAAACAAATTAACACCTTTCTTCCCCATCCCCCTCCAAAATCAGAAGCAGTCAAAACAACAATGTAATATAGTTTTTCATTAACTTCCTCTAAAATCCCAACTATTGAACTTGGTAACATGAAATAATGTTAATAATGAATTTTAATACAAAAATATTGATTTTAACTACAGAGATTAATTAATCCAGCTGCTATAATAATTCCACAAACTTCATAACATCCAATGTAGGCAGTCCTCCGACATTCCGGGGATCTAGCCACTGACAGACTGTAGAACAAACAAGCCATTACTAAACAAAACTGAACTTACCGATTCATCATCTGTGGGAGGAAGAATATGATCTTAGAGGTCTGCGTGCACTCACCTTGACTTTCTAATCAACAATATGATATCTCTAGATATATTAGAGGTCTATGGCTGGAAGACATAAGGAAACAAATTACAAGTACTTGAAATAAAACTAGTTTGACAAGTCTGAACAGAGAAGCCTCAACCCATAGAATAGCTCCAGAGACAGCATAGTCCCAACAAGAAAGCAATATTTCTTTTTTTGGTATTGACTAATTTTGTTAAAGGAGAAGGAACTGGTTTCAGGGATTTGAATGAGAAATACTTTAAGAATGCACTAGGATTAAGAGTTTAAAGAAGATTATTGGCAGGTATACAAATATCTTAAAGAAACCTTCACATAAAAAGCTCTCAATAAAAACAATTAGATATTCTTAAAACCGAGATTCATAATATGACTCGGGAAATACTCCTTAAATTTTTGTTGAACAACAGCTATCTCCATGTATCAGGGGTATAGTGAGTTTATTAATACATAATCATTTTACTTTTTAAAAATACCTATTTCTCAGAGTACATACAAATAAATTCATATCAAACCAGATTTTTCCCCTAAATGTCTTAATGTAATAAGTGTAATTTAATTTATATAATATATATTTATACATATATATATCTATATTTATATACATATATGTGTGTATGTGTGTGTACACACACACACACACACACACACAGAGGGGGAGAGAGGGAGAGAGAGATTTATTATAATGAAGAAAATAAAAAGAGAAGATAAGGGAAACAGATAATATTTTCAATTAGACAACATGAATACCAACTCTTTGTGAATATTAAAACATTAGAAATGAGGCTGAAACTCTGTTTGACCATGTCCTTATCATGATTTATTTCCTTCTCCTCAGAAGCAACCATTGTTATTAGGGTCCATCTTTTCATGGAACATACTAAGCATTTACGGGCACAGACACATACACACATATATTCGAGAAAAATATATATGAATGTTAATTAAACAATGTCATGATGCAAACACCCTTGGGCAACCCGCTCTTTCTTTACTTAATATTTAGAAGATCTTTCTGTGTTTGGAGACACAGATCTACCTACCTTATTCTTTTTAACAGCTACATGAAATATGAATATACTTAGTGTTTAGCCTTGATTATAATCTTACAACCCAGTGATACCCATTTAAAGGGAAACACTACTTTAAATAAAGGTTTTCAGCAGTCATTGCTTCTAACACTTAAGGAAATTGCTTCTAACACTATTGAAATAATCTTAGTACCACATAGTGCTTTAAGTGCATAGACTCTAGAATCAGAATGCCAGGGTTCAAATCTTAGCAGTTTCCATGTCTGTAAAATAGGAATAATGCTAGTGAGTACCTTGTAGGGTTTTTTGAAATGTAAATACGTTAATAAATGTAAAATGCTTAGAATAGTGCTTTGTGCAATCACAGCACCACAGAAATATTAAGCATTATTATTATTAGGCCTGTAGTTTATATGCATATATTTTCTTACTATTTAAGAGAGAAACACTTAATGGAGCATATTCTATTGAACTATACAAGGAGTATACAGTTTCATTCATCCCTTTCTTTTCTTTTCCTTTCTTTCCCTTCCTTCTTTTCCCTCCTTTGTTCTTGACAGAGTGCTTCACTTCAGTGAAATGGGGCCTGACTTAAAATGGAATTCTGACACTCTGAAAGTTATGTGGACCTGGACAGGCTACTTAGATCTTTTGAGCATCAGTTTCCTTCTATATGAAATGAGCTGATACCATTTATGTGCAATACTTTTATGAGAATTAAACAACATAATGTGTGTGGAACTGCCTAGCACGATATCTGGTAATAAATCACAGCTTCCATTGTTGGTGGAAGAAGGCCTGGTAGACAGAGCCCAGACTTGGAGGGAGATACACCTGACTAAATCCTGGCTCCCCACATAGCTGCTGCTTAGCTCTTCTGCATCTTAGCTTCCCTGTCTGTACATGACATTAATAACAGCTTTCCAGGCTATTGTAGGAATGAATGTAACAGTACATGTAATATGTCACCCACACTAACTGGCATATATAAGAACTGAACAGAGAAGTGTACTGAGATCAAAAGATGACTACCCTGAATGTCAGCATGGCAGAACATGGCAAGAAGTTTGCTTCGAACTTTTCTATAGGCCCTGACGTCATCTGGCTTCTTAGGTTTCTGGGTCTTTGTTTACAGGAGGGTAGAGGACTAACTGGTTGAATATGAAATACTGAAATATGAATACTAAAAACTATTATAATGCATAAGGATTATATCATGAGACAATAGCAATATACCTTTCTTGAGTGAGATGTAAGATATTTCTCTGAATGATATTTTTTTTCAACTGATATTTTTGTCCTCTCTCTGCTAAGGGGAAATTACAGGACTGATACCAGGTGACAAACAAGTGTTGTCATGTTGGAAATGAACAGATGGAAGGCATCACATAGCTTAGGAGTCATTGTACATAGTAGCTCAGACTCCATTGTGTGATGGTTATTTCAGAGAAGCCTAACACGGTAACGTCATGGCATTCAGTAATTCATTAAATAGATATTTTCCCAGTTCCTATGATGTGCCAGGGTACGTTTTGGGTACTTGGAAATTAGAGCAGTTAAAAAAATTTATTAAAATTACTTCCTTACATACATCGTCAACTCCTTTACTTCTCTTTTACTTTGTACTCTCTTGATGAAAAGATAACCTTGGATAAAGCCAACTTTTTATGATTCCTCACCTGTACCCTTGTGCAGATAAACCGGCCTCTAGAAAAACACACAAACTGATTGATCTAATTTTAAACTCCTGTCCGTGATCCTAAAGTGGGCTCCTGGTGCTGCAGACAGTCATTTTATAGTTCGTAGCCTGTTCCCTTTCCCACACTCCTGGTCAACAATTTCTCACCTCTCCTCTTTTCTCAAACCCCCTCACTTCTCACTCTTAGCTGATGACCTTGCTTCCTACATCATTGTGTTAGGTTCCAGAGGCTGCTGTAACAAATTACCACAAACACAGAAATGTAATCTTTCACAGTTCAGGAGACCAGAAGTCTGAAATTAAGGTGTCATCAGGACTGCACTCCCTCCAAAGGCTCAAGGGAGCCAGGGAGCCCTTCCTTGCCTCTTCTAGTTCTGGTGGCTTCAGGAGTTCCTTGGCTTGTATTTAAAAACTCCAATTTCTGTCTCAGTCTTGACATGAATATCTTCTTTGTTCTCTCTTTGTTCCTTCCTTTTCTGTCTCTCTTTTTTAATGTGATAAAATATACAGATCACAAAATTTACCATCTTAACCATTTTTAAATGTACAGTTCTTTGCCATTAAGAACATTCACATTGCTCTGCAACTATCACCACCATCCATCTCTAGAAATTTTTCATCTTCCCAAACTGAAACTCTGTACACATTACACACTAACTCCCCATTTCCCCCTT
This sequence comes from Globicephala melas, assembly GCF_963455315.2. Taxonomy (NCBI): domain Eukaryota; kingdom Metazoa; phylum Chordata; class Mammalia; order Artiodactyla; family Delphinidae; genus Globicephala; species Globicephala melas. The sequence goes on from NC_083318.1 coordinate 85,762,766, forward strand.
CTCCCAGCCTCTGGCAACCACTATTCTACGTTCTGTCTCTATTAATTTGATGACCCTAAGTACTTTATAGGTACTTCATGTAAGTGTAATCATATAGTATGTCTTTTTGTGACTGGCTTATTTCACTTAGCATAATGTCCTCAATGTTCATCCATGTTGTAGCATGTGTCAGGATTTCTTCTTTTTAAAGGTGGAATTATATCCCATTTTATGTACATACATATGATGACATTTTGTTTATTCATCTGTGAATGGTGAATTTCTTCCACATTTTGGTTATTGAGAATAGTGCTGCTATGAACATGGGTATACAAATATCTGTCCCTTTTTGGAGATAGAAGGTGAAATCATTCATGATTCTAAGGTTGAAATTAATGATGTAGTTGTTTATTGCCCTAGACACTGATGTGTGAGCTATTACTACATTTTAGATAAGAGAAATCTCTACTCCATCACTACTGAAGGTATTACATTGCCTATTCTGTACATTTTCTGTATGAAAATTTTCATGAGAAAGGTTATGTAACTGGTCACTCATTTTGTTTTCCCTTGCTATAAAGGAATGAAAAAAGACTTTGTTAATTTCTTGGCAATATTGCATCATTAGTCCTAGCAAAGTATGGTTTTATGGTTTTCTTACCTTGCATTCCTCCATTATTTTAGTGACCTCATTAATGATTTATTATAAGAAGACAACATGCTTTAATGACAAAATCAAGAGAAAAGAAAACAGGATACTAAATTGCAACTTGATTTCACTGCAGAATGAAGCAAATCCTTTCCTTGTTCCTGCTATCAATTCTCTTCTAGAAGCTATAAGTTCAGTGGTACCAAACTCATCCCCTGCTCAGTTATTCAGCCAGCTGTTCTGGATCACAGCAGAGAGCCAGGCATCTACTTGCTCACTCTGAATCCAAAACACAGTTTGCAAAATCCACACACTGAAGTGTTGTCGTTTTACTAATCAGTGATTCCTTACTCCATGGGTGTGTCTCATGCTTTAAACCCTAATCTAACCAGCTGGGATGTCAGCTCTTCAAGCCTAGAGCAGATTCACAGCCACATATTAGGTGCTTAATAAATAGCTATTGATTCAATAAGCTGAACTGAGAAGAGAGGAAGGGAGAAGGCTGCTGGTTGTAGTAATAGCAATGGTAATAACGAGTAAGAGAAGAGAGAAAAGAAGGTGTAACGGGAAAAAAGTACAGCTACCAGTTTCAAACTCAATAAAGGAAAAGAGTCCTAAACAACCTCCCAACCCTTGAAGGGTCAGTGTTTTAGAGAATATGTAATAATCTGGACACCACAATGAACTTCCTCCATCTTTTATCATAAAGATTTTCTTCAGAGAATATTACTCAGCCATAAAAAAGAATGAAATAACACCATTTGCAGCAACATGGATGGACCTAGAGATTATCATACTAAGTGAAGTCAGTCAGAAAGAGAAATACAAATACCATATGATACCACTTATATGTGGAATCTAAAATATAACACAAATGAACTTATCTATGAAACAAAAACAGACTCACAGACATAGAGAACAGACTTGTGGTTGCCAAGGTGGGGTGGAGGAGGGATGGGTTGGGAGTTTGGGGTTAGCAGGTGCAAACTATTATATATAGAATGGATAAACAGCAAGGTCCTACTGTATAGTACAGGGAACTATATTCAATATCCTCATATAAACCATAATGGAAAATAATATGAAAAAGAATATATATGTATAACTGATTCACATTACTGTACAGCAGAAGTTAACACAACATTGTAAACCAGCTATACTTCAATAAAATAGATTTTTTTTAAAAAAGAAAAACAAAAAATACCCAAAACAAATATCTGTCCCTGCTTTCAGTTCTTTTGGATATGTACCCAGAAGTAAAATCATTGGTCATATGGTAATTCTATGTTTCACTTTTTTTGAGGAACAACTTGTTATGGACTGAATGTTTGTGTTTTCTCAAAATTCATATGTAGAAATACTAACCCCCAATGTGATGGTATTAAGAGGTAGGGCCTTTGGCAGGTGATGAGGTCATGAGGGTAGAGCCATCATGAATGGGATTAGTACCCTAATAAAAGAGACCCCAGAGAACTCTCTTGCCTCTTCTGCCATGTCAGATCACAACAAGAGGATGGCCATCTAAGAATCAGGAACCAGGCTTTCACCAGTCACGGATTTGCCTGCACTTTGACCTTGAACTTCCCAGCCTCCATACTGTGAGAAATAAATGTTTATTTGTAAGCCACCCAGTCTATGATATTTTTGTTATAGCAACCATAATGGACTAAGACACTTCCATACCATTTTCCATTACAGTTATATCATTTCATATTCCACCAACAGTGCAGAAGTGTTCCAAGTTCTTCACATCTTTGTCAACTTGCTATTTTCTGTTTTTTGTTTTTTGTATCCTGATGGATGTGAAGTGGTATCTCACTGTGGTTTTGATTTGCATTTCCCTAATGATTAGTGATGTTGAGCAACATATCACGTGTCTATTGCCATTTGTGTATCTTCTTTGGAGAAATAGCTGTTTAAGTACTTTGCCCATTTTTGAATTTGAATTTAGTTGTTGAGTTGTAGAGTTTCTTTATATATTTCTGGCTACTAACCCCTTACAGTTATATGACTTTCAAATATTTACTTTCATTCTGCGGGTTGTCTTTTCACTCTGTCAATAGTGTTCACTGATACACAAATTTTTAAATTTTGACGGAGTCCAGTTTATCTGTTTTTTCTTTTGTCACCTGTTCTTTTGGTGTCATGTCCAAGAAGTCATTTCCAAATTCATATCATGAAGTTTATCTTCTGTGCTTTCTAATCCACTGTGACAGATTTAAATATCATATGTGTGCATTTGACCCACAAGTCTTTTTAAATATTTGTTATAATTCTTCTGACTTAAAGTTCTGCCTCCTGGAATAGTCCTATGTGGATCTGTTTCTGATATCTCAAATTCAATATGCCCAAACAAGATATTGTTCTCTAATTCCCCTCCATCCATTCCTGGGTCTCCCACATCCATTGAATTTTTATGACTTGCATTTATTCTCTTCAAAATCACCTTCTCATTTTATAAGAATTTATACTCCAACTCTACTAAGTCACAAAATATAACAAATGTCCTCCTAAAACAAGGAATTACAACGGTTATTGGGGGTGGGGGAGAGAAAGCAGTGGAACTATTTGCTGTAAATGAATTTTATGCTGAAGCTAAATACATGAAACAAATCACACTGAAGCAGTTCTGGTTGAGGTGAGCAGGGCATAACTGGAATCCCACTTACTTAGAATCTCCATCTCCTGAGAGATGGTCCCCATGAAAGCTATTGCCCTAGAGGTTTCAGGAGACTGTTTACCCTGTTCTGTGGAAAGGAAAGGACCTGGCTTAGATTATAATCTAAGAATATCATAGGCATAGATATCATACTGTCTATACTTTGCATTAAGTAGAACAAAAAGAAGAAAATGAGTTAATGTATTTATTTCAATCAATATTGCCAGTTAGTGCAGTTAGTTACAGGTATTAGTTATAAATATGAGAATCTATTTAAATTAAGAGTAATGTATAAAAACCTTTCTCCTTCTACTCCCTGCACCTCTGAGAGATGTAATATATGTCATTTGTTTTGCACAGAATGCTAGGGTCATCCTTTACTGCCTACTCTAACAACCTAGGGAAGTTTATTCTGAGAAAACACTCTCTGTCCTTCAACAATTACATAGAGATGGGTCATCAATTCTGAAGACTGTGAAGGTTGACAGCATCACTTGAGAATGTGTGTTTTTCCTTCTGCTGTAAGTCTCCTATTCTCATAGCTAAACTATTATGAAATGAAAACTTCCTGTGTTTTTGATTTCTGGCTTGCACTTGAAATTATACGGGAAATTAAAACCTTTCCAGCTAACCTGATCTGAAGAAGATGTAGAAGGAAACAATTTGAAATTCACTTTGTGCATGATATGATAGATTATAGAATTTGGGTGTCAGAGGACATGTGTATACATAATTTAACTAAAATTGACTGATAACATCCGTAGTCATGAACGGTGTACATCCTTGCTTGCACTTTGCCATTATTCTACTTGCTTATTAGGTATAAAATGATGCCTTACTTTTGTTTTCATTGTATTTCTCTGAACACTAATTCTTTGAGCATTTGTTTTATATGCTTACTTCTTTTTTAAAAATTGCCCTTTTGTATTATTTTCCCAAATTTCTAATGTGGTTGTTCCTTTCCTTGTTGATTTGCAAGAGTATTTTGTATATTTTGATAAGGTTATCACTACCTTTTCAGTTTTAAATATTTTAAATATCTACTTCCATTCTATCCATACTGTTATTTACCTAACAGAAGCAGTGAACAGTCACATGTATTATTTATTTATTTTTTTGCCTTATAGTTAATATTCCCTGTGTTTAACTTTAACAATCTATTCTTTATCCTAGGTCATAAAGACATTCTCCCTTTTTTTTTGTATTCGTCATTTTTTTTCCCTCTCACTTATGTTTCTACTCCATTTCTGGAGTCTACCTTTGTGCATAGTTTTAGGCAGGGATCCATGGTTGTGGTGATGGTGGAAGTGTGCTTCTTCTGAGATCTCCCATCTAGGAGAATGTAACTGACAGATGGCCCCAGCTTCTGTGCTCTGAGCCCTCCACAGCACTCATACTGAGACCATGCTTCCCACAGGCTTCTCCTGGCCTTGGACCAACACAGCAGGCTTGCTAAGGCAGGAATATTCCTAGGAAATGTGGGTCTTCTCTGATGGGTGACTTTAACTTGAGGACTCCCCATAGGCTTGGCCAAATTTTCTTGGACCTGCACTGCCATGTGAGACTGTTTCTAACTCTTCTCCCTTTCTCCTCTCCTGTACAAGTGTTGGACTTAAACTGCATCCTGAGGGGTCTCTTTGCCTCCTCCAACATGTATCTCATTTTCTTCACAGAAATTTTCCCCAATAAATCTCTTGTACCTCAAATCCAACTTTTGGGTCTGATTGAGTGATCTCAGAAAATTGAGGACCAACAAACTCATTCCCCTGCCTATTGGGTAAAGAGGACATTCTGAGTGGCATGCAGGGCACAGATAATCCCTAGCATAAGGTGACAGCTGAATTGCTAAAGACTTCACCAATGGTGATCTGGGAAAACTTCCTGGTGGAGGGGACCCTGTTGCAGGATGATGGTTCAGGCAATTAAAAGAGATGAGAAGGAAGAATGCCTACAAAAATAGTGGAATTGGCTGGTTACTGCTAAATTGTATTGTTGCCCCACAGAGAGATAAGGAGAAATGAGGATTGTTTAAAATCAGTTAAAGGCTAAGCATGAGAGCCAGTTACAGAGAGACGCTTACCTCCTGCAGAGGAAGAGTATACTAAAGATTTAATAGTTAGTTTCCCAGAGTTTGAATACTTAGTCAAAGCAGATCTGCTCTGCTTAGGTTGGGACTTGGTAGAGAAAAATCTGGGACCTTGAAATGTAAAATGGAGACAGGTGGATAGATATTGGTATTGGTCCTGCACATTCCTTGAACCTCAGAGTTTGTAGAAGTAGTCCCTTGTTCCTTAGTAAGAGCTAGCCCTTCTCCCATGGTGGAAGATGCTGCAGAGCCCTCTCCGCCACAAGGCAACAGATGCCTCCTCGAGATATTCTCTCCTCCTCAATTGACAATCAGGCCAGTAACTCAGCTAGGAATGTGCTGAGCCTTCAAGGTAATACAGGGCAAGTAAGGGTGCTGGGGGACAGAGTAAAACTTAAAAAGCTTTTCCTTCAACTTTACTCTCATTAAATTCTAGGCTTCAGCCACCCACCCTTCCTACATACTCCCATTCAAGATGGCCCCATCTCCCAGTATCTCACTTTTGTTATGATTTCCTGATCTAGAATCCATGTTTACTTCTTTATTCTTAGTTTATATGATTTGATTGATTTGGAGAAGGGAGTAAGTATCCTATGCTAGTTTACCATTTTGGCAGAAACAAAAGCCCAGATATACTCATGTGATTGTGTGTGTATGTGTGTGTGTGTGTGTGTATGCACACTATGTGAGTGTAAAAACTAATGCCATTTTTGAAAAATAAAAAGTGGGTAAGCCCTTTATAAGCAAACAGATATATCTGTTTATGTTTTTATACAGAAGGAACGATATGAAGGGATATATGACATTTTAAACTTGGGTTATTTTAAGAGGAAATTGGAGAGAGGTCGCCAGAGTTTTCTTTATACTACTCTATGTTTAGAAAACAGCTCCTGTAACTTCATCTCCTGAAATGAAATTACAATAAAATATATTTTAAAAATAACATGGGGCTTCCCTGGTGGCGCAGTGGTTGAGAGTCCCCCTGCCGATGTGGGGGACACGGGTTCGTGCCCCGGTCTGGGAGGATCCCACATGCCGCGGAGCGGCTGGGGCCTTGAGCCATGACCGCTGAGCCTGTGCGTCCGGAGCCTGTGCTCCACAACGGGAGAGGCCACAGCAGTGAGAGGCTCGCGTACCACACACAAAATAAAAATAAATAAAAATAACATGGACCAGGAGGTGGCAGCATATTAACACCTTTGGCCTAAGTTTCTTAGTGCCTTGCAGCATTTAAATGAACATAGGTGTGGGTCACAGTGATCTGTTGTTTCTGTATTTCTTAGATTCATCTATAATAAATCAATATTAACTGATTGCACAATCCAATCCTTGTTTTCTTTGGGTTGGCTTCTTGCTTAAATTATCATTTGATGTTTTTTACCTTTGTGACTAAGTCACTCTGATACTCCTCCACTATTTGCTACTCTTGTGTTTGGTTGTCATTAACATAGCTTTTGGGGTTACAGGAAATTCCCTGTTGATTTAAAAAGCAACCAGAAACACTCGTTGATTCTTTAATATACCATTACTTGGGGAAGTTCTGGGATCTTTGTCTGAGGGAGATAGAAAAAAACAATTTCTACCTGTGGGTCCCTGGTGGGCCTTCTGTAGCTCATACAGATCCTGTCTCCACTAGTGGACCAGCACCCCCAGAGGAAGGAGAGTTGTAAAGTGGTCATGCTATGCCTGGCTAACCACACTGTCCAAAGGGTCTGCTACTTTTAACAGCAGTTATCAAAAACACTTTTGGCTCTTTATGTAGTCTTGAGAAAGGACTCAGTTTTATACAAAACTGTATACCCATTGTCTAGAATACCCAATGTCTGACACATAGAGGTTTAAGAAATGTTTGTTAGATGAATAGCTGATTATGCAAGTAGTTGTGTAGAATCCTCTGGGTCAGTGATGTCCAATAAAACTTTCTGCGATGATGAAAATGATGTATATCTGTGCTACCCAATATGGTAGCCACTAGCCACATGTAGTTATTTTGTGTTTAAAATGTGATTTGTATGACTGAAAAATAAATTTTTAATTGTATTTAATTTAAATTAATTTATATCTAAATAGCGCCATCTAGCTAGTGGCTACCATATTGGACAGTACAGATTTTAATATACAGTAATGCTACATGATTTTCTATTCTCCACACTGAAATGTTAGTGAATGATGGACTGAGCCATTCTGCCTCAGTTGATTATGTAATACTCTTTCAAATAGTATCTGTTTATGCTTTTGAGGATACTGAATAAATAAACATGAGGCAATTATGCAGGATTTATGTGCTTGACATTTATTTCACTAGCTACATATTTATATAGACATATCTCTACATAATCTCTCTGTATCTCTATATAGATAGATCTCTCTATCTACATCTATATCTATCCATCCATCCATACATACATACATACATTCATCCATCTAGAGATGAATTATTTGCTTGTAGCAACTCAGTCTTCAAACTGCCTTCTTTCTCCAACAAGGTTCAGTTTCCAAATGATCTTAATTTGGCTAGGATTTTTTAGATATGAGTGTGATCATGATAGATGGCCTTTTAGAGTTCTCAGTGCATCAGCATTACATAAAAGGGGAGAAGAAAGACATTTTCAAACTCATGTAAAGAAATTGTGGGTGCAAGATTTTTAAGAGTGACTCTTTTCCTCTGATTACTGACATGATGGCAGTGGTTCTCAACTTGGGGTGATTTTGCCCCTCAGATGACATTTGACAATGTCTGGATACATTTTTTTTTCTTTTTTGATAGCTTTAGGTTTTTATTGATGCCCTGTATGAGGCTGAAGAAGTTCCTTCCTGTTTCTTTGTTTGTTGAGGAGGTTTTATCCTGAATGTTTTTTTTTTCCTGAGTTGATTACATTTATTGACATAATAAAACTTTGTAGGTATGTATAAAAACATTTATTAAAATCAGAATCAGAAAAGGTATGTCATCATTTTCTAAATTTGTTGACTGTTATGTTTTTTGTTTTTTTTTTTTAATTTTAATCTATTTTTTATACAGCAGGTTCTTATTAGTTATCCATTTTACACATATTAGTGTATACATGTCAATCCCAATCTCCAGATTCATCACACCACCACCGCCACCACTTTCCCCCTTGGTGTCCATACATTTGTTCTCTGCATCTGTGTCTCAATTTCTGCCCTGCAAAACGGATCATCTGTACCATTTTTCTAGGTTCCACATATATGCGTTAATAAGACATATTTGTTTTTCTCTTTCTGATTTACTTCACTCTGTATGACAGTCTCTAGATCCATCCACGTCTCTACAAATGACCCAATTTCATTCCTTTTTATGGCTGAGTAATATTCCATTGTATATATGTACCATATCTTCTTTATCCATTCATCTGTCGATGGGCATTTAGGTTGCTTCCAGGTCCTGTCTACTGTAAATAGTGCTGCAATGAACATTGGGATGCATCTGTCTTTTTGAATTATGGATTTCTCTGGGTATATGTCAAGTAGTGGGATTGCTGGGTCATTCTATTTTTAGTTTTTTAAGGAACTTCCATACTGTTCTCCAGAGTGACTGTATCAATTTACATCCCCACAAACAGTGCAAGAGGGTTCCCTTTTCTCCACACCCTCTCCAGCATTTGTTGTTTACAGATTTTCTGATGATGCCCATTCTAACTGGTGTGAGGTGATACCTCATTGTAGTTTTGATTTGCATTTCTCTAATAATTAGTGATGTTGAGCAACTTTTCATGTTCTTCTTGGCCATCTGTATGTCTTCTTTGGAGAAATGTCTATTTAGGTCTTCTGCCCATTTTTGGATTGGGTTGGTTGCTTTTTAATATTGAGCTGCATGAGCTGTTTATATATTTTAGAGATTAATCCTTTGTCCGTTGATTCATTTGCAAATATTTTCTCCCATTCTCAGGGTTGTCTTTTTGTCTCGTTTATAGTTTCTTAGCTGTGCAAAAGCTTTTAAGTTTCATTAGGTCCCATTTGTTTATTTTTGTTTTTATTTCCATTACTCTAGGAGATGGATCCAGAAAGATCTTGCTGTGATTTATGTCAAAGAGTGTTCTTCCTATGTTTTCCTCTAAGAGTTTTATAGTGTCCAGTCTTACATTTAGGTCCCTAATCCATTTTGAGTTTATTTTTGCGAATGGTGTTAGGGTGTGTTCTAATTTCATTCTTTTACATGTAGCCATCCAGTTCTCCCAGCACCACTTAGTGAAGAGTCTGTCTTTTCTCCATTGTATATCCGTGCCTCCTTTGTCATAGATTAGTTGACCATAGGTGTGTGGGTTTATCTCTGGGCTTTCTATCCTGTTCCATTGATTTATATTTCTGTTTTTGTGCCAGTACCATATTCTCTTGATTACTGTAGCTTTGTAGTATAGTCTGAAGTCTGGGAGCCTGATTCCTCCAGCTCCATTTTTTCCCCTGAAGACTGCTTTGGCTATTCGGAGTCTTTTGTGTCTCCACACAGATTTTAAGATTTTTTGTTCTAGTTTTGTAAGAAATGCCATTGGTAATTTGATAGGGATTGCATTGAATCTGTAGATTGCTTTGGGTAGTATAGTCATTTTCCCAATATTGATTCTTCCAATCCAAGAACATGGTATATCTCTCCATCTGTTGGTATCATCTTCAATTTCTTTCATCAGTGTCTTATAGTTTTCTGCATACAGGTCTTTTGTCTCCCTAGGTAGGTTTATTCCTAGGTATTTTATTCTTTTTGTTGTAATGGTAAATGAGAGTGTTTTCTTAATTTCTCTTTCATATTTTTCATCATTAGTGTATAGGAATGCAAGATATTTCTGTGTATTAATTTTGTATACTACAACTTTACCAAATTCATTGATTAGCTCTAGTAGTTTTCTGGTGGCATCTTCAGGATTATCTATGTGTAGTATCATGTCATCTGCAAACAGTGACAGTTTTACTTCTTCTTTCCCTATTTGGATTCCTTTTATTTCTTTTTCTTCTCTGATTGCTGTGACTAGGACTTCCAAAACTGTGTTGAATAATATTGGTGAGGGTGAACTTCCTTGTCTCCTTCCTGATCTTAGAGGAAATGCTTTCAGTTTTTCACCATTGAGAATGGTGTTTGCTGTGGGTTTGTCATATATGGCCTTTATTATGTTGAGGTAGGTTCCCTCTATGCCCACTTTCTGGAGAGTTTTTATCATAAATGGGTGTTGACTTTGTCAAAAGCTTTTTCTGCATCTATTGAGATGATCATATGGTTTTTCTTCTTCAATTTGTTAATATGGTGTATCACATTGATTAATTTGCATTTATTGAAGAATCCTTGCATCCCTGGGATAAATCCCACTTGATCATGGTATATGATCATTTTAATGTGTTGTTGGATTCTGTTTGCTTGTATTTTGTTGAGGATTTTTGCATCTATATTCATCAGTGATATTGGTCTGTAATTTTTTTTTTTTTTTTTTTTTTGCGGTACGTGGGCCTCTCACTGTTGTGGCCTCTCCCGTTGTGGAGCACAGGCTCCGGACGCGCAGGCTCAGCGGCCATGGCTCAAGGGCCCAGCCGCTCTGCGGCATGTGGGATCTTCCCGAACCAGGGCACGAACCCGTTTCCCCTGCATCGGCAGGCGGACTCTCAACCACTGCGCCACCAGGGAAGCCCTGTAATTTTTTTTTTTTTTTGTAGTATCTTTATCTGGTTTTGGTATCAGGGTGATGGTGGCCTCATAGAATGAGTTTACGAGTGTTCCTTCCCCTGCAATTTTTTGGAGAAGTTTGAGACGGATGGGTGTTAGCTCTTCTCTAAATGTTTGATAGAATTCACCTGCGAAGCCATTGGGTCCTGGACTTTTGTTTGTTGGAAGATTTTTAATCACAGTTTCAATTTCATTACTTGTGATTGGTCTGTTCATATCTTCTATTTCTTCCTGGTTCAGTCTTGGAAGGTTATACTTTTCTAAGAATTTGTCCATTTCTTCCAGGTTGTCCATTTTATTGGCATAGAGTTGCTTGTAGTAGTCTCTTAGGATGCTTTGTATTTCTGCGGTGTCTGTTGTAACTTCTCCTTTTTCTTTTCTAATTTTATTGATTTGAGTCCTCTCCCTCTTTTTCTTGATGAGTCTGGCTAATGGTTTATCAATTTTGTTTATCTTCTCAAAGAACCAGCTTTTAGTTTTATTGATCTTTGCTATTGTTTCCTTTGTTTCTATTTCATTTACTTCTGCTCTGATCTTTATGATTTCTTTCCTTCTGCTAACTTTGGGTTTTGTTTGTTCTTCTTCTTCTAGTTCTTTTAGGTGTAAGGTTAGATTGTTTATTTGAGATATTTGTTGTTTCTTGAGGTAGGATTTTATTGCTGTAAACTTCCCTCTTAGAACTGCTTTTGCTGCATCCCATAGGTTTTGGATCGTCGTGTTTTCATTGTCATTTGTTTCTAGGTATCTTTTGATTTCCTCTTTGATTTCTTCAGTGATCTCTTGGTTATTAAGTAGTGTATTGTTTAGCCTCCATGTATTTGTGTTTTTACGTTTTTCTCCCTGTAATTGATTTCTAATCTCATAGCATTGTGGTTCAGAAAAGATGTTTGATATGATTTCAGTTTTCTTAAATTTACTGAGGCTTGATTTGTGACCCAAGATGTGATCTGTCCTGGAGAATATTCCTTGTGCACTTAAGAAGAAAGTGTAATCTGCTGTTTTCGGATGGAATGTCCTATAAATATCAATTAAATCTATCTGGTCTATTGTGTCATTTAAAGCTTGTGTTTCCTTATTAACTTTCTCTTTGGATGATCTGTCTATTGGTGTAAGTGAGGTGTTAAAGTCCCCCAATATTATTGTGTTACTGTCAATTTCCTCTTTTATAGCTGTTAGCATTTGCCTTATGTATTGAGGTGCTCCTATGTTGGGTGCATATATATGTATAATTGTTATATCTTCTTCTTGGATTGATCCCTTGATCATTTTATAGTGTCCTTCCTTGTCTCTTGTAACATTCTTTATTTTAAAGTCTATTTTATCTGATATGAGTATTGCTACCCCAGCTTTCTTAAATTTCCATTTGCATGGGATATCTTTTTCCATCCCCTCACTTTCAATCTGTATGTGTCCCTAGGTCTGAAGTGGGTCTCTTGTAGACAGCATATATATAGGTCTTCTTTTTGTATCCAGTCAGAGAGCTTGTGTCTTTTGGTTGGAGCATTTAATCCATTCACATTTAAGGTTAATTATTGATATGTATGTTCCTATGACCATTTTCTTAATTGTTTTGGGTTTGTTTTTGTAGGTCTTTTTCTTCTCTTGTGTCTTCCACTTAGAGAAGTTCCTTTAGCATTTGTTGTAGAGCTTGTTTGGTGGTGCTGAATTCTATTAGCTTTTGCTTGTCTGTAAAGCTTTTGATTTCTCCAACGAATCTGAGTGACACCCTTGCCAGGTAGTGTAATCTTGGTTGTAGGTTCTTCCTTTTCATCACTTTAAATATACCGTGCTACTCCCTTCTGACTTGTAGATTTTCTGCTGAGAAATCATCTGTTAACCTTATGGGCGTTCCCTTGTATGTTATTTGTTGTTTTTTCCATGTTGCTTTTAATAATTTTTCTTTGTCTTTAATTTTTGTCAATTTGATTACTGTGTGTCTTGGCATGTTTCTCCTTGGCTTTATCCTGCCTGGGACTCTCTGCCCTTCCTGGACTTGGGTGGCTATTTTCTTTCCCAAGTTAGGGAAGTTTTCAACTATAATCTCTTCAAATATTTTCTCATCTCTTTCTCTCTCTCTTCTCCTTTTGGGACCCCTATAGAGCGAATGTTGGTACATTTAATTTTGTCCCAGAGGTCTCTTAGGCTGTCTTCATTTCTTTTCATTCTTTTTTCTTTATTCTGTTCTGCAGCAATGACTTCTACCATTCCGTCTTGCAGGTCACTTATCCGTTTTTCTGCCTCAGTTATTCTACTATGGATTCCTTCTAGTGTACTGTTCATTTCAGTTATTGTCTTGTTCATCTCTGTTTGTTTGTTCTTTAATTCTTCTAGGTCTTTGTTAAACATTTCTTGCATCTTCTCAATCTTTGCCTCTATTGTTTTTCCGAGGTCCTGGATCATCTTCACTACAATTATTCTGAATTCTTTTTCTGGAAACTTGCCTATCTCCACTGCATTTAGTTGTTTTTCTGGAGTTTTATGTTGTTCCTTCATCTGGTACATAGTCCTCTGCCTTTTCATTTTGTCTATCTTTCTGTGAATATGTTTTTCATTCCACAGGCTGCAGTGTTGTAGTTCTTCTTGCTTCTGCTGTCTGCCCTCTGGTGGATTAGGCTGTCTAAGAGGCTTGTGCAAGCTTCCTGATGGGAGGGACTGGTGGTAGGTAGAACTGGGTGTTGCTCTGGTGGGCAGAGCTCAATAAAACTTTAATCTGCTTGTCTGCTCTTGGGTGGGGCTGAATCCCATCCTTGTTGGTTGTTTGGCCTGAGGTGACCCAGCACAGGTGGGGCTAATGGTGCACTCCGGGAGGGCTTAGGTCAAGGAGTACTTCCCAGATCTGCTGCTGCCAATGTCCTTGTCCCTGCGGTTAGCCACAGCTGCAACACCCCACCTCTGCGAGAGACTCTCCAACACTAGCAGGGAGGTCTGGATGAGTCTCCTATGGGGTCACTGCTCCTTCCCCCTGGGTCCTGATGTGCACACTACTTTGTGTGTGCCCTCCAGGAGTGGAGTCTCTGTTTCCCCCAGTCCTGTCAAAGTCCTGCAATCAAATCCCTCTAGCCTTCAAAGACTGATTCTCTGGGAATTCCTTCTCTCGTTGCTGCATCCCCAGGTTGGGAAGCCTGACATGGGGCTCAGAACCTTCACTCCAGCAGTTGGACTTCTGTGGTATAATTGTTCTCCAGTTTTTGAGTCACTCACCCAGCAGTTATGGGATTTGGTTTTATTGCTCCTACTGTCTCATTGTGGCTTCTCCTTTGTCCTTGAATGTGGGGTATCTTTTTTGGTGAGTTCCAGTGTCTTCCTGTTGATGATTGTTTAGCAGCTAGTTGTGATTCCAGTGCTCTCGCAAGAGGGAGTGAGTGCACATCCTTCTCTGCCATCTTGAACCAATATCTTTAATATTGTTCTTTAATTTTTTTATTTTAAAAGGCAAAGAATTTCTCAAAGGACATTAAACTCTTATTATTTTTTGATATTTTAATTATATTTATGAATTTCAGAAGGGGGTTAATATATAATACTTCTTATACAACATATATTCTGTTTTCAGTGTATCAACTAAATGCATAATTTAGAAAGATCACAAACAGCCTTATATATTCTAAACTGGGATGAGGGTGAGAAAACACTTTCTTACTTGCTCCATCTTTCCATGCCTGCAAACTTACACAATTTTACCTCAGGCTCTATGTTTTTCCTCCCTTTCTCTGTAATTATGTCATTTTCACATTAAATTTTCCAATTAAAATCCAACATGTTAAACTTTTCGAATCTTAAATAAAAAATTGTTAACATGGTTTCCTGAAATAAAGAATATTAACATTACCAAGTTAATATTTTCTCCAGTGGTAGAGAAAAAAAAACTCTTAAATTCACAACTCAGAATAATTTCTGGAATTGGAAACCACAAATCTGAAACAGATATTTTAAACATGAAATAAAATTAAACTTACTGATACATCACCCACTGTTGAGAATGCACACTCTTCCACCTCTATGCTTCTTTGTGATTTCTCATCAAATGAGTAGCATCTGGACATTCTTTCAGACTTGTAAGGTGACTAAAGCAAGAATATACTTAAGGATTTAAAATAAACTAGTTTAACAAGTTTGGATGGTAAACTTTAACCAATAGTATGGTTTGAGGTGAAGAATCACTTGATAATCTTTGTTTTAGGAAGTAAATATTTCCTGATTCTGGCTAATTAAATGAGAAACAATATAATGTCCAAAACCTAAGCAAAACCCTTGAATACTTGGAGCAGTTTTGTGTTTGTCTTTCAAGAGATGGCACTGTTTGTTCTGAGTCAGTACGTTCTGGTCTTCAGGCTATGCCTTTTCTCCTTTTAGAGGCAAGTGTGAAACAAGATCAGAGATTTTCATAAAAGGTTTGATAGCCCTTGACTTGCTTTTCTTAGTGCAATGGTACCTGTCTGGGTCTGGCCCAATAATTCTTTTGTATCTGCTTAAAGGGGAATCCAGCTTTAAGGTGGGAAAGTGAAAATGTATTTGTGCCAACTGCCATTTTCAAGGACTTCCCCAACTCTCCTTGTGATTTCCTTTGTAGCTACAGCAGTGCCTACTTTTATTGACTTTGAGTTTTCTTTTCTGTCCATCAGATCTTTTTTTTTCCCCACTGTGTCTTTGCCCACATGCCTAGAATATTGTTTTCCTTCTTTGTAATACAGTTCTCAATTAAAAATCCACTTCACTGTAAGATTCAAGACATTTAGTTAGAATCTTATTACACAGAGTCCTGGATGTTTTCCTGTAATTTCCCTACTGTCCAAATAGCCCTTGACCCATGTTCTCCCTTCAAGCAGGAACCTAGTTTTAGTTTTCTTTAGTTTCAAAATATTCCTCCTTTTAGACAGTGGAAGATTTGAGGCCAGAAACTGTGACATCTTTGAATGAATGCACTTATTATCACCTCTGTAAACACTTTGACATTAAATGTTTACTGAATCTTTCTTTTAGTCAATTTGACAATCAACATTTAAATTCATATTTCAATACCTCTTTTGAGAAGAAGTTTTTGGCAAAACAGGCACATAAAATTACAATGGATAAATTAACATATGGGAAAATGTTCAAATTGGCTAATAAATAAAAATTCTATACCTTTGTCAACTTTTTACTAATGTTTGACAAGTTACTACAATCTTAACCACTTAAAATGACACCCATTTATTATTTGTTTTTATTCTGTTTGTCAGAAGTCCAGGTGGGCCCAACTTTGTTCTCTGCTTAGTGTTTAAAGGCTAAAAGCAAGAAGTGGGCTCAGTTGGGTTTCTATCTGGAGGCTGTGATAAAGAATCACTTGCTAGCATATTTAGTCTGTTGGTAGAATTAAGTTCATTTCAGAAGGACTAAGGTCCCTGTTTTTTTGCTCCCTATCATCTTGGGCTTCCCTCAGTTTCTGGAGGCTAACTGAATTCCTTGGTAAATGGTCCCTTTCATTTTCAAGCCAACAGTGGTGCATCTTCTCACACTTGGAATCTCTTTGATTTTTCTACTACCAAGAAGAGAAAATTCTCTGCTTCTAAGGGACTCTGCTTTTAAAGGATTAGACTTAAACCCACCTGGAAAAATCTCCAACTCAAAGTCAGGTGATTAGTAACCTTAATCATATCTACAAAACTCCTTTTGCCATGTAATGTAACATAAGCATGGGTATGATTTCTCATTATATTCACAGTAAGATTAGGGCAGAAGATCTTGGAGGACCATTAAAAAAAAAAAAAGAATTCTGTCTACCACAATACTAAAAAATAAAAAAGATTGTTTTCCCCCTTTTAAACTATATGTTTAATAATGTTAGATATTTAGTAAAAATTCAACATTCACATACTCTGGGGCTATAGTCAGTTGGTACAACTCTTTCAAGAATGGAAACTTATTAAAGTAGTAAGGAGGGAAGAACTTTTATGTGAAGGGATTCATGTGTACATGCAACATTATAGTGTGTTTAGAGCACTAGAATACCTCTTTAAAAAATGAAAATTAAGAATAGCAAAAGGAAAGAAGCCAAGATGAGAGATTAAAATGGAAAATAGGAAGGGGATAATCATGGAAGTTTTGTACATCTAGAAACTATGTTTTGTCTTTACCCTATAGGTTAAGGTCTCATTTCTTTTTATGCCATGTCCATGGTCATCTTTGGCTGTCTGGTGAAGACTATGGACCCCTTCTCATAATAATGTTTTTAGATGCATAAAATAAAATACATAGAATTATACTAAAACCAGTATATGGTGATGTGGTTATCAAAATAGTTTTGAAATTTTTGAATAGAAATAAATATGCTTCTCTTTTAACATATTAAATAACAGGATTTAGCAATGAGTCTAGTAACAATTTCAAAGTTGCAGTGAGAATAAATATATTTTGATACATATGCAACAACTATTAAATGAAATTAAAATATCTATGATTTCTCTTGGTGACAAAGTCACTGATACAACTTATGTTACTGGGTTGTTGGGTTTTTTTTTTGCCTATTTTATAATGGAAAGAAAAAGTAAGTTTCTGTTAAAAGTTAGTGAAGATAAAGAAGATTATTTTTTTCCTATCCAAGTTGTGCTCTAGATTAAGTACATCTTCTGTAGGAGTTTTCTAGATTAAGTACATCTTCTGTAGGAGTTGGAGAAATTAGAGGTATTTGAAATTAGAAATGCAGGGACATGGACTATAGGACTTCAGGATTAGAGAAAGAAGATCATTTTGAGGTTCTTCCAACAGTTAGAAGGAGATGATGGAAGTGGAAAAGAAGTTAAGATCATTTGGATTTATGAGTTCAAAGAATTGAGGCTGGGTGTGGATTATCTACTTGGATGTTGAAACTGACAACAATGAAGATAGGAGTCAGATACATAGGTCCATTCTGAGCAGGTGCCTAGTACCTCAGTTAATGTGGGGGGTGTCCAGAGCTTGGAAGTGATTAGGAGGGGCAATATGTGGTACAGTTAGAGGCATGAGCCTATATACTAAAAATAGTTTATATTTTTATACTATTGTGCAGCAGTAATTGTTGGAAGACTACACGAATATTTGGAAGCTTTTAAATGGGTGTTGGAAGAATTTTGACTTAGTATTAGAGCCAGGGAGAAAGAGCAATCACTTGAGAGGGTTACAATGAAAGGGTGTGTTAGATAGGGACATCCAGACTTGAGTAAGAGGTTGAGGGAGCGTTCTGTGAAAGGTTGAAGGTATAGGAACATTCTGATAAAAAAAAAAAAAAAAAGAAAGAAAGATTAAGTGGAATCAGCTGAGAAAAAGGGTAGTAGTGAGGTGTTAAGCCAGTGGGAAAGACAATGAGCAGTGTGGTGAGAGGGAAAAGAAACCACAGGCATTATGAGAAAGAAGCAAAGCAGAGGTAAGGATATGTGATCACAGTGGTCTTCATTTGGTGCAGTGCAAGAGGGTTCATGGAGTGAGGAAGGGTAAGACACCATACTTTATGATTCATGACCCTGGTGAAAAATTTAGTTGCTAGCAGGCTATCCTAATGTTCTGGGCAAGGTCTATGTGGTGTAACTATTTAATGTATCGACTCAAAGATAGCCATTAGAAGTGATAATAATACCAAACATGTGGTCATTGGAAAATATATAGTGTCAGATGGAGAAATACATAATTTTATATATGCTATTATGTCAATTTTGTCAAATATATGTAGGTATATATACAAGAATAGGAAGGTAAAAAATAAAAATAGTTGTAAGTTGATAAAATTGTGTGCCCTCTCCTTCTAAAAAGTATTAGTTATAATGTTCCCACAGGGGTTTTTTTGTGTGTGTAGTGGGATAAGTAAATCCCATTAATTTCCTTTAATTAAAAAAAAAACTTTTATTCTGTAATGCAACTATGTTTTTCCTACGAAACTTTTATAAAGTGGCTGTGGCTTAATATTTGTCTTTCCAATGGTCTTAACTTTCAGGTTCTATTTATTTCTCCTCTCCACTTTTAAATTATTCTTTTCTTCAAAGTGCCTTTCAGCCTATTCATTCAACTTCCTAATCCTCTTTCCCTAAGGATTATTACTTGTAGGACAAACACTAGAGGATTTAAAAAATTATCCCAAGAATTCAGTAATCTCCACCTAGATCTAAACAGGAAAATATGGGTTTGAGGTTCAGCAGAAAGTACTAGTTTTTAACACAGATGAAGGGTAGCTGAAACCATTAGGAAGGTAATCCTATGCATTTCTGAAATTTCTCCTCCTGAAAACATTTCTTAGGGGGGCATCTGAACATCTTTCATGGAGAGCATTGACATTTGGGAATGGAAAGAGAAGAAAGATCTAACAGGGTGATCGCCTCATCTCCAAAACTAAATTTTAAATAAAAGTTGGGACATAGATTCTGACAATGGAACAAAATGTATAAAAATAGAACTTCACAGGAAACCTATGACATCTGGTTAGCATACTCACAATTACATAGCTCTGTGACTTAAGTTAAAGAATCTTTAATAATTCAGAATGTAGACTAAGATATTGCTAAGCAGAGTCTTTAAAATATACTTTGTTAAATTCTGACTTTGGAATGATTTTGGTATTTTCCATTGTCAGCTATGTAATAGCTTTAACAATGTTCCCGGTTGATTTTTTCTTTTTTTTAATTTTTATTGGAGTATAGTTGATTTACAATGTTGTGTTAGTTTCAGGTGTACAGCAAAGCAAATCAGTTATACATATATATAATATATTATATATAAATATCTCCACTCTTTTTTAGATTCTTTTCCCATATAGGTCATGACAGAGTATTGAGTAGAGTTCCCTATGCTATACAGTGATTGATTATAGAGTTCTCCAACAAGTTGTCATAAAATATGCTGTAAATAAAATGAGTTGGGACTATATTCAGTCTTAAAGCTATCAAGTGAACAACAATTAATTTGATTTGCTTGGTACTTTTCTTTTTGTGATAAGTTAATATTAACCATATGAGCTGTATTATATATTATTTCTCTTCAAGAAAATGCTAAATATAATTTCAACAAAACAGTGGTGTTTGCAAAATACATAAAGCAATACTAATGATAATGCTGACATTGTATAAAAACAATGACAATCTTAGTGCATGTGCAGCATCAGCTGTGCTGATACCAATTTATAATAATATACTTTGCACTTTTCAAACAGTTTGAAATGTTCTCTGAATTTGGACTTTAATTTATTATTCAAGAGGAAAGCCTCATAACATCGTGAGGAGATAGATTAAGTTCCATTTAACAGGATAAGGACAGTTGGGAGTAAAGATGTATTTCTCTTCTTAATTGTGTGACAAGATTACAATTTTCTCATTTCTTATTAGCCATAGTTAAAACTTTCAGGCAAGAAAAATACTGAAACCTGTAAAAGAATGTTTATTGTAAGTATTTACAAAATCATCTTAATCAAAACTTTTTAGTTTGCTGCATTTTAGTGTGCTTCCTGTAGTTTTGTTTATAAAACAGATTTTCTAATAAGGCATTAAAAAGAGCAAAGTTCAAAACAAACTTTTGTTGTTTCAGCAGGGTTTGAACTATTTTGCTGCTCCTTATTTTAAAATATGGTATATAATTTACACAACATCAAGTCTTTAAATTACTTCATAAGCTTAGTGTGGAGGGTGAGAAAGGGATGGGGTAAGATATAGATTTGGAGGTTAAACTTTCCATGGAGTGTTCTGACCTGCCAATTTAATTGGCTCTGCAGCTTTGCCTATGTTAAAATCATCCTTCATTTCCTTAGGTATAGTTGGATATAGTTTTAAGTGGTATTATTTGTCTTAACCATAAAACTGGTTTGGTTAAATAATATACTTGCTAATATACATGCTAAACACCATGTGAGTTTAACTTACATTTTTTCCAAGGAGAAACATCTGTTTGGCAACAATCATTTAATCCCAGTGACTTCTAGAACTGCAATATCCCTGGCTAGTGAATGTGCATAACACAGAGTAGTGCAGAGAAGACTGAACTGGATGAAAGAGCTCCTGGATTCTGTTCCTCTACTGGCTATCACCTACTGTATTCTTCGGGGAAATTCTCTTGGCTTTGATTTCACATGAGTCAAAAAAGGAGGTTGATATAGACAGTCTTTTAGGTCTCTCCCAGCTCTAACAGCTATAATTCTGGCATTAACTTCAATAATTTGTAACAAGTTTATTTTTCATTTCCATGATGGCATGAAGGAATGCCTTGCACACATCCCCTCTCTGTCAAATAAATATATGAACAAAGCAATAAGTTCACTGGGTGATTGCTATTAATATATTTTTGTTCTTATTGTTATTGAATCATGAAGATTTAACTGAGAGGTGGTTAAGCATTACAATAAGTTTTGTTCAATTCTTACTCTAGTATTAAAAACTAACCCTTTAGTTCTCATGGCATTCCACAGAGATTATGTGCTGTATCATTTACTGTCAACCTAATGAATTTGACCTGTCTTTTTTTTTTTTTTTTTTTTTCGGTACACGGGCTTCTCACCGTTGTGGCCTCTCCCGTTGCAGAGCACACGCTCCGGGACGCACAGGCTCAGCGGCCATGGCCCACGGGCCCAGCCGCTCCGCGGCATGTGGGATCTTCCCAGACCGGGGCACGAACCTGTGTCCCCTGCATTGGCAGGTGGACTCTCAACCACTGCACCACCAGAGAAGCCCTGACCTGTCTTTTAAAACGAGTCAAATTGCAGAGTTTTTTACCTATGAAAAGATATATCATTATAGCATTCACAGCATAAGAGACAAAACCCAGGGGTTTTTTTTGTTGTTTTTTGTTTTCTTTTTGCGGTACGCGGGCCTCTCACTGTTGTGGCTTCTCCCGTTGCGGAGCACAGGCTGCAGACACGCAGGCTCAGGGGCCATGACTCACGGGCCCAGCCGCTCTGCGGCATGTGGGATCTTCCCGGCCCGGGGCATGAAACCGTGTCTCCTGCATCGGCAGGCAGACTCTCAACCACTGCGCCACCAGGGAAACCCCCCAGGTTTTTTTTTTTTAACCACAATATATATGTAAAATTCACCAAGCAATAATACTGATAAATAAAAATGCTAACACTAAAAAACAAAAAAGTCACCTTCTTTATAATCTTAATGCATTTGCAGCATCATCTGTACTGACATCAGTTTGCAATAATATACTTTGCAGTTTTTGAGCAGGTTTTAAATATTTGACTTTTCAACTTTATTATTCAACAGGAAAGCCTCACAACAATACCATGGGGTAAATAGCTTAATGTCCCTTATGGTAGATGGAAAATATGAGTCAAAAGTTATCGCATGATTCCCATAACACCACTCAATAAGTCAGGATCAAACTAGAAATAGGATACATAAATCCTATTTTAAAATCTACTTTTCCATTTCTTAGATTTTCCTGTAGCCTTTTGCATTTCTCATTTGTGTTAAAATGTCATTGAGTTGAATTAAACTAATCATATAATTATTTAAATAAGTATATAGTTTCACAGAGATTTGCAAAAAGTTATCACAGTCTTCTGAAATATAAATAGAGGTACACAAAAGCACATATCCATTCTTATAGAAATTAATTAGTAGAAAATAATTTTTTTGTAGGCAGATTTGTTTTCTTGTTTTTACCAAATGATGCATTAGGCTTTAACATAAAAAAAGATATATCATCAGTCAGACACATCTTGAATATGCTAAATATTCTCCAGAAAGCTTTGGCTTTTTCTCTACGTACAAAAGGAAGCATAAGAATTTAAATTTTTACTCTGTTTTTCCTGTTGATATTTAATTGTTAATAGTCATCAACTCAGAAATTTGGTGACCTTTTCTTTTCAAAAGTGTGTATGATGACCCTTTCATGTTTATTATATCTTAATATTGATATTAAATAATAACTAGGAGTTTTTTAGTTATATTTATCTTGTTTGCATATATTACATATAACACATATACATGTAAATTAAAAGTTTTAGTTATTAAAGAAACTAAGAGGCTAAATTTTTCTCCAGTAAATCAGAGCAACAAGTCTAGTGTTTGAGGTCTTACATTTGAGACCTGGATGTGAAAACAGCTGCATCTGTAGTCACAACCCTGGTGACAGATGACCTTGTATCCTATGACTACTTGTGTATAAGAAGCCTTGGTTCAACATACATTAATGAGACATAAAAAGTGATTTTGAAAACCTAGTAATTCACCTAATTGTTTTTACAATGTAATTTTAAGTATTCTGAAATCAAGTACATGATTTTAAAGAAGAAAGATACAGTTTTTAAAAAGTATATTGTTTTATTGAGTCCTAAACAAATGAATAATAGTTGATAGCCCCTAGTCTGTATTGAGAGCCTGCTGTGTACAGACACTGTTCCAAGTAATTTACTTGTAAGCATGCATTTAATCCTCATGATGATCTTAGGTAGGTACTATTTTTATTCTCACTGCAGAAATGAAAGAACTAATGCACAGAGATGTTAAGGACACAACTTATACGTGGCAAAGCCAATGTTCAAGCTCAGGCAGCCTGGTGCCAAAGCCTGTGCTCTCCACCCCTAGACTTGGGGCTGGTTTAAGCCCCAACGTCATTCACTCATTTGACAAATTAAGTTTATTTACATTAAAACTCATAGAGACATTCCTTTCCATTATAACAAACCTTTATATAATGTATAATATATGCCAGGCACTATCCTAAGTGCTTTGTACAAATCAACTCTCCTAACCTTTCTGGACATTCTGGTAGGCATCTGACTTGACAGAGAACTGAAGACTTATAAAAGCACCATATGCTAATGTAGGTATATCTTAATAAATAATTGGATGTCTCATCCCAACAAAAATCTAGAGTGCTTGTTTTTTTTTTGTTTTTTTTTTTTTGCGGTATGCGGGCCTCTCACTGCTGTGGCCTCTCCCATCGCGGAGTACAGGCTCCGGACGCACAGGCTCAGTGGCCATGGCTCACGGGCCCAGCCGCTCCGCGGCATGTGGGATTTTCCCGGACCGGGGCACGAACCTGTGTCACCTGCATCGGCAGGTGGACTCTCAACCACTGCGCCACCAGGGAAGCCCTAGAGTGCTTGTTTTGTTATTAATCATTTGAAACTCAACTCTTCTAGCCTTGGTCCCATTGGTTCCTTTTATCTTCTACCCATGGAAGAGTGTTCCCAAGAGTTGTCTTTATTCTCCTTTTTGGTCTAACTCCAAATGATGCATGGATGGCAAGATGCTGTTAGAGAATAAATCAGAAATGCTTAGTAACAATACAACATGCATCCTGAAGCTAGTGCTTGTGTGTATAACCCAATGTTAACAGCAAGTTCAGATACATTTAAACATCTTCTAAATGGTGACTCTCATGGTTAATGATAATGATCTGTATTACTATTTATAAACCCAGGTTAGAGTTCAAATTATATTACAAATCCCACACTTCTCCATTCTAGCCATTGAATGTCCAGTCATCAGTCCTAGAATGTTGAAGCCCTGAATCCTCAGGGATGATTGCTGTTTGATATTTTGCTATATGAATCCCAAGTGCTCCAAGTAGTGTATGAGGTAAGATTTTGACAGCCCTGGCAGCTCTTCATATCCTGTGGAAAGTGATGTTCCCCATCTTCACTTGGGGGAAACCATTTATAAATATTCATCTGATTAATAAGATCACAGTTTCTCTTGTGAGTGAGGAGTTGGTGCTATTTGTCATTTGCTGTGTCTTCTTTGCTTAGGGTAGAGAAATACTTCTGTCACGTGTATACAAAGTCCACCTCATGATATTAGATTGGTCTGACTCTGAAGGACTTCTTGACATCCAGCACAAGCACTGATTCAAACCACAAGAATATAAATAATACACAATATGCAGGAGTTTTAGCTCTGTGTGCCGTGGATAAAATTCATGGTCAATTCACACTAGATACCAGTCTTTGAGGCAATCCAGCCTCGATACTGACTCACTCTTGTGTAGACCCCAGGTTTTTTGGGAAGAGCACATGATTGTCCCCAACTTACTATACTGACAAGGTACCAGATGTCATGATTATCATAAACCAGAGGTCCACCACAATCTCCCTAGAGAAAAAAATATATTTAAAATTGTTAACATCAATAGGAAGGTCACTGCAGTCATCTCTCTTCCACAGGAAAAATGGAAACTGGTACACAGAACATGCAGCCAAACTAGAGATAGATTATATGATGTTTCTCTCAACTGAGTTAAAATTTTGTGCTAAACTTTAAAGTGAATTGTTTTCTAGAAAGACTAACATTCATTCATATGGAATGGTTACATTATTTCTGGTTCAGCATCCCTAGATTTTTTTGCTAGTTTTATTAGACCCTTTAAGCATGGGGTTTAGTAAGCATTTATCTAAAATATTTAACATGAGGTTGGTATTTGTGCCTAGGTAGAAATTTTCTGTGATCTCTTCTGAATGTCTTAGCTTGACTGTATTTTATGGACCTAATTTTGGTCTCCTTTTCTGTTACTCACCTAGTTCTAATTTATGTTTGCTTTCTGAATTTTATATAGATTAAATCTCTTTTGGATCAAGGAAGATTAAGTAAATAAACAGTTGTAAGTGTAGAGGTTAAAATTGTGGTCTCACTAGTTGAACTGCCCAAGTTTCAGGTCTAGTTCTATTAATTACTGGTTGTGTGACCTGAGGTAAGATACACAGGGTAACCTCTCTGTGCCTCTTCCACCTCCTTCATTTATTTTTTCTTTTATCAGCTATTTATTGAATTCCTATTATGTGTCCCAGGCATTCTGATGGACATTGAGGATAAAACGATGACCAAAAATGAACGGTCCCTATGCTCATAGAGCTTGACATTTAGGTTAAAAAAACACAATATTAAATAAGCCTACAAATATGCAAAATGACAACTGTGATAAGTGCTATGGAAACATACAATGGGGGATTCGACTAGTCAGGGAGGAAAGGGATGTTTGCCTTGATGAGATGTAATTGAGCTGATATCTAAAAGAAGAGGAGTAAATCATGAAAAGAAAGGTGTGGATAAAATGTGTTCTAGACAGAGGGAACAGCATGACAAATGCTCTGGGCATGAAGGAGCCTGGCATATGCAAAG
The DNA here is from genome assembly GCF_963455315.2 of Globicephala melas. Taxonomy (NCBI): domain Eukaryota; kingdom Metazoa; phylum Chordata; class Mammalia; order Artiodactyla; family Delphinidae; genus Globicephala; species Globicephala melas. The sequence continues at coordinate 85,788,863 of NC_083318.1, forward strand.
GCCTGTAGAAAGGGGGACTGGAGAGAAGACAGCAACGGGGCAAGTGGTACATAATGAGGCCATAGAGGTAAGGAGAGACTAGTCTATATGTAGCCCTATGGGTCTTTTACAGATGGTTTTGATTTTTATCATAAGATAAAAGCAAAGGTAAACCACTGAAGTTTTAAGTGTTTTAAGGAGGGGGTTGACATGATCAGATTACATCTTGTTAGAAACTGTCCTGGCATTCATTTGACTAATGCACTAAAGGAGCATAAGAATGAATATAAGGGAGATAAACTAGATGGTTAATGTGGTTGGGGGTTGGAGGGAAGGGAAGGGGAGGAGAGAGAGGTTGAGAGAAGAGAGAAAGGCAAGAGATGGTGGAGAGAGATTTTAGGAGGTAAAACCCATGGGATTAGGTAATCAATTGGATATGGGATAAAGAGAGAAATTAGAATGATTTCTAGACTCTGGCTTATTTAACATAATGAAAGGGGATTCCATTCATAGAGATACAAAACATAGGAAGAAGATCAGGTGGGGAGGGGAATAAGAACAGAATCATGTACAACATTTGAATCTGAGATGCCTTTGAAACATCCAACTGGAGCTGCCAAGTAGGAATAGAATATATAAGTCTGGAGATCAAAAAGGAGGTTAGGACTAAAAGTATAAATGTATGAAACATCAACAAAAAGATGATAATTGAAGGTATGAGAGAGAATTAGATTCTCTGGGGAGAAAGTATAGAGTGAAAAAAGAAACAGGCCTAGGATAGATTAACATGTATTAGATGGGATTAAGAGAATGAGCCGGAAAAGGAGACAGAGAAGGAGCAGACAGATGTAGGATGAAAATCATTACAAGCCAAGGGAAGACGATATTTCAAGAAAGAGGGAGTGGTAAGCATTATTAAATGCTGTTAAGAGGTTAAAAAAAAAAAAAGAAGACCAAAAAATTTGTATAACGTCATTAGTGGTTCATTGAAAACATCAGGAAGAGAGATTTTGATGAAGTAATAGGGCAAAAACCATATTGAAATGGTTTGAGGAGTTAGTGGGAGGTGAGGAAATTGAGACCATGGGTAGAGACATTTTCACAAATATTTGGTGGTAAAGAGATAAGATGAGAAGCTAGCTGGAGGCATTATGGGTCAAAAAAGAATTGGCTATTTCTTTTTTTCCCTAACTTAAGAGATCTGAATAGAGAAGGATCTAGTTACAAGAGAAACGTTGAGTCTGAAAAGAGAGAGAGAGGACATAATTGCCAGTGTAAAGTTCCCCAGAGGCCAGCAAGAAGAAGAAATGGAGCAAAGGAGAAGGGACCAGCCTTAGCGAAGAGGCAGCTCCTCTGTTGTGATCTAAGCTGAAGGTGGATGACAAGGGTCCGGATGAAGGCATGTCTGTATGCTTGGTGCTGGGAAGATGGGAAACTCCCCTCTTTTGACTTATATTTTTCTTTGAAAATTGGGAAACAAAATCATCAGTTGAGAATAAACAGGCAGGAGAAACTGAAAGTTAAGGAAAGTAGAAAATGGCGGAAGAATTCAGAGGAAGGTAGATTTAGAAAAAAACAAACTGACAAAAAGAGTAAGGTTGTCAGTTTTGTTATCTGGAACCTATAGTGGAACCATGGGTTCTCTTGTATTTTTTCCAGGAGCATTTGACTTTCCAGATACAGGCAGAGAGAGAGAGAGACTAAATAATTGAGTTCTTCCAGGTTTGGGACTTTGTCAGACAGAAATACTGGGAAGAGAGAGCATCAGGTGGGCTTGTGGTATTAGCAAAAGTGTTTAAAAAATGATCACAGGGACTCCCTGGCGGTCCAGTGGTTAAGACTCCATGCTTCCACTGCAGGGGGCAGGGGTTTGATCCCTGGTGGGGGAACTAAGATCCCACATGCCACAAGGCGTGGCCAAAAAAAAAAAAAAGATCACAGTGAAATCTAAATTGGACAAGTGGATGGTAGATGAAAGGAAAGGATTAATGGGATGTGAAATAGCAGAGAAGCTGTGCTCTACAGGTCTCTATGAAATTGAAGGATGATATTCAGCCAACAAATATTTGTGCCAGGCACTGTTTTAGGTGTTGGTAATACAGCAGTAAAATAAAATAGATGCTCTAAAATGTGTGCCTTCATGGAGCTCACATTCTAGGTTAGCGAAAGAGACAGATAATAAGCCAGTTAAATAAAATATATTGTGTGCTGAATGGTACAAGAGCTAAAGATAAAAATAAAACAGAGAAGGGACACAAAGAATATATGTGTAAGTTGTGTATGTTGGGGGGTGAGGGTTGGAAGGTTGAGGTGTAACAGAGTGTGGCCAAAGAAACAGAAGTAGTTGAAAAGCAGGCAGAAGGATGGAGGATTGTTGTTAAATAGGATGACTTGGGGATTTAGTGTTGCTGGAAATGGAATAGTTTTTGGTGACAAGGTGTGACCCTAAGTATAGGTGACTGAGGAGGAGTGAAGATCACTGGAGATTAGGAGATCTAGGAACTAAGAATCCAGCATTTAAATGAGTTGACGTTAATATTGCAGGCCTTGGGATGGAGACAAAATCTGTTTCAGGTGTCAGTCGTGAAAGAATGAAAGGGACAAAGAGAGATTTGGAGGTGGGGGAATAAAAACAAGATGCATGAGAGATGATGATAGAGCTGAATAAAGTGGTCTTCAGAGGAGAGGTTTCTCTGTCTTTTGATTCCAAATTTGCTTAAGAAAATAACAATAGACCATAAGAGTTATTGTGTGAACCAGAAATTTAGAGCAATAGACTTTAATTTCCTAATTTGTAAAATAGGGATAATTATAGTAATGCTTCAATCTCATTATATTAAATGAAATAATGTATAGAAAGTGCTTAGCATTGTTTTGGCATAGTAAACACTCAGTACAATCATTTTTGTTATCATGTCTATTTAAGCAAACTGTGTCTTTGGTAAAATTCATGTCATTTTTTTCTCCCAGGTAAAGTATATGCCCAAATTAGAAACAGTTAATGGAAACTTTCCTTTTAAAGTTTTGACCTTGACTTTGGACTTACCTTACATGCATCTACTTTTCCATCCATGAATCCAGCACATAACATTCCTGAAGTTATCAGGCCATCATACACATCCTTTCTGTTACACACATCAGTGCTTATGGTTTCCACCCTGGCTTGCTGAAGTCTATTTTGTGTAGGTCCTATTACAAAAACAAATGTAAAAATGAAAAACATGTTCTTTGAATAGAGTTATATCTAAGACTCAGAAGACACATAAATTGTATATTCCTAGGAACAAAAGCATTAAGATTTTTATTATTTAATCATTGCCTAATTTTATTTTCTGTGTCAAAAATGCCTACGTGCAAGGAACAATACACATACATGACCCAATATTATATCATATTTGTGGCTCTTCAAGAGTTATTGGAACCCTCAAAACTACATGCAATATTGTGTGTGTATGCCCTTTTTTTTCATGAGAAGAGGGTTCATCACACTGATCTTGTCCAACTTCACATTTTTCCATGTAAGGGAATTGAGGCTCAGAGGAGTTCATTGATTTTCCAAAAGCTACTCAAGAAGAAACCAGGGTACAAGCTGCACAGGTCTATTTGTCCTACTCTATGCTGTATAGCAGCTGTCCCCAACCTTTTTGGCACCAGGGACCGTTTTCATGGAAGACAGTTTTTCCATGGACCAGTGGGTGTAAGCGTTGGTTCAGTTGGTAATGCGAGCGATGGGGGGCAGCAGATGAAGCTTCTCTCACTTGCCAACTGCTCACCTCCTGCTGTGCGGCCCAGTTCCTAACAGGCTACAGACTGCTACCGGGCCACGGCCTGGGGGTTGGGGACCCCTGCATGTTATTTCAGGTGTTTCAAAACATGAGAAACAAAACAAATGCCCAAGATACAGCAACAATATGACACCAGCAGAGAGTAAGGCCAGTGGTTAGGAGGAGAGAATACTACACAACTGAGTCTAAAAACATTTACAAAACACTTTCATGTTTATGATCATTATATATCCTCATTAAAATTAGGAAGAATTTATACCAAAAAAAGTATATGAAGTATATGCTAGCCGGGAGTGTTTACGTCTGGCAAATATACAATTTGTAATCCTTTACTTCCTTGTACTCCCATAGCATTTTGTTCCTTATAGTATCTAAAACGGTCTGTTCTGTTCATCATGTTATTGACCTCTCCCTTTCCTCACCACTGCTCCAATTAATTGTGAACTCCTCAAGGACAGGTATCTGATTCCTTTTACTTTTTAACCCACAGTACCTTGTTCTTGTCAGAGCCATACACATTAGAAACATCCACATTTTAATGAAGAGTCTAAAGCGGTATCCCCTAGATGCCTCATTAGATCCCAAGATAAAATTGTACTAAGTAAATTATGTTGAACAGCTCACCATCATCTACAATGGATCCAAACCTTGTGACGAATACACTTGTTTTAGACGGCAACTTTATGGATGAATCTGGGAGGCAAACTCTGAACTACATTTGAAAACTCAACTCGGGTAGCAAGCTAAGCCAAAGCAATGTCATTTTCATTTGTTTCTCTATGGTAATTCTCATGAAAGGTAATTTTCCTCACACTTCGTTGCACTGCGGGTGGTGTTATAGTCGTGCCAAAAGTAGCAATCCATTGACTTGGGTCTTTATGTCTGCAAAATATAAAGGGTAAAATGTGTGATGCTTAACTGTATCCTTTAAAAAAAGATTGAGACCATATTCTCCCCAACTATTGGAATTATGCTCCTGAAAAATCTCTATGGTGAGAGAATTTGCAGTTGATGACCTTATGGAAAAAAGAGGTTAAAATATTGATACAAATGAGAGTATGAAAGCCCTTAAAATATTTTACATACTCTAAAATTAAAGAGAGTACAGTAACTAAATGGAATTCCATGCTATGTTTGGAATAATAATAGTAATGGCTACTATACAATTAGTTTCTAATATTTTAATTCCTTGTTTATTAGAAACTCTTCAAATTTGATTTCTTCTATAATTTCAGTGAAGTATGTAGAAATTAATTTTGATTTGTTTTGGATATTATGCACCATAAGAGATATTTTCCTTCTATATGAGACACTCCATCCATTCTTATTTTATGACTCACCTGTCAGTTCTTGTTTACTGGGTCTTACCTTGATCTTTGAGATAAAGTGCAATTTGTCTGCTTCACAAACCCTCATATGTACACAGGATTGTTTCTCCACCCAAGGCCCATACCCTGCCCCAATACTCAAGGGCTAAGCAGCCCTATTCAGTGTCATGTTGTTAGTGCTCCCACTGCCTTTGACCTGGCCTAGTCAGTCCCTCTTACTATTTTTGAGGCTCTTCCTTAACACAGATGCTTTTCTCTACCACAAGGTTACATAACAAGCAAATTGTGTCTACTCCTATCATCTCTTTACCTCCCTATTCTAATCTAAAGCCCAGTTCCCTCTTTGTCTAATTATCCCTTTCAAGAATGACTAGAAATATATAGAAACTTGAAATTCTCTATGTAGAAGAAAATTATTTAAAAGCAAATCACACAGAAGAGAATTCAGAAAGGGGAGTTCCTTGTTCATGCAGGATTACTGTGTTGGTGAATCATAACTTTTAAGTATAATGAAAAACCTGAAAGATCAGTAGTTTTCAGAGTACTCTGCACTGCCCCAGGGATGAGCAGGCAGAGCCTAGGGGTGGAGGGATTGGGATATGGGGAGGGCTCCTCTCTCATCTGTTTTTGTTTTTTAATTTCCACTTGGTTATGTATATAATTTGTTTTTTCTTTTTGTCTGCGTTGGGTCTTCATTGCTGCACGTGGGTTTTCTCTAGTTGTGGTGAGCGGGGGCTACCCTTCGCTACAGTGTGCAGGCTTCTCATTGGGGCAGCTTCTCTTGCTGTAGAGCACAGGCTCTAAGCACGCGTGCTTCAGTAGTTGCAGCACATGGACTCAGTAGTTGAGGTCCGCAAGCCCTAGAGCGTGGGGGCTTCAGTAGTTGTGGTGCACAGGCTCTAGGGCATGCAGGCTTCAGTAGTAATGGCGTGTGGGCTCAGTGGTTGTGGCTCGCAGGATCTAGAGTGCAGACTCGGTAGTTGTGGTGCATGGGCTTAGTTGCTCCACGGCATATGGGATCTTCCTGGACCAGGGATCGAACCCGTGTCCTCTGTATTGGCAGGCGGATTCTTAACCACTGCGGCACCAGGGAAGTGCCTCTCATGTGTTTTACTTATTTACACTTTAAAGGGAGATTTTATTCAAAGCAGAAATCTTAGGGCTGAAGAATTCATTTGAAAAATAGAATTCTGGAAGCTACAAAGACATATGTTACTTCAGTCCTTAAGGAGCTTGTAAGCTAATGGAGTGGACAAAACAGGAATACCCATCTCTTCATGCATCATCAACCAGAAAGGGAGTCTCCATTCCTAGGCACAGTTCAATATGTTTTGTGGATAAGAACACTAAGACTCACTAAGAAGTTAAATGGCTTGCCAGGTAAGTCACATATCCACCTGGTTACTGTCAGAGAGAGATGGCCTAGGTCTCATGATATCCTGTCAAGAACTTTTTCCCTACACACTCTTGTTTCACAAAGACTGGCATCATTTTTCATGGACATAAAGGTACTAACATTTGTCTTAAACAAAATTTTTTAAAATACACTAATTCTGTAGGGAAAAAACATAAAAAATTTAAAAGTATTTGGATAATTGTGAAATTGTCTTCAAAGAATCTTTATTTTTCCTTCACAACAGTACACTGTATTATGCAGTTACATGAAATTATATCACCTGCGAAATGGAACCCTTTCTCTCCAGGATCATTACCTTTCCCAACTCTTTTATATTATTATTATTACTGGCATAAAATATGCTATTACATTTCTCATATTTTAAAAAAATCCTTCCTTTGAGTCCACAACCACCCCCAACTGTCAAATTTCTCTGCTCCCATTCATTTAAAAACTCCTTGAAAATGGCATCTAAACTCACTACATCCAATCCTTCTCCTTCTTTTCTCTCTTGAATTCATTCCCATTCCCATCATATAATCACAGTTTCTTTTATCAAGGTCACCAGTTATCTCTATTTTTATCAAACTCAATGGCTGATCCCCATGTAGGTCTGCCAACACACAGAGATGGCACTGGACCTGCCGAAAATGTATCTCAGTCATTATAGCTTATATTCTTCACTAAATGCATTGACATTCTGGGCTTATTTATTTTTAATTTATATAAGCAAAGATCAGTTACAAAGCAAAATAGATGACACTCCCAAACACAAGTGTGAAGATTGGAGGAGTCTGTAAACATGAAAAAAAATCAGAAAGCCTTAAAAAATTAGTGAGACTCAAGTTTACCTAAGGCATGATGCTAGTTATTTTCAGGGTTGTGAATTTGTGTGAGTCCTTTTTCTCTTCTTTCATGAGAGAGTGACAATCACCTTAAATTCATTAGGTTATTCTCATTGCACGTCTGCTCCATAAATAAAGGCGTAGGCATCTTGAAACAATTTGGGTGTTACCACAGAAGGATGACCAAGCACCTCCTAGACACACCAAGGATAGTTTCCTCTGAAAGGGTGTGTGAACAGTGCCACTGGCCAGGGCTTTACTCAGAGCTTTTGTGTTTTGAGGGTTTAAAAGGAAAAACTTTCTGTACCCTGATAGTGAAACCTCAGGGAGAAAAGATAGTGTGTCCCTGGTCTTGGGGCAATAGCGTGCCTGTGCATGTCTGTGTATGTGAAGTGATATAGCTGAGTGTTAAGAGCTACAACTGTGAAAGCCCAAGCAGAGAGCTCCTTTTAGATTGTGTGTGATCAGTCTTACATTCTATGAGGGCAGTGATAAAGGCTGGCTGGTCTCTTTCACCATCCACACACCTCTCTGGTCCATAAAAGCCCACACAGTTCTTGGATAATGCAATTGGAAGGGAGAGCTTCAAGAGTGATACCTTTGATTTTTTTCTTTTTTCTTATTTGATGTTTTTCTCATCACTTACTAAAGTGATGGTGGATGTTGATAGTTGGAGGATAGATGGAATAATATTTTTTAAAGTGGCTGAATTTTCTCTTTAAATAGGTAGAAGAGTTTAAATTTGTTACATGTATAATAGTCTTTAAACTAAAATAATTTATGGTATAGTAGAAAAGATCACACTGGTGTCATGATGCTACAAGAGAATATGTTGTAAGAGCCATAAGAATGATGCAAACCAAACATGATAGATACGGAGAGAAGGGTGAGGGGATGAGTATGATTGGGGCATAGAGCAACCATAATGTATTTAGGGGACAGGGTCCATCCAGAATGGAGTAGAGGCTAAGCTGGTGAGATTGAACTCTTCCCAGCACTAAATTGACGGTAATTAATAACTGAGTAAGGAAGACTAGCAACAGCTCTAATAAACTTACTTGCAGAAGCAGTGAGCGGCCGTGAGCAGCCAAGTGTTACTGATAAGGCTAGCTCCGCACTGATGGCCTGCCCCTATGAGCTGGAGGCTGGCCTGCCATGGCCACTCCCCTTCCACAGCTGTTTCACTTCCTTGGACAACCCTTTCAGTAGAAGAGGATGCTGGTAATGGCATGTATGAAGATGTCATCCTTATTCCACAGTCTGTCACAGAAACGTGTTAGTTTGCTTTCATGAAAAGGAGTGGAAGAAAAGCACATCCTGATTTGCACTGTGTGCAGATGGTTAGACAGTCCATTGAACCTGCTATTCTTTAACCCATTCCTAGCACTCAGTCTCTGGGGTTATTCTGTAGGGGTCCTACTAATCCTATTGAGGTTCAGAAGAAATATTTACCAACATTTCAAGGCATCGAAACCAGGAATTAACTTCGGTCTCCATATAAAGCATATACGGATGAATAAACAGGTGGGTAGATAAATTACTGAGCATAAAAATGTATAGATCCTCTGCTAAGGGTTTCAGATACATTTATAGCAAAATACTTTTCAAATGAGAAAACTCGGCTCTGGAGGAGAATGTAAACTACTGGAGGTCACCCAGCTGGTAAATGACAGAGTTGTATATAAAATTAGAAGGATCCACATCAAAGCTTGTATTCTTACTACTGAGAGAGAGCCCAACACTGAATGTCATGATTCTGCCTTGACATGAATCTGTAGACTGTCTTTGTAAAGCCCTGATATTTAAGTCTTAAATACAATGACTTTTTTGCTTTTCTGAAATTTAAAAGACTAGTTTTAAAAAAAATTCTGATTCCCTGATAGCAAACCCTCAATTGATTAGACTTCAAATCAACCTTAAGTAATACTTGAAAGTATATTAGCATACTTTATTAATGTGCTTTTTAATTATTTATATTTTGTTAAGAATACAAGTGTTTTTTTTTCTTTACAAAAAGGGGTTTTATTCAAAAACAGGTAAAAATAGTTGCCTGAAATCATATTTACAAATTTATCATAAATCCCTTAGTGTTAAATAGCTTTAGCTTAAGATGACCATAAAATTGAACAAATAGAGTGTCTAGGTTAATATGGTGCCATATCAGTAGTGCCTAATACTTCCTCTCCCAACTTCCCCTTAAAGTAAGCATAAAGATAATAATAATAAAAATAATATCTACTAGTTATGAGCCAGGCCCTGTACATAGTGTTACATATATTTTCCCTAATTTTTATAACAACCCTCTATGTTAGATGTTATTATCCTCATATTGCAGATGAAAAAAATTGAGTCTATGGTATTGTTCAAAGGCAAAAGGAGCAAAATCACCAGAAATTAAGGAAGGGTAAGAAAAATTATAAATTCTGGTAGTAATTTTCAGTAACTGCAGTGTTCGGTTGGTTGGTTTAAAAAGCAACTTCTTAGATGACTCAAGCTATATCCCTGAACCAGAATTGTGTGGAGAACCCCAACAATTCCGACAAAGCCACTGCTATTGTGATTCCCTAGCCCAGGGAATAAAGCTAGCCAAATAGAAACTATAGTTTGAACCATCCAGTTGTGACCCATCAAGTCTTTTCTCTCTGTGTGTGTTCAAAAGAAGCCACACTGTCCAGCACACCATCCTATCTAGGGACACAGGAAAGATGAAAAGTTCTATGAAAATGTAGTTATTTTATTAAATGGTCTGAATGTGTACCCCAAAATTTATAGTTGAAATCCTAACCCTTAAAGGTGGTGGTATTAGTAGGTGAAGGTGCTTAAGTCATGAGGATGGAGCTCTCGTGAATGGGATTAGGGCCTTACGGAAGAGTGTGCACAGGGATCCCTAGCCTCTTCCACCATTTGACTATACAGCAAGATGTCTGAGTCAGAAGAGGGCCCTCACCGGACCATACTGGCACCCTGATCTCAGACTTCTAGCCTTCAGAACTGTGAGAAATATATTTCTGCCATTTATAAACTACCCCATCTATGGTATTTTGTTATCACACAAGGAATGGACTAATGAAAAGCAATTTAAACAGAGAAAGAAAGAGCACTGGCACCAGTGAATGCTGGAGCTGGTGGTACTCTAAAATGGGTGGTTGATGTAGTTTTCATATACTCTCTTTGTAAGATCAGAAATTAATCCTGCATCTAACTGTATGGCATGGTTAAGGTCCTCTAAATCAGATGATATATAAACTCAGAAGACAGACATATCTCAGAAAGTTTTCTTCAAAAAATTTTAGGACATGTGCTTGGTATCAGCAAAGATATGCAAGAAGACATGATCTTATTAAACAAAAGTAGCCAAACATGGGCTTCCCTGGTGGCGCAGTGGTTGAGAGTCCTCCTGCTGATGCAGGGGACACGGGTTCGTGTCCCGGTCCGGAAGATCCCTCATGCCGCGGAGCGGCTGCCATGGCCACTGAGCCTGGGCGTCCGGAGCCTGTTGCTCCACAATGGGAGAGGCCACAGCAGTGAGAGGCCCGCATACCACAAAAAAAAAAAAAAAAAAAAAGTAGCCAAACATAAGGGGAAAATATGCTGTGATAAGAGTACACATAACGAAAGAGTTGTCTGTCACTAAAGAAAATTCAAAATATCACAGAAATGTCATAACATATAAAATCCACATAGAAGTAGTAAAAAGAAAAAATGACACCAAATAACAGAGATAAGTGATTTTGGGGAGTATAGATCTGATGATATCTTTCAGAATGCAGAGGAAAGTAACCTGAGCTGGAACTAGAAATAATGATTGACATGGAGAGCAGAAAATGGACATTCAGGTAATAAATCATTTGTGTTCCTGAGGAAGAAAAAAAAGAAAAATTGGAACAGAATCAATCATCAAATTTATAGAGGAAGAACATTTTTCCAGAATGAGAACATTGAAAATGCTCATAATTTCCCAAAGTTTAGTGCCAAATGTAACCACATCTAGATCTCTTGGCAAAAAAAAAAAAAAAGAAAAGAAAAAAAGTTAAAGGATAAAGATTTCCTACCTTCATCCAGAAACCAAAAAGGTAACCTATATAAGAATAAAAATCACACCAGCCTTAGACTTCTACTCTATAACAAAAACACTAGAATAAAAGGCAATAATGTATATACAATTATTTGGGAAAGTTTATGGTCCAATAATCCTATAAAATGAGAAAAAGGAAGTAGAGATTCTGACATGCGAGTTCTCAGAAAATATACCATCTGTATAATTTTCTTGTTTAAAAATAACTTGAATATAGCTGATTCACTTTGTTATAAAGCAGACACTAACACACCATTGTAAAGCAATTATACTCCAATAAAGATGTTTAAAAAAAAAAGAAACAGAAAAAAGAAAAAAAATAACTTGAAGATAGAGTTCAGCAAGCAAAAAGGTGAATTTAAATCAAGACTCAAGAATGAGAAATAGTAAAAATATAACAAGAGTCTTTAGTGATGGGTAAATAATTGTAATATTGGGATAAAATAGAACATGATATTTTGAAAAAGAATATTAATAGATTAATAGATTTCCTGGACATTTCACTTCTCTTCATTTAATGAGAGCTATGTATGTGGCAGAAGAAAATATATGTGGTAGAATTTTGGTTATTGAGGATGGTCATAGAATATCATTATTTTGATATTAAAACAACCTTTATAGTAAAAAGTCAGTATACATGACCAAGAAAGCCGAAAAGTGATTTTTAAAAATTGTAAAATAAGAAACTCTACAATTTTAACATTTTTTATGATGGATATTTTACTTTAGCTTATATAATCATGTATTAGGGAAATTATATTATTAGGAATTGAGATTTAGTTTGAGATTGCCATTTACAGAGTGCTGGAAAATGTCATATTTTTCTTTGGAATATAATTGATTAAAAATAAAGGTGGATACCGTACTCTTCATCATTTCTAATTACTTCAGGAAGAAGTTGTCACTATTACATGTGGAGATTCTATCTCAAAATGTATTTAAAGGATTTTCCTGATGTCTAACAATAGAGAAATTCACTTTAGATGATCTGTTTCTTCACTTCATGGCTGCTGGGAGGGGAAAAGACTCTAGGTTCAAAGGACAAGCCTTATTTTTTGGTATTAAGTCAGAAGTAACTACACTTGGAAATACTTAATTGGAAGCAATGAACAGAGCTGGAACACCTAATGCCTGTGAGACGTATACTAGAGTTCAGGGGGAGGAGTAAGAAAATAAAAAGACACAGTCCCTTACCTTGGCACTTACAATCTTATTTGAAACACATTATTTTACTTTCTCTAATTATATGCTGGCATAGAAAAATAGAAATGTCTCTCAGTTTGGTTTCCAACCAGTTGTGAGGTAGTTTTAGTTTCATAACCTTTTGAACTTCATTTTCTTCCACTTTTGGGGGAAAATAAAATGAGAACTTTTCTGAGTTTGTGTTGTGAGGAATCAATGATGAGATGAATAAGAAATTGTTTTAAATTGGAAATAAACTAGAGAACCTCTTTACAGTTCATGTCAATGGTTCTTCCAACAGGGGTCAACCTTCATAAAGGTGTCTGTTTCTTTGATACTATAGAAGCTAACCCCCATAACTGACCAGTAAAGACCTCTGGGAGTCAGAATACCTGTACTTTAATTCTTCCCCCAAGGCTTGCTAGTCCCATGTCTGACATCTTACTTGAGTCTAGCTTCCTTAAAATGGTGGAAATAATACCTACCCTTTCATGTTTTGGAAAAGATCCAACATGATAATACATGGGGGAAATTAAAAACCCATGGCAATGCCCATGAGTCTTCAGCTGAAAAGAAACCAGTGAAAATGATAAGCAAAGAAACAAGCAGCAAAGGAATGAAGAACTCAGCTCAGGGCTCATTTAGCTCTCAAAAAAAAAAAGTTCTTTATCAGTATAACAACTGACACTAGAGCATTTACATAAGGACTATCTGTGATTCAGCAAAGCATAGGAAGGACCATGACTCACAAAGTAATTGAAAAAACACCTCACAGACACAAGGGACAAGAAAAACAGGTTATGTTACTCTGATTCAAACTATTTTACTTTACTTCCTTAGTATGATGTTTTAGTTCTGTTTCCTTCTCTCCCTTAAAAAAATATTATAGACCACAAGAATGGAAATGGTGGGTCATTATGATGAGGAAGAGGTGAGGAGATGATGAGGTGGTAGAGAAGGAGGGAAATGTTCCCGAGTGTGTGGTTTTGTGTGTGTTTGTGTATATGATAGAACAATAACTCAAGGCTGGAGGGGAAGCAAAAATTATATGTTTGAATCTTGAAACATTTTGTTTTATTTTTGTTGAGTAATATTGAGCTGTCAACTCTAATCAAAAGATTTGAAAAAATTCATTCCATTGGTTATATTTAGATCTGGTTAGAAAAACAGAGGAAAATCAGAATTAGCCTATCAATGGGGCCTAAGAAGTTAAGTTAACAGATAAAATGTCGGATACCTGATTAAATTTGAAATTCGTATAAACAATAAATAAATTTTTAGTATAAGTATATTTTATGCCATATTTGACATCCTCCCACATTCCACAGCTGCACAGCCCAGGTTTGAAACCCAGCTGAGCCATTTATTTGCAAGGACAAGCAATAGTTGAAATATACTTATACTAAAAAACTATTTTTTGTTTACTGAAATTCAGATTAAACAGAGTGTGATTGATCTGTGAATATATTTCTCTGGATGTGTATTGTCATGAGTGTGTGTGTGTGTGTGTGTGTGTGTGTGTGTGTGTGTGTGCGCTTGTGTGGAGAGAGACAGGGATGAAATGTAGATGACTCCAGGTGGAGTAAGTGTAAGAAATATTATTTTAAGTTTCTAAAATAGAATTTATTTTTCTTTGTATTATAATAATATTGGTATATATGTTACACAAAATTTTGAAAATACATAAGAGTGTAAAGAAAAATTTTAAATCCACAATCTCATCACCTAGAGGTAATCGCTGTTAAAATTTTGAGTTATGCCCGAATTTTTCTTTCTCTTCACTCCTCATACCTACAAATATAAAATTATTATAAAAATTTAAAGATATACAAATGCTAACATTTATTAAATACTTAAATATATATGTCAGGCAGCTTACTAAGTGCTTCATGGGAATTAACTCACTAAATTCTCAGTGAAAACCCTATGAGGTAGGTATTATTGTTCCTACCATTTTACAGGTGGGAGAAAAAGGCAAAGAGAAATTAAGCAACTTGTCCAAGGTCACCTAGTAAGTTAGTGGCCCCACTGGGATTCAAATCTGATTAGTGCACCCCTGGAGTATGGTTTATATGGTTCCTCCACCACTGTAATTGAAGGAATAAGCCACATCCACAACCATGCATTCATTTTATAACATTTAATCTACTAAAGATGTCAGTACCACAGACCTATTTTTTTAATTTTAATTTTTATTTGGAATTAGGAATAAGACATTACCCTATAGAAAGACAGTGCTACTGCTCCAACAGAATAAGCCATCAGCAGTTTCTGTGACCAACCAGAAGTTTATGACGGAGTGAGCTTTTCTATATGGCTCAGCACATAACTAAGAATTTAATTTTCGGATTAGATATGTTTGTGTTTAATCCCTAGCTCTGCTGTTTACTAGCTGTATAACCTTGGGCAGGTGACTTTTCAAACCTTAGTTTTCTAATTTTTTTAAACAAGGCTACTAAGAGTCTCTATCCTACTGACAGGTTCATGAGAGTACAACTTGTATAGTCTTACAGGACACTTCCTACCAGAAGGGCTCCCACTTGGTTTAATGTTCTACTGTGCCATCTTGAAATTCTTAGTTATTTTAACTGTGAACATGTGCATGAGCAGAGGCAGTACACTGGGTAACAGTGAGCACATATGATTGTGATCAAGCAGTAGTGCCCACATCTGTAGGCTCAAGTCCCAAGGCACCACGGGCAGCATAGGTGACAAGCTGTGAGCCTCACTGTCTGGAGCACATGTACATGTCTGAGCGGGCTGCCAGAATGGGACCTTGGTTCAGGTTGGTAGTGACAATTGTGGCAGCAGCAATAGAGGTAGCAGTAGCAGTGGTAGTGGCCATTGCACAAGAAAGGTCCTCACATGGACACAGGGATGAGACGGTGGTAGAAGACCAGCTCATCCTTCTGTTCCAGAGCTCTCCCTGCAAAGTCTGCACAAATATTAACTCTCTAGCCTGAGCTTTGTCAGAAGGACTACAAGCATTCAATCAATAAACTTTCCCAGTAAATTATTACAAAATAAAGTCATACACATGGACCTTGCAATAAAGTATATCAGGAAGTTATTAGAATTCTTAAAAAGGTATAGAGTCTCCAATTTTGAAAACTGCTCCACCATTGCAAAACAAATACCTATAGTCTTAGAAATAGAAATTGTCTTTAAAGATCATTTCATTCAATGGAAAAGAAAACTATTGTCACATGGTACTTTGAATGAAGTGATTATTAATGAAAAAAATTTTAGGGGCTTCCCTGGTGGTGCAGTGGTTGAGAGTCTGCCTGCTGATGCAGGGGACACGGGTTCGTGCCCCGGTCCAGGAAGATCCCACATGCCGTGGAGTGGCTAGGCCCGTGAGCCATGGCCACTGAGCCTGGGCGTCCGGAACCTGTGCTCCGCAATGGGAGAGGCCACAACAGTGAGAGGCCCGCGTACTGCAAAAAAAGAAAAACAAACAAACAAACAAACAAAAAAAGTTTTTTTTAATTAAGTTTTCTTTGTATAGGCACTTTGAATTATATACAAATCATGATGCCACTTTCAATTTTTTGTATGGCTTCCACAAGTTACAAGAAATGTCTGAAGAAACATTAAAATTTCATTGTATAAATTTGAATTTAAAATTAATTTCAGACTTACTCAGAACTGATTTCTATGAAAAGTTAACTCTTTTTAGAAAAATCTTTTTAGTTATGTGAGAATCATCAGCTCTAGAGATACTAAAACTTATATTTTAAATAATTTATTAGAAATTTATCTAAATGTCAGATTGTATAAAATACTCTTAAGAGGTCAAGTAGCAGTCGCATCAGTGAAAAGAGCTTTCTTAAAATTAAAAATTCTCAAAAATTTTAAGACTAGAAAGATCCATGTGGTAATGGATTAGGTTTAGAGAGATAAGTATGAATTCATGTTTAGTTTAATATGGATACAAATTGCTACACAGAGAGATATTTGTAGACATATATACACTGGATATATATATATACATATACACCCATATATTTACTATGTATACACTATGCTTGTAAATATGTATACATAGTATATAACACATATGTATACAAACATATATTTACTATGTATATACTACGTATGTATATATGTAGGCATATTTCCTCCTTC